>NW_020955204.1:1955001-2036169 GCF_003031625.1 Empidonax traillii
TTCCAATGATACGGGTTCACTAGCTCCAGTTACTTCTACACTTTCTCCAGACAGAGGCACTGCCCCTCTGCGGGTACTCTGCAGCTTTTGTGCTCGGATGCAAACGCACAAGGACACGCAGTGGGACAGAACTGGAAATGTTCAACAAGAGCCGAATGCAAGAAGATTTCTTTCCGCAGGTGTGTGGGCACACATTTAAGCTTAAACCAGTGACCAAACTGTCTTTCAATTACAGCTGGGTTCAGCTAATCCCAATCTTTTAAACATCTGCAGATCTCATGGGAAACTGATTTCTTTACATAATGTAAAGGAGATTTTTAGGCAAAAGTCAAACTTAATAAATGTGTTTTTTCCTTTTTCAGTGTAAAGGTACAAGATCCATAGACTGGAAGAATTTACCCACTTCCCTGATCAATTAAGTCTAATATTTTGTGCAAAAAACAGCCCCCAAGATGCTAGGAATAAAATACCGCAGTAACAGTAACAATAATGTTCTCAAGCTATAAAAACACTAAACCAAACTTCCAGTCTCAATTTGCATTTCCCAAAGTGAGCTCTAACTTTAACATATTGTAATAATGTTGTATTAAATCTTGGGGGTTTGTTCTTTGGCTTTTGGTGGGATGCCCAGAAGTACTGGGCACTTTACACAATCACACTTTCCAGTACTGAATACATACAAATCAAAGCTTAATCAAAGCTTAATCAAAGAGGATGACTTCACATAACTAACGAGAATTATTCCAATTTTGTACTCAAGATACATAGGAACTTTCTAGGGGAAAACAAACTAGAAAAAAATAAAATTCAGAACACATAACCACCACACACAAATCTCCAGAGAAGCTAGGAGCGGGTGTGGGGAAGCAGAAGGAAATGACAATCTTGGCTTTGAATGTCTGCATAGGACAAACCTTTATTATTTTTATTATACCTTTATAGCAAAATTTAATTTCCAGAAAGTTAAAAACAGTAGACATCCACAACATTATCAGCTTAGAATATGAAATTGATAAACAGGTATTTTGGTGAATGGTTCACTTATTCCAAAGATGAGGTCTCAGTTTCTAGAAAATAGAATTATAGTTCAAGATTATAAATCTGTTCTTTCTACTGTAACAACATTCCAATACATTCTTTTAATCCCATATGCTAAGACCCTCCCACAATTCACAGAAATGTCATGGCCACATTTTTAGCATTATTTGCAAAATGGATGTAATATTTTTTATGAAGAATACTTACTTCCTTTTGGATACTATCTAGAAAGACACATGAATTTTTCACAATACAAGACCCAAAAATATAAAGCCACCTAAATCTTCGGAAGCAGATATATCCTACTGAATATTACATATGTTGGGCAAAACCTGAAACCAGTCATATGCCAGTGGTACAAGAGGGCATAACAAAGAAAACAAAGAACAGCCTTTGCTAAATTCTTTCTGACCATGCAAGTGTCAGATGGATAGAAAGAAAGAGGACAGATTCCCCATAATATGCCAAAGAAATGTACTACAATAGCTCAATAATCCTACATATTAAAAAAGAATATGCACTGGTCTTCACTGTATTCTGAAAATAAAAAAGAGATAGAATTACACATGCACATACTAGTACAAGACCATTCTCTATAAAAATTGCTCTAGAATTCTACCCAGTTTCAAAGTAGATGAAGATTTTCTTCTAGAATACTATCCCAGAGGGCAAGAAAACTGACACTAAACCCCTCACTTTACAGCTCATCAGAAAGTTCATAAACAGCTTTGAAAAAAAAGCTATTCTTCATAATAAGATTAGTTTTTGTGATCCAAAATGATCAGTCCATGAGAAGTAAGATTGATGCAATCACAGTGGTAATCAAGGTAGTGGCTCAACCTGTTCACCAATAGCTGAAATCATGACAGGTAGTCAGGATGAGACTACAGATGTTTATGAAATGTTAACTGGGCATTTCACTCAGTTCTGAGGCAGAATTAACAGCCTCATGTACCGACCCTATGATTTAATTGCCTGCTATAATACTCTGATAGTTTAGCAGTTCAAGATATCATCATTGTTAACTCACTGATATATCGATTCAATTTCACTCCTGACCTGGATTTACTGCATTGCTCATTCTTATTTAGCACTTCAGACTGTAGCTATAAGTAAGTGAGACTTGCCTGACTCTTTTTTTTTGTCCATTAGGAACAAGTAAGAACCGCTTCCTTATTCAGCTTTCAAACAGGACTTATAACTACGAGTCCAAAAGATTTATCATGCTGCTTTTGGCTGGGGTAGAGTTAATTTTCTTCATAGTGTCCAGTATGGGGCTATTGTTTTGGATTTGTGCTGAATACAGGGTTGATAATACAGGGATGTTTTCGGTATTGCTGAAGAGTGGGCTAAGGCCTTTCACACAAGGACAAGGCCTTTTCTGCTTTTTGTACTGCCATGCTGAGGAGGAGATTGGGGGCTGCACGGGAGGTTGGGAGGAGACACGACTGGGACAGGTGACCCAAACTGACCAAAGGGATATTCCATACCATATGACATCACACTCAGTATATAAACTGGAGAAAAGAAGGAGGAAGGAGGGGATGTCTGGAGTGATGGCATTTGTCTTCTGAAGTAACCATAGTACATGATGGAGCCCTGCTCTCCTGGAGACGGCTGAATGTCTGTCTGCCCACGGGAAGCAGTGAATTGCTTCCTTGCTTTGCTTTCCCTGTGTGCATGGCTTTTGCCATCCCTATTAAACTGTCTTTATCTCAACCCAAGAACTTTTTAGCTTTTATCCTTCCAACTCTGTCCATGAGCTCACTGGTGGGGGAGTGAGTGAGCACTTGTGTGTTATTTTGATAGCTGGCTGGGTTTAAATCATGACATTTATTTAAAAACAACTGTCTGCATCTTTATGTTAATGTATTTACCCCTCAAAATGAAAAATACATTATAAAAGAACATATATTCTTTTACACTCATGATTTCATACATCTCTAATTAGTATAAAACCAGTGACAAATGTTTGCCACTTCAGCCAGGTAAAAAGATCTGCAGTGGAAATCCCTATTGCTAGAATAAAACACATTCACTAGTAATTGATCAAGATGTATCTTCTGATACAGGTTTCCCACTGGCCTTTCACACTGAAATGTCTTTACATTTGGATGATATACTTTACTTACAGTTACTGTCCCCAGGCAAATGGTAAAACCATTGTTGCCCCATACTATGTGCAAAGACCCTCAGGGAAAACCAGATGGTTATTGACTCACTTCACAACGTTATTGTATTAACAAGATCCACTGATAAGTGGCTTCCCACACTTAAGTTATGAGAACCTTTCTTCTGGAATTCACCAGGCACTTGGAGGCTATTTATGCTGCCATTAACAGCATATGCTGTGCACACATACAACACTTAGTGACAGAATGATTTGCAGGGCATGGAGTAGGCTAGAGAAAAGGGATGCTGAGCTGTCAAAGTAACGTCTCATTAAATCATATGAAAATAGTGAAGAGAAAAGAATAGGACATAGGGAGAAGTGGAATAAAAACAATTTAAATAGCTTTCATGCTGTTTCTAGGAGACCATGTAACATAGCTGCTGAATGGAAGATGCCTGCTGTCAGCAACAAGCAACAGTAATATAGAAGGGCAGGGGGCTGAAAGAGGGAAAAGAAAGGGGTACATGCAGACACCGGTTATTAATCACATTTCGGATCGTCAATTTCCTCTAGAGAACTAAATTAAATAAAGCATGACAAAGCCAATATAACCCATGGAAAATTTAAACAAAGAAAAGCCTCAGCTTTACTAAAACAAGGATGATGATAAATAGAAACACAACATTGGCACTTTGATAGACGTGGAAGTGTTTTATAGCTCTACCAGAACTACTAAGGTAGACTTTGTACACAAGACTGAGCTGACACCATAGGGCATTTCTTTTGCAGAAACAAGAACAATTTGGCCAACAGAAGAGTATGGTTGAAAGGAATCCGTGCCTTAGAGACAGATGATCCTGAAATGTTGCTCTTCAGCCTCAGGCCAGTTACAGAAGTAGCTCAGGAAATGTTTTTACAGATGAGAGGACACGTCGGTACATAAAGTCCCAGTTCCAAAGAACAGGAAGCCTCACTGCTAATTTCTTTTTTTACTTTTTAAGAAACCTACCTTTCCATTTACAGTTATCTGACAAGTCCAATCACCTTTTTGAGGACTCAAAGGAAAAAGAAAAGGCCTGACAACTTACATGTCGGGAATAGTTTTGTATTATTTATACATTATGATCACAATTTTTGTTTCAATTTCTAAGTATCTTCCATCTCAAAAAGCCTAAAAACTTACAGTTTGCTTTTTCATCATCCTCATTTATAAATAAGAACAGCAATTTCTGTTTCATACACAAAGAATACTCTGGTTCAGGGAAGACCAAATTACTTGACTACAGCTATAGAATAAGTCAATAGTAGAGCTAAGAATCCTAGAATGTCCCGAGCTGGAGGGGACCCATAAGGATCATCACTCTAACTCCTGGCCCTACACAGGACAACCCAAAGAGTCACACCATGTGCCCGAGGGAATTGTCCAAACATATTGAACTCTGTCAGGCTTTGTGCTGTGACCACTTCCCTGGGGAGCCTGTTCCAGTGACCAACCACCCTCCGGGTGAAGACATTTTTCCTAATATCCAACTAAACCTCCCAAACACAGTATCAGGCCATTCCCTCAGGTCCTGCCACTGGTCACCACTGAGAAGAGATCAGTGCCTGCCCTTCACTTCCTCCCACAAGGAAGCTGCAGACTGCAGTGAAGTCTCCCTTCAGTTTCCTCCAGGCTGAACAAGCCAAGTGATCTCAGCCACTCCTTAAACGGCTTCCCCTCAAGGCTCTTCACCATCTTCGTTGCCCTTCTTTGAACACTCTCTAAGGGCTTAATATCTTCCTTATATTGTGGCGCCCAAAACTGCATACAATATTTCAGGTGAGGCCACCCCAGTGCAGATCAGAGTGGGACAATCCCCTTCCTTGCCTGGCTGATGATGCTGGGGCTGATGCCCCCCAGGACATGGCTGGCTCTCCTGGCTGCCAGGGCACATTGCTTGGATAGATTGTAGCTGTTCCAGTTCCCAGTCTTTTGCTTCAGTTACACAATTACAGAACTGCAGAAGCAAATTCAGGCTGAGAATGTTGCCAACTGGCCATCAGACAAAAAAAGGAGATCGTTTAAAGAGATCCCTTATAGAAGGATTTCATTGGTGGACCTCACAAGGTAGCACAATGAAGAGAATGATTTGATTCAAGAAAGTGGAGGAAGGCTTAGCAGATACCACAGTTTTGCACCACCAGCTTCACAGAACTTCAAGACACAAATCTGGTAGACTACATACACACATACTTATGTATGTAGTAGATAGCATTAAGTGCCACGGGCAACTTTGTTAAAGTTACTGTATACCAGAAAAGGCAACAGTATTTAATACAGAGCTTGATACTGAAAGGAAATGGAATTGCAATTAACTGCATAGTTTTCCAAGGTCATTTCTTTGAGGTTATTTGGATAAAGGCATTTTGGAGACAGACATATTAGACATTAGTTGCAACAAGAAGATGCAAAAAAGTGCAGATCAAGTTTGCAGCATTTAAACTTCATGTGGCAACTACTCCAGCAGACATTTGGCCCAAACTGTTCTCTGCAAAGAATACTTGAAACAAACTAATTGGAGAAGTGCTGCCCACTCATCAAAACTGGATCTGTTCATAGGGATATACCTTTTCAACATTAAAAACCTGTATCGGACTTGAGCTGAAGGTCTCAGCATAGATAACACGCCTGAAAAGGCACTTTCTTCTGTCATCTGCTGGTTTCAATGAATTGTCACGTTCTTATAAGAAATACACCAACATGAAGTTAACAGTCTAATAATTTCAGAAGTTTCAGATGCATGGTTCTACCTCAACTGAAATATAACCAAACTTTTTTTATTTAATTAGATCTGTACAGATAATACATCTATGAAAAATACTGGTATAAAAAGTCAATCCACAAAATGAATGAGCAATCCACAAAACTCCCAGATTCTCTGGATTGGAGATTCTCAAACTATGAATAAGGACTCCTAAAGCCTCCTAAAGAAGCATGCAATATACTTTTATCCTGCAGAAGATATAAAACAGTAGAAAAGGCTGCATGCCTCCATGGAGGCAGATTATAAGGCTCACATAAGGTACTATGTTCTAAAGTGGTGCAAATCATCTGATTTACAGTAACTATCTCTGTGTACTCTTTACCCACAGCAAGTGTAAAACAATTTGAATTAGGAACACCACAGTTATTTGGAAAGTAAATTTCCTAAGACTTGTTATATACCACAGAGCTGCTAAGACCCATTGCTTTTAATAAAGCTTTACTCCACAAGGCCCAATCTGTCTGCAACAAAGAGAGAACATCTCTGCTAAGTCTGAAAACTGCAGAAAAGGTAGCAGACATTTCAGACACGAGACTCGGGGTTATTGCCAAATTGATCATAGTAGGTTGGCTGATAAAATCTTAATGCTTAATACTTAAAAGACCATGGAAGAAAGCACTGGTTTGTAAACTCTCAAGAGGGAGTACTGTTGTTAACCAATGACACAGCTTTGCAACCACCTTGCACTGAGCTCAGTACTACTTAGCAATGTAGGGCCAAAACAAACTACAGTCATACCTCATATCAACCAAGTAGGCACTCCGGAAATGCATAACTTCTAGCAGTTTGATATAGGAAAGCTACTTTTCCCACAAAAATTAGTGTAATAAATGGGGGATATATGCAGGAAAAGAGACTTTAAATACACAGAGTACAAGAATGTATGAGATATATATATTGTATATACTGTCATATGATAGTATGAACACATACGAGAATCACATGGTGGTTGAGGTTGAGAGGGACCTCTGGAGATCACAGGGTCTAACCTTCTTACTGAAGCAGGGTCACTTTAAACAGGTTACTGAGGACCATGTTCAGACGACTTATAAGGAAGAATTTTTTTACAATGTAGGTGGTAAGATACTGTAACAGGTTACCCAGAGAAGTGGTGAATGCCTCATCCCTGGAAAAATTCAAATCAGGTTAGACAAGGCTCTCAGCAAACTGCTCTAGTTGAAGACGTCCCTGCTTATTGCAGGGGACTGGACTGGATGACCTTTGAAGGTCCCTTCCAACCCAAACTACTCTATGATTCTATGTTCAGATGACTTCTGAATATCTCCAAGGTGGGAGACTCCACAACTCACTGAGCAATCGATTCAAGTGCCTGGTCCCCCTCACAGTGGAAAAATGTTCCCTTATGTTTAGTAGTGTCTCCATTTGTGCCATTCCCTCCTGTTCTGCCACAGAGCACCACTGAAAAGAGTCTGGGCCCATCTTCTTTATACCATCCTCTTTGGTATTTGTACACATTAACATCCTCCAATCCTTCCCTTCTCCAGGCGGGACAGTCCTAGCTCGCTCTCAGCCTTTCCTCACAGGAGAAATGCACCAAACCTTTAATCGTCAAGCAAGATCAGGTCTACTGATTCTTCAAATAAAAGTGATCAGGATCTGAGTCATCCAACCAAGGAGGTGCTGACATTTCACAATGGAGAATGTCATAGATTTTAATCACCAACAGATTTCATTGTTGTCACTTTCCTTGAGTAATTTTATGTAAAAAGATAGAAAAGCAAGGTGATTATATCAATTAGCATTGCACTGTATTAAGTGATCAGCAACAGAACTCTGAAGTGGAGGATAAAGAAGAAACAGATACAGCAAGGTGTGGCTGCACTTGAGTAGCTAAATCTAGTTCTCTGTGATCAGATTTCCATTTAACATTCAAGATCTCATAGAATCTACCTGAAGGTAGCTGAATGCTCAAACCTATGGCAACACAGATCAGCCATACTGAACTGCTTGCAAAGAGGGAAGCATTTCTTACCATCAGAGTAGTCTTGGTCCTCTGCAGAGCTCAATGCTGGAGCAGCACTCTAAATGTTAATTGCTGCTGCTCGCCCCTGCCTGCCTTTTAAATGAGGAGAGGAAAAAAAAGTATGTTAACAGGATTGAAGAGAAACAAATGCAGAAGGGAAAACAAAAATAATAAAAAAAGTGAATTTGGCAGATGGATCACGATGTCAAGAGGTAAAGTATCATTAGGGGATAAACAGTCTTTCTGAGGCAGAGTGTGGAAAGCTTCCCTTGTCATATCACAAAGTAGCTTACGGGAGAGGAGTTAATAGGTTTAAATACTTTCTCCAGTTCACCAGGATCTCCGCGAGCGCTGTCTGGAATGCGGCAATGGCCGGGCCTGCAGCGCCCCCGCGCGGCCGCGGCCCCACGGCGCGGGGCACAGCCAGCAAGTGCCACTGGGAAGGACACAGAGCATCGTTATGGAGCAAAAAGCCCCTTCTGACACCTAATACCTCGCACAGGATCCGGCATAAGCTGTACCTTTAACTCATTTACTCTGCTGACTTAGTTAAATACAAAAAAAGCTAACTAGAACAGCAGATAAAATAAACAGATTTGGGTTACACAGATACCAGCCTGTGCCTTGGTTACATCTCATTTGGTACGTTCTTGGTTACGTCTTGATTTCCTGGTTAGTCTCAGTTTTAAACCACAAAACTTTCTCTTGCCTCAAACACTGACGGGCTGCCACAGTACACCTGGAACTGATGTTTGCTATTCCGTAGCAGTTGTTACCCACACATGCATCTACTCCATTTAGTTATGCACATGATGGGCATGTAAAATTGTCTCATTATTTTAGAAGGTCATGCTGCTGCACTGTTTGGAAATATGACAATCCCTGAAGTTTAAACTCTTATTTTACTGCAGTATTTATATAGCACAGATCTTCCAATTCTCCTTTCAGTAGGGCAGTAGATACACAGTGCAAGCTAGGAAACGAAGTCATTATGACGCAATCTGATGAAATAATGGATTGTGCTAGGAATACATGTACTTTGGAGAGCTTTCCATCCCTTACGCATTCATTACCAGAAAGCAAGCAGACACAGCCTCCAATTCACAGATCCCAGGAAATAAGAACACAGTAGTCACAACACAGTTTTATTTATTGCAAAGCATTTGATTTAACTAAGAAAGTGCTATCAGAAGAAACCAGAAATCTCTAGAAAAGCAAAGATAAGAAGATAGTACTCCCAATGGCATTTAATAGTAAAAGAACTTCACATATCTATTTCTTTCATGAAGTATTTGCAATCACTCCTGCAACTACACGGCCTTTGTAGTAATTCTGGTTGGTAGGCAGCAGTTCCCAAGATAGACTTACTTAGCTCGACCCAAAGCCAGCTGTAAATTGAGCATAATCCTGATGGCTCTCCTTCAGGACCAATTTTTCCACCTCTTCTCCCAAGGAGACTCTAGTTTCAGTTGTGCTCTCAACATCCCTCCTATTTGCTACTCTTGATATCACTGTAAGTTTTAAAAGCCCATACTGAGCTCAGACTTTATCTACTGTATCACTGCTTAACTAAATCAGCTCAACTGTTACAGTTCTTTTTCCAAACACCAGTAAAGTCGGTATGTTCAGAGTACATACTTCTTCCAGACCACCCAACAAGTCACAGAAGTGGAATATCGGCACTGACATATTTCACTGTCATTCAAACCACCGTGGTTGCAGCCAGAAGCACTTACTCTCAATTTGAAAAAGTTGGTTTGCAGAAATACAAAGGCACATTAAAAAAACCCACAACCTTCTGATTATACAATTCAAAGCCATAGTCCAAAATCTAGTACTATTCCTGATAAACGGATGAGACAAGATGTGCTTTACATTCCAGGATATAGCCTCTAGGCTCATGTAATCATCAGCTCAGGCTAGTGACCAGAATTCTTACTTCAACAATGCACTGTCATTACATGCTGACTTGGCATTACTTACAGAGACAGGAGGAGAAGGGAATAGCAATATTATATACTTCATGTATATATACAGTAATCACAACATCTTCCACATTTATTTCCTTCTGGCTTTACAAGAGTTGCAAAAAGAAACCTGCCTTTCACTTACCTCTATATCTAACTGCCAACACAGGGTATATGAAATGGCAGAACAAGAAATTACAACTTAATAAGAAGACTATAAAGAGAATGCTCAACGAGAAAGGATGGGAGAAGCAAATTCCTAAAACCATCTACTTGGCTCATATTCCCTTTAAGAATGGCTGTCAATATAAATGCTGTATTAGCATCTTATTCTCTTAAAGGAAAAATATAAAACACACTTATGTTTCCCACAGATATGTCATGGTATTTTAACAGTAAGTTGCTAGAGAACCTCATCGCTCTCTGGATTGTTTAAGCCATCCACAACGACTGTGAGTGATTAAGCTTTAAAAGTCACTGAACTGGAGACAAAGCTCAGAATGTATCATCACTTGTGGAAACGTTAGCAGCTTCTGTTCAAAAGGAAGAAACACCTATTTTGTTGCAAATATACAAGGTCTACAACTTTTACACAGTGGGAAAAATCTGTTCCCTGTATAAATCCAGGGCATCTCATTGCAAACAAGGTTTTTAATTAGAAGTGGTATTTTTGAGCCTCCTGCTGACTTACAGCATCTCACTGCCTCCTCCTCAGATGGCTAAACTGGCTTCCAAGAGAGACAGTGGAAAGAAACAAAATCACTATAATTCCGAACTTTGACAAATCTCTGCTGGGGACAATTTCAATAGCAGGATGCTGCAGAGAGAGGTAACAAGAGAAAAAATGACTACTTTCAAAGTCTTCCCTAATGAAGGTTCAAAACATCACAAACAAGACAGCAGAGGAGGCATTTTATTCCTAAGCCTACAGACAGGATGATCAAGCAGGACAATTTTAATCAGAAACCGTATTGTTAAAGAGAATGCAGAACGATGTCTGCACCTCAGTGGGTGAAGCCTTCTTTTGAATGCAAAAGTAGTTAGAGGTTGGCTAGACCTCTGGCTGGGAGGTTGCCTCAAATGTCAGCACTGACAAAGCTTTAGCCCTCTCAGAAAATAGGCAGATATAAGCTCTCAAATCAGACAGAGAAATAAGACTTTTTGGCCAGAACACGTTCTGCAATTTATTGCAAAGAGTTTATACTGACTGCCAACACTGTACCTTCAGGAGGCTCTTCCCGCAGATGAGGAGGCAATTCTTCACTTGTAGTCTCAGTTTCATCATCCACCATCTGTGTTTCTAAGCTAGGGCCCTGCAGAATGAAAGAGCAAGAGGAGGTAAGTTGGAGAAAGTTCAGAAATGGATGGCAAAAATGAATTGAGGACTAGATAATATACCAGACAGTAAGGACATAAGGAGCTCACTTTAGCTGATGAGAAAGAAAGCTGCTGGGAGATTTGTTTGCAGTCAAAGTACTTATAGAAAGGGAAAAGAAAAAAAAAGGAGGGGAAAAAAAGGACTCTTCAAGTTAGCACAATTTCTAAATTACTTGTTTCCAAAACTTATATAACAAAAATAATAAATTCAAATTCCATTTACCAAGAGTGTCAGCAGATTCACCATATTTGTAATTTTCAGGGAAAAATCTTAATCTTTGATTTTTCTAATCAAGACAGATTCTGAAATACCTCTTTTTTCAAAGGAAAACAAAGCAAACAGACTTAAAATTTTCTAGCCATTGACCATGTAGTTTTCCTCTACATGCCCAATACATCCATTTGTACCTCCAAGTGTGACATGCCAAACTAATCATTCCTGAAAAATTACGAGGCTACTCTCCAAAGTTTTGCATTTCCACTTTCCAACCTTCACAATCTTGTAAAAACCCTGCAATGTTACTGCTGGAAGGACTTGAGTAGAGCCATCAGATTCATAACTGTATTTAAGGCTGCTGAGCTCACTTTGCACACACAATATTTTTATGACTTGTGGAGCTATAAAAATGTAGTTGCTTTTTCAGTTTCAAACTACCACAAGGGAAAAAAAAAACAAAACCAAAAAACCACCATCTGCTTCCACCAACTGACTTTTTTTTAAGTAACAGCAGAGTAAACACTAGGCATAGCTACAGGACTCCTCAAAAAAAAAACCTAACAAATTTTCTACTTTGTAATGCCAGTACAGTGAAGAGTGAAACCAGAAACTTCACAGTCATCAGAAAATGAAGCTTCTGTGCACTCTGAAAACATGACTGGGTTTGTAGTCTGAACTATCTGAACATGTGTACTAGCATACCATATCATAGCTGGAATGTTACAGAAATACAGCTGGTAAATCAACAGCTTGCAAAATTTTATTATTTGAACTCCGGAAGAAAAGGGATCATAGCATTAAAGCTGCAGTATTTATTTTCATACTTTCCAAACCCTGTGACTGAAAGGTTACCACCAAAGAACTGCACACTTTCTCTCTTTCCTCAGTTTGAATATTAGTGGAGACTTACACAGTTTTCAAATCCCATCCTTTGCACAAGTAGCTTACGTTTTCATTCATTCCCCATTTTTTCAACAAAATGGACATGAAAACAAAAAGCATCACCACATTGTTTTCAGAGTCTTAAAGAAGAGAAAAAACAGACCATCCAGGTGAAGTGTACAGGCCTGTTGCGACAGTGCCAGCATCACACCTTGCTTTCTGCCATCCATGACTATGCAAGCTTTACCTAAGCTATTTACCTTTTTCTCCTTACATAAAAACACCTGGTATCAAAATTGCCCAGCTTTGGTCAGTTAACAGTTCAAACATTAAGTCATGCCTTGTAGTAGCTATCATGGAAAGGAAAAAAAAATTTACCACAGGGTACAGATGGGAAAGTAGTAAGTTGCCTCACTCAGTTTAATTTAAAAAATCAAATCCCAGAGTCAGTAATCAACAACAAGCTCTACCCATCTCCTCACTTCACCTAAATGTGATCTAGATGTTAAGAATGTGTAACAATTCTGGACAGGAGTAACAAACTGAATATAGAGTATGTATTTGAATAAGTATCTACATCAACCACAGGCAATAAATGTATATACATTTCTTTCCTACCCACTAATGCCACAGAGAGAAAGGAGAAGAGACTACATTAGTAAACCAGATCAGAACATTTATTTTTCATATAAAAGATGAAGACATTTAGGACATAAGGTAAAAATATCTGCCTTGCAAACATTCTGAACCACAACTATAAGAACTCCTAAACGAGAAGTGGTCTTGAATGTGAATCCTGTGCCTGTACTTTCCAGCTGGCAATAACAAAATTACTTTAATTTTTAAAAAAAGTAATGGAGTCCTGTGCACATGCTAACTGTATGCTGCCCAAGGAGACAGTCCAACTTAAAGGGACTGCAGAAAAGCCAGCACGAAAACCAAGACCTTTCCTTCTTCAAAACAGTCAGTAGTCTCAATTTGCTACCAGGAGATAAACCTGCTCAGTGGCTTCTCCCAGCAACAGCCCATGATAAGTGATGCTGGTCTGGGTTACAGTTGTTGTCATCTACATAAAGACAAAGAGCATGCCAAATGCTATCAAAAATGAGTGATGGCTTTATACTGGTTTTTTTTTTTTCTCCTTATGCATGAACTACTTACTCTTCAGTGTTCACCAGCAATACAACTCTTTCAGTATGACTGTTATATCTGACAACACTTACCCCAAAACAAAGATTTATATTAGTTGAGGGTCAGCCCTGTACCTAAGCTAGCACTTACACATGCTGTTTGACATCATTTACTTCCCTCCAATTCAAAACTTTACTTGCTACTGGAATCCTAAGGAAAAAAGTACTCCATACAAGATTGCTACTTCTACAGAACATTCTCAATTAACAGAAATGGCCAGAACTTTTGAGGATATTTTTTTTCACTACTCAAAAACAATAAATCATAACACAGCATACTTTTAACTGTATTTGGTATACATTTCCTGTATGGTTTTGAGAGTCCTTCAAAAAATTATTTACACAGGAAAAAAAATTTATTTACAAACTTATTTTTCTCAATTTAATGTTAAAAATTTAAAACAGTGTAGACTGAAGCATGGTATGTCAAGTAATCAGAAACTTAACTTTTCCAAGAAATGTTTTGCAAGAAACCTTGAAATCTTAATACTTCCTCATTCCTGAAATGAAGTTAGAAGTGTTTTCTACAGAGTAACTCCAATTATTATCTCATTGATATGTCACCACTATATATATATTCATCTATAATACAGGGAGCTTGTAGAAGTAGTGTCATAAACATCAGTTCATCAGATTTCAGCATATCAGTCTAATCGTTGACACCAATAAGTAAGTGTGCACAGTTTGGAACTGAAATTCACCAATTAAAATGTAAAGCATTAACAGTACATGAAATCCTGGGTTCCCAAATACATATGTAGAAGTAATATTTAAGGCTCAAACCTGACAGGTATTATTAACAAGATTACAAAGTCTCTTTACAATACCTTCGTATCTTATACTAGCATGTCCATTGCTTTTTCAGTTATATCTTCTGATTTCAATTCACCAAGCCTGCTGCAAGCTTGGTTATTAATATTTAAGATATCTACACTTCTGGCAGCACAGTAATAATCTACAGCAATCAAAAATTCCAGGAAATTGTCTTCTAAGGTTTATAACTAAGTTAAAGTTGTTGGTCTCACTGTTTGGGCTTTTTTTAACATTATTATTTCAAGAATGAGGCATCAGTTATGTTTTGGTTTTTCATTAAGGATCCATGACAGATGAGTAGGGGAATGGGACGCATACAACTGTATAAGTTATTGGCTTGTAGATTCCATAATAATCTTCTGGAGCTGCAACCATGGCAGAAGGAATGTACACAGATTTCTTTTGCTAGGATGCAGGAAGACAGTTCAGAAACATGAGTAGATATTAACTGCAGATTATTCTTTCAATTATTTAGGGTCTATAATTAAGAATGTGGTGCCATTCCTCACTAGAGCCACTGAGGAGAATGAACTTAAATAGATATTATTACAGAAATAGGTTATGGTGCAGAGCCTAGGACATATAAGAAAAATCCCCTGGCTCTCCAAAGACAGTCCCTGTTCTCACTAGGAATCAGTTCATACAATGCTTTTCAGAACTTGATGAGTTTCTAACTATGAGCACTATTAAGATTTAGTGGCAATTTTTGTATGTCATATTTTAACCCAAGATTCAAGCTGAACCGAAACAAGTGAACTCAAGCAGAGGAAATATGCACCCTTCCAAAATGAAGTTACAGATGCAATGATTTCAAAGTAGTTTACTCTCCAAACAGTTTCAACGAACTCCAACAAAGCTGAAAAACTTTGTATGAATTCAGCAAATGAAAAAGATCAAGAGGAAAATCATACACGGATTCCCACAGAAACTGCCTGAGGAATTTACAATCCTCTGTTCTGATCACACTGTATGACTACTGACCTTACAGTGCAGCTTAACTCCAATACTAGGCACTGATGTGACTTGGTAAATTAGTGTTTGTTTGCTGTATTTTACTGTGTTTCATAGAAGGCTATGTATTTATGGATAGAGAGGACTGAACTAAACAAGTGTGACAAATCACCCACAAACATTTCAAAATATACCTTACATTTTGCCATGGGATACAATACTTTTAAGAGTAATTCTGACCAGAACGTTGGTGATGCGCTTGTATTTTTAGTATATTTAAAGGCTGTATCAAGTGCTGTGATAAACCCGTGCATGACAGAAAGCAAAGTTCCTATCCAGTCAGGGTCAGAATTTTCCAAAAGGTAATGAGTTATGTTTATGACACCAAAACCAAGAGCTCCATTTATCATAACATTTGTACTAACAAATGATTTCAGCGTGCTCAGTCATAAAAAGAGCCTATACTACTTCAGTCTCAGCAGAGTATTAAGTACTCAAAATACCCACAGAGTCCAGGAATAACCCCAACACCAGTCATTCAGTATCAGCCCAGTTTGCATTTATGTCAACAGACACATGAGACTGTCACAACCATTGCCCCAAATAGGTAAGTCAACACTGGAAACGGGAAAGCTTTCTAAAAACTCCCTGCAGGCCATCTTGAAACAACCAAAACGCCAGCTCCACTGTTAGGCCTTTTAGATTCTGCTTTTGTACAAAGCACTACATTAATTATGGAATATAATCTTAAACTGAAATAAGTCTATGAATTTACTGTTCACTGGGTCAGGAATTCATTTTGCTAAGGGACAGCAAAATATAAAACCCCAAAACAAAGGCCAAGAAGGGAAACAATGAGGGAGAGCAATCAAAAGTTGAAAAAAAATATATTCTGTGAGAAATTATTAAAGAAATTAAACGAGTTTGGGGCAAATAACGTCCAAGTTTCATTTATTCACCTTCAGAGAACCACATATCTTACAATTCTGTTATTTCTTGCCATTCCTAGTGAACGCCTAAAAGACATTAAAAAAAAATCCCCTACATAAGCAAAACCAAAAGGAAATACACAACATAAATACTATTCTCCATTATACTCAATTTTATTAGTAATCTTTTTCCCCTTTCAGAACAGAAGCTGAAGGAACGTAAAGTCATGGCTTCAGCAGCAGTTTACTGTCTCAGTTCTGAAACTACCCTCTGGAAGCAATTCTAAAATCTGCAGCTTTAGTTACTACTTTCCCTGTGCATTTTCCACTGAAAATAGTATTTATTTCCTGACCTAAATCTTCATATTTCCATTCTTGCTCCTGAACACTTTACTCCAGCTTTTCCTTTATGACATTAATCTTCATATTCATTTACATTCTGGACTTGAGCCTAGAATCTCACTTCTTTCACTGTAAGAAACTGCTTCATTCCTCATAAAGCCTCTCCTTAAGAGCCCACAAGGTCAGGTTTATTTCTCTTTATGCAAATCCTCAACTACTTGCCTAAATCACATGTCCTCTGTTCTGCCCAATACTGACTTTAGGACACAGTACTCTATGTAGGCACAATTCCAATAAAGCAATTTAGCAGAGAAAAAATTAGTGGCAGCCTAGACTTCATCCCTCCACATTTGTGATCTCACTTGTAAGCTTCCCAAAACAGGTCCAGCACCTTTTTTATATTATCAAATACATCTCAACTAATAACTATAAAGGTTAGATGCAGCACTAAAGAATTACAGGACCTGGTCAGTCTCTGGGACGAAACAATCTCCAAATACAGGACAGTTTGTTAAGTGCTTTGGGAAGCTACAACAATATTTTTAAAGTATAGCAAAAGCATTGGCTATTTTTGCATCAGGTTTAATGAATGCTTATTTCATGTCCACACTACCAAAGCCCGTAGTTTTCTGCATATATGCATATTTTGTCCCTTTCTAAAATCACAAAAAAACCCAAACAAATAAAACCAATAAAAAGCAGCTCCTTTCATCCCAGCTTCACCTCCTTCAAATTGTGAATGGACTGACTGCTTGCAGATTCCAAAGGACTTGTCAGATCTAGTAACCATGAAGCTGACCTTTATCAGGCTTTCCTAAAATGACATAATTAATGACAGTGTTAAATTGGGATCTCTCTTCTGTCTACTCCTATGAAGCTTTGCAGAACTTACCTTTGAATTTTATGTTTACACAAATTCAATTCTTCCATCTTCCATATCTGAAAGTAGCTTGTGGTTCACAATGCCCTGTCTGCTTCTACGCAATTACATAAAGTCTCAATACCAGCAGAAAACAATAAGGCTGGGTATTTAAAAAAAAAAAATATTAAACAACCAGCCACCAGGTAGGTAGTTCAACTTGATGACATCATTCTCCAGGGAGCTGAGGATCTACAGGTACTTAACTTCAGCTGAAGCACGTAACTACCCAGCCACCTCCTTATTCTCTACTGCTCAGATAACCACACTCAGACAGTGGAAGTTTAAAACTATCACTGTGCCTTTGTTAGGCAGGTATCTGTTGCAGCTGCAGCTTTTATTTCAGCACTGAGTTTTCCACATATTGGGGAATTAAGACTTTCATTTAAATTTTCTTAAATGCAACAGGAACATTCCACTGAATCTGCCATCACTACTGATTTCACACCGACACCTTAGGGGTTTCCAAAGTCGGCTGGATTTTTCCTGCAGAGGGAACAAAATTGATCTGCAGCCATAAACAATTTTATTTCATTTTCCTCTAGGTTTAAGAAAGCCTCTTGATGGATGCTTTGCTTTTAATTTGGCAGAACAAAGTTCATTTATAATGAGAGTTTCTGTGCCAGGTTTCAGCCCAAGGGGAATCTGAGTTGCAGTTATAAATTCCCTAGAACACTGAAGGAAAGTACAGAAATAGAAATGCTGAGGATGACAGTAGTGTAAAATTATACCACTTTGTTCAAAGTACATTGTAAGAAAGAACTCAAAAAGCTGCATAGATTACTTGGTCTTCTCCAAATCTGGACAAACACATTAGGGAGGCAATGATTTCAGCACTTAATTTTGTCTTAACAACAGAAGTGGAGAAAAGAGGCAAGGAGAGTTTTAATAATGCAAATGCCAAATCAAGATTGAGTTCTACTGTTCTCAGCAGAACAGTCAAACCCTGTTTTTACAGCAATAAAACACTTTCGTACTGTCAGTAATCCAAATTGGGGTTTATTTGGCATAAATAAATTTTCAACAGTACTAATGACACCACAATCTATTCTCCATTCAGCACTCCAGTAAAGAGCTCGGTTTACTCTTTTTATGTTCATGCTTCATATGGAGCAGATAACACCATTTACACAGCAAACAGCCAATACAGTCTGCTCAGTGGTAGATCAGACAGTTCTAAATTTTGAATTATTTTACTGAATTTTGTTTTGGTCAATCATTTATTTTCCATCTGAATTTTACATACTACATCAATATCAGCATAGGAAGAGTGTAAGAGTGGCTTTCCAAAAACAAACCAAACAAACCACATTTCATTTGATCATGTACCGATTTGGCCCAAAGAGAACACTCCTCACTCCAAGCAGGTTAACTAATGCAATTATCAAAAGGGTGGCATGCAGCAGCGTGAAGCTGTAAAGCCACCCTGAAACATGCTGAACAATTTGCTGTCAATTCTACTTTAAACTACTACCCCCATGGCGAAGTTTACATTCAAAACTTGACTGTGTTGAATTGCATTTGTTTGGAAACAAAAAGTTACATGAAAGCAAAGTGCCGTTTCACAGCACAACTCAATCAGCAATTGTTCAAGCTGAGTGCAAGACAATACATAGGAAAAGGAGTTATTACAGAAACACCTACAGAGACAGAAACACCTGCTCCTGAAACAGAGACAAGCCGGACACAGAATGATGTAGGACCAAAGCATGACTTTGCACCACAGCAAACCAATCTGAGAGCAATTAAATACCAACAATGAAATCTCAAAATATCAATTAACTCTTATTGATGTTGACTGATTTAGATAATTTCGGTGGGAAGAAGCCTTCCTAAATCCTGCCAGTTATTCACCGTCTGTCAACAAAGACTTTTGTTGGGAGAGAGGGGATATCACTCAGCTGAGCTAGTGAACCAAAGGCAAGCAATAGTAAAACTTCATGGCCTGAAGTTTTATTGCACTTTCTACATAACTACACATAACAAAAGTACTACAAATGTGTTTTTTCTAGCCTGGTTCTTGACAGATGGATTTAATGATTAATGCCAGTTAGACTAAAGAAATGAGATAATGCACTCTGCAGAAAGAATATTCTCCATTTCCTAACGAGATACAAAAGTACCACTCTAGAAAGCTGCAGACAGCATGAAGAATTTGTCTGAAATAAAAATGAGAAGTCCTTTGCCTAATAATATAGGCATATATGATGGAGGTGGTTAAGATTTTCTTCACCATGCTAGAGAACTAAAATGTAATACCCTTCTCACTATCCTCAGTAGGGTCACAATTAAAGAAAAAAAAAAACAAACCTCATAGAAAGATGCATTAAGCAGTATTCTGTAACTGTGGTTTCCTACAACCTGACTTCCATGCATTTACTTCCTTCAAAGTGCACTACTACTGTTTTAGTTTTAATGAGCTGAAATTTACGTAATTTTTTCAAGGGCTTTTACAGCTAGAACATAGGAATTTTTACAGTAAGACTTGAATTCAAAGCACATAAGTATATACCCAGCTTGAAAAATATAAGCACTCTCCCCCAAAAGAGAGTCAGAAGAGACATCACTGGAAGACTTTGATACACAAGTCATCTTGCCAAAATCCTAATTTAATTTTTAAAAATTAGACAAAAAAAGCTGCAAATCCATTTGAAGTTAAAAAGTTGCTTCAAAATCCCTGGAAGTCATTTTAAATGCTGGAAATCAAAGATAAATACAAGATATTGTATTCAGGACAGAACTTATTTCTGTTTCCTTATTTCAATAGGAAATTCAAAATGCGTTTTCTGCAAAACAGCAAACATTCAGAAATTAGTTGTATTTACCGCATAACTCTTAAATTTATTTTGTTGATGGATAGATAGTTAAGTATTTCCTTCCTTACAAATGAGTTCTGAACTCAGATCAGAGCTCTTTAAGATGAGTGCAGCTTGTCATTCTATGCATTTATTGCTGTAGAGTTTTAAAGGAGAAACATTTCAGATAAAATATTTACTAACTCTACAGAACAAAAAACACATCATCTGGTACTTTCAAGCCCTCCAATTTCACACCTAACCCGTACGTCAAAACTTGACAGCCAGAAGCAGTGCCAGCAATAACACCCCGTTTATTTCAGGCTTCACAGAGATCGCATTTTTTTCCAAATTCACTCCAAGAAGTAGTAAGAAAGATCACAGCTTGCTGCATACAAGATTCCAAGCAGAGTTACTACACTCAGCAACTAAACAGTCGTTGGAGAGAGAAAACACTTGATCGTTATGAACACAAGCAACACAACTAAAAAGTAAGAATTCATTCGGGCAGCAATAGCTTTTGGTAACTGCTGCCTTTTACTTTTGAGGATCTTTGAGGCACACAGGTTCATCCTCCAAAATGTTTTTTGATTGAAAGGAAGCTCAAGAATTGCACTAGACCTTAAGCAGATCTGCAGATGTATTAAGATTGTAAGATTTGCCAACACCAGTACAGGCCACTTCTGTGACTTCCAGAAAGTTCAACCAAGAACACTTCTTTTCAAGAAACTGCTTAAAAGCTCTACTACTGCTCTCAGCTATTTAAGAATGTACCTTGCCCGGAACTTTCAAGGTATGTAACCTCTTCCCATCTCTCTGAAATTCAGCTGAAGCACTGTGAGAAGAAAAACACCACCAACTCCGTAAGGTTCATCAATAAAGAAAAACAGATGTGACCAATCTTAGGCAAATACTTAAATAAAAATTATCTACAGAATATCCATTCCATGTTCCCTTTATCACTTACATTCATGCTCCTCCTGCTTCCTAGAACACACTTAGGAAAACAAAATATTACTGTATACTCCACAGAATGCAATACCTCTTGTCTCTTCTTTTTATAAGCTGTTCCTTTCCCAAGTACTTTTCATTTCAACTGTCAAGAGCCCTGCTAAACAGGATGGGAGACAGGTAGAAAAAAGTAACATATATATCATTTTGACAGGACAATCTATGAAATTCTCAAGGAACAGAGCTGTCTGTAAATACAAGCAACAAAAATACTTACTTGGGCTTTCCTTAACTTTTGACGCTGCATCTTCAAAATATCTTGCCTCTATCTGATCTCCAAAATACATCTGACAAGACCAAGTATCACAGGCAGTCAGAACGTCATTCTCTTAAATACAGTTGTAAGTTTCTCAGCGGAAGATGTCCCATTTATGACACCTGTCTTGTCCCAAAATATATAACTTAAACGCAAGTACATGTCTAAGCACCACAAGCTCTCATTCTACTTTGGAGAGTCACTTCAATTTAATAAAAAGGGGAGCAGTCACTTAACTGAAATCACATCCTGAGCTTGCTTTCACAAACAAGAACATCAATATGGGCTGACACTCTAGATGCCTTTCATTCCTCTGATTTTGGATTAAAGTTAGATCAGTGACAGAAGCTGTGTCAGAAGCAGTCACTGCAGCAGCAACCATACCAGGTAACCATCAGGGACTATCCTAATGCCCCAGTTGATTCACCAGTTGAAGATACGGTACAAAGAGGGTCAGTTAGCAAGAACACGAGAACATTCTCCAGTGCTGCCTGAGGCCTGAGAAATCCAGTGTTCAGACACAACACAATAGGATTGGAAATGTACTGTACTGTGGGACAATAATTAGTGGCTGACTATGATGGACAGGTGGGGATTTGGTCATCTCCCCACTGCCCTAATAAATTAAACTGCCCCTCCACCTGACAGACATGTTACTCAGGCTCTAAATGCAGCCTGGAAAGGTGTATTTCATTGCCATCAAGACGATCTGCCTCTGACAGAAAGAAAATATTCATAACATATTCATACATAGGTGTTCCTACATATGGGAATGGTCCACTTTCAAGCTGACTACCTCTCATTCTGGTCCTATAGTGCAGGATATAAGGGCTTTAATCAGTTTTCTACTTTGCATAGCCTGGACAGGCACAGAGATACTATCTTTCATCACTGACACTGCTTGAAAGAGATGGGAAAGGAAAAAAAGTACACTAAGACTATTTTGAATCCAGTCCAGCTTTAACACCTCAAGTTTTAAAGCACTGTTTTGCCATACTACTTTATTTTACTCTACCTTTTTAACAGGGTACTTATGTTATTTGATTGTCTTAAAAATAAAATATATCAAGTTTCAGTTTCTTCAGCAAGGATCAGACATTAGTAATGGATCCTGAAAGGGTCCCTTCCAGAGAACTCACCTGATGTTACCACTTCCTTTTTCTTGCTTCTTCCCTCCCAAAGGTATGCAGACCACCTTTGTACACAATAGCATTAACTTGTTTTCTTTTGACTGCCCTGCCTTCTCAAGCAACCTGCTAACCATCAGCAACGAGCTCAGCATCAAAACTAATGCTGCTTAAAACACACAAACTCAGGTGTAGTTCCCAAGACGTGACAACAATTGGGAAAGCTTAGTTCTGCTGTATTCCTTGTAACAATCAACTTAACCATTTGTTTTAAAGTCACACAACTATTTGTGAGCAGGCCCATAAAAGGGATTCAGATCCAGCTCCCACACTCTACAGACACCTCTTCCTCCTCCTCTCCTTACCCTTTTGAAGGGGCAAAAAAACTACACACTTTGATGCATTCCACTTGTTAATTGCAAAGGCAATTATCCCCAGCCCCAGCTTAAGACTTTAATTCATGCATCATCTGCAAAGATCTTACATAGAAAAAACCTGAAGCAACTGCTTCAGTAAGAGGCAGCACACGTGGAAAGAAATTACCATGTCAGAGAAAAAGCTACGAGTCCTTTTATACTGAAAAGCTCTACACAGTGCTTACACATGAAAAATGATTGGTTAAAAAAAAACCAAACTTCCCCCCCAAAACACATACATTTTCCTTGCAATCAGAACATAACTCCAATCACATCTTCTTGTATTTTGAGTGAGCCCATCTAAAATAGCCACGAGCTTTCCCCACTCTAGTGGGGCAAAAGAGGAATTCAGCAGAAGTAATGGGCTTAGCAGGAACGAGCAGATGTTTACTCTGCAGGCAATAAAACAGAAGCTAAAGGGAATCTTTTCAGTTTTGGCCTCAAGCTGGATGTACTGTTCAGAGTGCACTCTGAAGTTTCTATTTTACAGTATAAGTCAACACCAACCCAAAACCATAGTGCTGTTTACCACTAACTGCCTCAATACATATTTTTATTATCCCACACTATTTCAACTAATAAGCATTCAGAGAGAAAGAAAAAAATATACTTTTTACTATCAGGCTTTGAATGAATGCACAACAAAATATAACATTGTACAGAAGGAGATGTTCTTTTTATGTATATTTATTTCATGTACTCAGAAGCTGTCCCTTTTTTTTCCTCTCCCAGCTGTACAGACATTTATGTTCAAGAGCCTCTTGTTCACAGAGACGATTGTTTACCCAAGTGACTGACACATGCACTGCCCAGAACCCAAACCCTGCACAAGCTGACGAACTTCTAACACATACTTATTTGATTCAGATGCTTGGAGAAAGGCCTGAGCCAAATTTCTCCATCGGGATAGGTACAGACCATAGCTACATACAGTTTCTGCTTCAAAGAGCTTACTACTTAGCTAATCAACATTTTTTTTTACTGCTAGACAAATTCAGGAGACAAGGAATGCCTGGTGTGTTATCTGTTTCAGACTGATTAATGAGAAGAAACCATTTCAAAAGTCATACACCTGAAAATTAAAGAGATTTGACAACATAAAGTGAATTAAAACCAGTATCACAGCACTGCTGGTTCTTAACCAACACAACCAAAGACACAATCTCGCATCGGACAGCCTGTATATTACTTTTATAGCCCATCCTGCCTCGGTGTCCCCCTCTCCCACGGCGCCGAAGCCAATAGCCGGCACAGGTTGAATACTCTCTATCATCCAAACAGTTTTCCACAGCAAACTAAGGAGAAAGGCGACGATATCCCCCACGCTCTCGAAAGGGCCTAAGAGAGAAGCAGCACAGTGAGCTCTGTAGCCACCCCCGGCCGCACATCAAAGGCACGAACTCCTCGGCTGCCAGAGGAGTGAAACCGCCTACGAGATGCTGTGGATGAGGGAAGACGCCCGGAGAAAGCAGGGCAATTTCTCCGCGGACACACCAGCCCAGGAGGGCAGCGGGCGCGGGCAGCCTCCCCCGGCTCGCACAGTGCCGCAGGAAACCATACGGCTTTTAATGGAGAGAAGGGGGGAATCCTTCTAGGGAGACAGTTCCAAGAAGCGACACCACATCCCCCGCGAAGTTGGAATCTTCTGGAAGTTGTGTACTTCGTTACGAAGCGCACGGCCACCACCTCCTGCCGCTGGTACCCGCCTGGGGCCCGGCCCCCGCCCCTCGCCCCCCCCCGGCGCCGGGAGCCGTCGCGGCCCAAGCGAACCCCCCGGCCCGGGAACAGCCGCCAGCATCACCTTCATGCCGCGTCTCCCGGAGCGCCGCCCGGCGCGGATGGAGGGCGGGCGGCCGTCGGCTGCGTGCCCGTCTCCCCCGCCGCTGGGGCTCCGGCTCCTCCTGCCCGATGTAAACACACACCGGCGGGCGGGGGAAGGCTGGGCCGGGGGGCAGCGCCATGGCAACCCGGCCGGAAGAGGAAGCGCGGGGGTCAGAGGCGCCATGTTGGCGGGGGGCGCGGAGCTCGCAGGGATGCTCGGGGAGATGCGGAGCCGAGAACTTCCAGGCGAGCCAGGGCTCCAGGCAGCCTTCAGGATGAGGATCCAGGTCTTCGGGCTCTGCCTTCACCGCACGCTTGCCGGCGTTCACTGAATCACACAGAATCAGGTTGGAAAAGACCTCTCAGATCATCGAGTCCAACCTGTGACCGAACACCATCCTATCAATTACACCATGACCACAAGTGCCACATCCAGTCTTTCCTTAAACACCTCCAGAGACGGTGACACCACCAGCTCCCTGGGCAGCCCATTCTAACATCTAATCACTCTTTCAGTGAAGAAATTCTTCCTAATGTCCAACCTGAACCTCCCCTGGCACAGCTTGAAGCTGTTTCCTCTTTTCATATTCCTAGTTGCATTGGAGAAGAGACTACTCTCACGTGGCTACAACCTCCTTTCAGGTAGTTGTAGAGAGCAATAAAGTCACCCTTGAGCCTCCTCCAGGCTAAACAACCCCAGCTCCTCCCAGGACATGCACTCCAAACCCTTCACCAGCTTTGTTGCCCTTCTCTGGACAATCAGTCCTAAATCAAGTGCTGGGTAACTACGAAGGCTTGGGGCTTTCTAGCCCTCTCTGCACATTATCCTCAGCCACCAGAGCATGGCTCCAGCCTGTAAGATGGGGCTGTACCAGTGCTCCTGCTTCACATGAGGGAGTGCAATTTGGTGACAAAAGAGTCTGGAAATAATTTTTGGTATGCAAAGTTTTCTTTCTTGTGTATTGCATTAAAACTACCATCTAGCATAATCACACACATGGATAGAATTGTGATCTGATAGGGGATGGGTTGGTGCAAAGAGTGAAGCCAGACAAAGCAAAACAAAAAGAAGAGTGGTTTGAAGAAATGGAGAGAAAAAACATCATGTTGGTTGTTTCGTACTGTCATTTCTAATTGCAGAACCTCCTGGGAGGGTAGAGGTAGACTGGTACCATAAGACTGGTCTCCATTTTTCAGTTAAATAGGAAACTCTTGAAAGACACCAGAGAAAGTAATTCCCTCACGCCAGATGGGCTGACAATTAAAGAGATTCCTTTCCTTTGCTTCTGACAACACACCTGTGCCTTCAATAATTACCTGCATCACTTCTCAAAGGAAGTATTCTGCAGCCCTTTCCTGGCACAGATTCTCATAGCAGAATTTATAATTTCTTATGCACATATACACATACTTCACTTTGAGCCCGTGAATCTTTTCAGAAGACCAGTAGTGCAAGCCTGTGAATTCGGGGAAGGTTTCACATACCACAGTAATCCCTACAGAGATGCATGTATATATGTGTGCATAGGTAAGCACACCTGCTACATGTGTGTGAGATACTACCCTATATATTAGATATCTAAAACTAACTGTAAAAATATAACCAAAATATAACACCTTCCCTCAACACAAATAACAAAACTTATATCAAATAACCAGTAGTATTAGTAAAATTAGATTATAATAAATTTTTAATTGCAGAATACAAATCCACGTTTTGATGAGTAGAAAGAAGTTCATATCCAGTTTGTGTTGAGTTTAACATGTAAATTATAGCCTGATTTACAATAAAATAATATTGCCTAAAGTATATATATAAAAAATATCTTTTCCTCCCTCTACATTAAATTATTCATTCCAGTGAATGAATAATAATGCAAAATAACACAACTTTCTCGATTTAAAATTCAGAACTTCAGATGAACGTAAAATTGTTTCTCATGAGGTTCCTAAGCCCCTCAAATAAAATAAATGCAATCATTTGAACAAGTTGACTTTAGATAGTAACATCTGCAATGTCCGCAGAACATTCAAAGAATGTTCCAGCTGAAAAATCAGAATATTCTGGATGATAGACAGTGGGGAGAAGGGGCGAAGAATAGGAAATAGCAATTTGTTTACTTTATACCAAGCAAATAAAGTATTTTAGTCCTGAAACTGTTTCAGCAGCTATCAAAATTATTCCCTAACTAAACACCCACTAGCAGATAGTAGGTATTTATGGTATCATGAGGTATGATTTTGTTCAGTGAAATACTTGGTGCTGAGGAGACATAGTTGCCAGCTGGGTTTAAACCACAATAGTCCTTATTATACGTATTTCAGGGGGTGATTGCTTTGAACAAGCTTTAATACTTTAGATTGAATGCCTATTAAGGCATGCGATAACTGTGCACCTGGAATATGCTTTTCCAATTTAGTTTCATCCATTTAATGCACTCCAGGCCCAGTCTGGTTAGATTCACCTCAAAAGTGTGTCTCTCTGCAGCAAAAAGGATAATGTAGATGCTTCCGTAAACTCCGCTGTTTGTAAATTAAGTGTGATGTCTTTTCATGCAGAAATTCCCTTCCCAGCCTTCCTGGAGAGCAGACCTCCAAGAGATGTGCCTATCTAGAATTTTCAGTGAAGGATGAAGATCTCAAACATCATACCTAAAGCATTGTTCACTCATAATTTTCTTCAAGTTGTTGAAGCCAGTGAAAAAAAAATTTTGACCTTCAGATTTGGTCACAGTACATTCCTGAACAGTTTTCTACAAGAAAAGGAAAGACAATTTCATAAATGTTACCATTCTTGGTGTAGGGGTGAGTGTGTGTGTGTGTGTCCACGCAAGAGAGTGATATTCAGGCATTTTTGTGTGTGTGTAGACTAGAAAGCACACTTCTCAGGTGCAGTGTAACACAATGGTTTCTTTCTTTCACATTTACTAACCTTGGGAGATGAGATTTCAGCACTAATGACTAGACACTGTTTCAGAGATAATAAACCTGATCAACAACTGAAAGTCCAAATCACACTCCTACAGTGATAGAGCTTTCCTTTAGATGTATTTGAACATATTGAGATAACTCATGAACATTTTAAAGCCCTCAAGTTGACTCAAACATTAAAACAGAGATAACTGATCTGCTTTAGACTCTGTGAGGTTTTATTTCACCTTTCCATACTGCCACTTGAGTACAGGTGACTGGCATTATAAAACAGAATGCCCCTGCCCTGTTATTCCTGTTTACCTACATGATTCTTTTTCTCCTCTAGTTTCTTAAGCCATGTACTTGCCCTGTGTGACATTTGAACAGCCTTCACATTCCCTGCTGTTAAAAAGCATAATGCAGCACAAAAGAAATGCAAATGCTGGGTGGTATAAGACAGAAAAACAATACACAGTAATAATTTATTGTAGCAGGTGGCCATGATATGGTGGCAGTAGTTGGCTTATGGCCTAAAAGGTCCTGGTAGAAAGGAAATTATTTCCAGGCAATGAAGCTGTTGACTAGTAATGACTGTAGCTTTTACAACTCCTCCAGGCATCTCTGTTCTCGATCAAAAAAATTTCCCTTACCTTGAGAAAATAAATTGGCCACTGGCCTTATCAAGAATCCCAGGAACACCCAGCAAACAAATTAGCCACAACTTTGCAAAGATGTAAGCAGTAACCTTTCCTCATCCCTCATCTTGGTGAAGGACTTATGTGTTGAGATAACTACCCTGAATTTCTATATTCTATAAGCTTCTACAGCTGTCAGTACAGCAGCATCTCATTCTCTCTTTCCTGCAAGATAGGGAGATACTTGCTGCTTTGGGTAACTGGATATTGGAGAACAATCCAACTTCAGCAGAGGATTCATAAAATTCTGTCTGGGAGTGAAGTTCAGATTTCTGAAGGCACAAAGGTGACTAAATGAAGGGAAGCTACACATTTACAGCAGTCGGTTGCCTAAACACCACCCTACACTGGAACCTGAATGAGCTATCCGATGCCATAAAAAACATTTGTGACAGAGCAAGGAGCATCATTTAACCTTCTACATCCTGGACTGGTAACAGCCTAATTCAGGAACTGATTCCCTCTAAGTACTTGGTCCTATTCATTTTAAAACACCCATAAATCGTAATGATATAACAGGAAAAGCGTAGACAATCTTGTGATTTGTGCCACTGGAGGTTCATGATTCGTAGCTGTGGAAAGGAGCATTCAAAGGTCCACAGGTTTCTGCCTGCCCTCTCCTGTGAAGATGTTGAAAAGCAAAAGACTGGCTCAGTGTTGCATAAAATAAAGGTAAGGTACAGTTCCCCTTGGGCAGTGGAAAGTCTTTTTTTATCAGGAAATAGAAGAGGTAGAAATAGAAGAGATTCAAGAAAAGGAATTAAATCGAATGTAGATAAGTGGTCAGCATATTTTTGAATGCCCTTTTAGGGGACGGTATCAATAGGGGACTTACTAATAGTTTCTGAAATTAGTTATAGCTGAATTTGATATATTACTGCTTAGCTTCATGCACATGACATCTGGGTCTTACCCATGGAAAGGAAAAGATTTTGATATTTCTGAATACTGTGTTACATTCTTTATGTATAAAGCAGAGTTGGTGACCATATATCCCTCTTATTGGGAAAGTTCTTATATAAAATCTATTTCAAATCTCTTTAATAAAGATCCTTCTGCACAGAGATAGAGCACTTACCCGTTATCTTCTACAGGTGTGCTGTAATCAGTCTGCCCACTTCTCTGAATG
This sequence comes from Empidonax traillii, assembly GCF_003031625.1. Taxonomy (NCBI): domain Eukaryota; kingdom Metazoa; phylum Chordata; class Aves; order Passeriformes; family Tyrannidae; genus Empidonax; species Empidonax traillii. The sequence continues at coordinate 1,984,691 of NW_020955204.1, forward strand.
CAAATGCTTTCTGCTCAATTGTGTAAAATCCTGAATTCCAGTATCAGCATGGCTTATTGTATCATTATTTTTGGTTCTTTGTTGGGTTTCCTTATATTTCTTTGAAAGAGCATTGTTAAATGAAGTCAGCTGTTTAATGCCTGTGACAGAGTCTCTCAAAAACTGTTAACATGACAAGAAAACAAATACATCAAAGATGATATGAGGATTCACTGAACTATGGCCATGGTCTGCTTGTTCTCACAGCACCAAGAAAGGATGAGTTTCTATTATATTGTGGCAGGTGGTACTTTATGATGCTTATATTATATGGCCAAAGCACTTCCACCAACAGATGATGTCATCTTCTAATGAGGTTTTTGACAAAATGGGTTATATAAGAAAGGGCGCCTTGTTGGCAACCAAGGATTCTTACAGCCTTGCATCTTATATCATGCACATCCCTGAAAAACACAGCACATACTAGGTAGAAAATGCTACCACGTGGAAAGATGGAATAAATAATAAAGTAAGAAGAGCCATTATAAAAGCATAACTAAAATAGTTGCACCTTCTGCTCCTTAGATAATAGTTTTAGGAGCATTCAGATATTAAATTTACAACTTCATCACTGAAGTCATACAAAAATCCCCACTAATTTCCATAGGGCTAGTCTTTTGCAGTTCAATAGCAATGTATCAGATACCCCATCTATTTAATTCTCAAACTGGTCAAGAATTTTATTTTGTCCAAAGCTCACATTATTGCTCTTTTTAGTTAGAACTTTTGTTCTTTGAGAATGAAGAAGATACTAACTTTAGTTAAATTTTAAAATATAATACAGTCCGTTTGTTCATGTAGCCTATAGTTAGCTTTGCATCACTGAGAAAAACTAAACAAACAAAATTTGAAATCACTTTATACCAAATAAACTGTGAAAGTATTTATGCTTATAGGTTTCCAAAATTAAAATTCAGATTATATTAATTGCAAAATCCATCCTTGAAAGCAACTGGAAGCTCCATTTCATAAAAAGCCACGTGTTTGGCAATAAAAGCAAATTTTGATAACTTTAATGAGGGAAAACCCTGAAAATAAATGAATTCGAACTTTTGGATTCATTTAAACAAAGCTGCTGTATTTCATATGCCTTTAGTGATAGAGCATGAAGGCAGTGTATTTTTTATGTAGACTTCAAAGTCTTGCAATAGAAAACTGTTTCTGCCAAAATGCCAGGATACATAACTGAATTCACATATGAGCTTCCCAGATTTCAGATTCATTTTTACTTTGAACTCATGCCAAAGACTCTGAACTGTACAGATTACAAAGCTCTGCTAGTAGATTCTACTGACATTTGGAAGCACCAGTGATTTGATCTCAGGATGCCAGAACAAGGCTTTAGATAATATTTCTCCCCTATCATGAACAATAGAATTTATATGATGGTGTCTCTCTTCTCAGGGTATTTTTGATCAGTCTGTTTTAAGTATTTTTTTTCCACCTACACAGACAATAAATTCTTTTACAGGAAAGAGACATTGACATGTTAACGTTTGCAGAGTTAAGGTGTTTCTTTTAACCAATGCTTCTGGCCAATATCCTCTAATGAATTTATCATCCATTGTGTGATCTCCCCTCTCCAGAGTAAAGTTTCTTCTCCACATTGATAACAACAGGGATGAGAAATCAAGTAGCAGCCTCCAAGCTCAGAATCTGTGGTCCACAAAGAATACTAGTGGCACTGAACTTAGATACACTTTTATAAAAGGTACCTTACAGCATTAAGGCTTAATGAAATATTAACTTGGTTAATATATAGTTATAAGTCATGCTGAGTTTCTGTGCTGCTTTCTGAGTAGGTGGAATTTTCCTTTCCCCTATTATTCCTGTGAAACAATCTTCTTTATCCCATCTTGCCACTATTGCCCACGCATGCACATCCCTTTAAATCAAATTGTTCCACAGCTGCAGATGGGAAAAGGTGAGTAATCTGTCCCAGGAGACAAAGACAAGGAGGAGAAGAGAAGAAAGCAAAAATCCTCTGCCAGTTGTTATAACAGAGATGGTGAACACAGTTAAGGAGAACAAGGCTCTTTAATCCAGCCAGTGGTAGGTTACGTATAGGCAAGACACAAAGTATCCAGTATTTTATATCACTCATACCACCCTGAACATGTCTATCAGGAACCTTTAGAGACTTTCTAAAGAAGACCTTCTCCAAGCTTATCCTCTGACTACTTATTGCAGCAGTAATATGTAGAAAGGTGACTTGCTTTTTTATTTTTTGGCCTATTCTACAAATACTGTTCTTGACATTCACTCCAGGAATTCCTCAAGGCTTCTCTCACATGGAGTATTTGGACTCTGAAACCATCCCTATGGTGTAGCTTGAGCAGGCATTATCGCCCAAGCAACATATTTTCTTCACATGCCCCCCTTTCTATCAGTTAAGAAGTCAGAGATGATACACTGCCATTCCTCAGGCTCTCCCTGCTGCCCTTTCACTGATAAGAGTTCCTTCCCTCAAATACTGAACCTGAGGTTACTGTTTTGCTCATTGTTTCCGTATAGGGATTCCTGTGCACAATTAAACAGCTAAATAGTATTGAACATTTATAAATTAACTGGAGAGACATTCTCTCTACTTCCTGATAGTAGTGGGAACCGGAGGGAAATTAAGATCAGAGGCACTGCAGCAGATAGACTTGGGTTGTTAGTTGTGACTTTTGCATACTGGTCACAGAACTCTGCTGCATCTATAACCAGCTTTGTAGTTTCTTCCGCATCAAGGGCCCTGAGATTCCAAGGATTTTCTCTTATAGCCCAGTTCTGCTAGGTTGAATTGCATTCCAGCAGAAAGCCCTACCTGCAGAGGTGTTTACCACATTTAAGATGCTTGTCAACATTTGCAAATGTGCATCCTGATTAAGAGCCATCATATGGCTTTATCCAAATTGCAAAAGTAGACTGATGTCCTGAAGTACCTGCTATCAAAAGAGGAGATTCACTTGGTGTCAGCAGTGCTCTCAATGGATTCTATATCATCTTGACTTGTATCCAGTTTTAGACTGCTCAATAGGAAAGGAATGCATAAGTATTTCTCCTAATGGCAGATAGGTTCCAGTACACTGATCCCATTACTCTTTGATCAATAAATCAGTTGTGTAAAAATTAGTACTTTTAGAGAAGAGAGATTACTGCTGGGTACTGTGTGAATTTTCCTAGGATCTACAAGTTAATTTTGGGCTGTAAACAGTCCAGATCTGCTTGTCCACTGCAGCTTTAGCCAAGTGCCCCTGTCCTGGCATAGTGCCTTCTTACTCCCTCTCCCAGGTCATCTTTCCAACCAAAGCATCCACTGCCTTGCATTAGATCCATAATAATGTTCCAACACACCCTCTGGAATAGTGACAGTGTTGTTGAATTGCCTAGTGAAACAGGCAGAGACTATCCACCTGGGAATCTACAGCAGAAAGAGAAATGTCACCGTGTCACAGCAATGTCACCAATGTCACAGCATTGATACAGTAACCAGCAGAGATTCTTCACTTCTCACACAGTCACACTTCATATGGCTTTTTAAAAATACTACCCACATTCAAGAGCTTCTGCTCAAAAGAAGTTTCCACCAGGAGCAGCTGACAATACACATTAATATTGATGGGAAAGCCCAATCACTAAGCAAAGAAAATTCTAGAAAAAAAACACAGCATCCACAGAAGCAGGTCTGTGTTTAAGCTGCTTGTCATGTCAGGCTAGGGCAGACATCAGCACCTGGAACAGTGTCTAGCCCCACAGGGTGTTGAACACTTCAAACCAACTATTTGTAATCCCAGAATGACTAGGGGAAGACAAGGAAAAGGGAAAAGTCATCGCTTATTTAGTGCAATATACAATCCGTGTGTAGCTTTTGCAGTTTACAGTCAACACAGAAAGAGCTGCCATAGGTGACTGACTCTCTTCTTAAAGATTAGAAGAGCCAGCCCCAGTGTTTAGATGATAAATGAACTCTAGAGGACTGTCTTTAATTCTGTAGGCACTGGTTTCACTTTAGTAAGAACAGAGGTTCACAGATAATTAATTGGAGCAAAAGCTGCATGAACGAGGGAATAATTTACCATGAATTAAACCATGCACTGGGGATGCTGCATGAACAGGAATAATGGGGGAACACTTAAAAAAAAATTCCTGGCAGTACATTATCAAAGGATACATCATCTTGTACTTTTGAATATTTAATTGAAGTTGCACATAAAGTGTGCACAACAATGCCTCAGAGCTGATGGTATAATACATAACCATCATTTTCACAGGAACCCAGTTCCTTCTCGGACCCAACTCCCACCAATGGATGAGAAGGGTGGAGGAAAGATATTCTTACCTTGTTCTTACCACAAAACCACACAGAAGTATTTTGCACAGACTGTTCAGATGCCTGTTACAGATCTCATACACTCTTAAAAAAAAACTTGCAGAGCAAATATTTGTTAATGTTTGTATGCTTACGTGCTTTCAAGAGACAGTGCCCATACACAAAACCCTGTGCTTCTGCATTTATGCATGCACTTATGCTTTTATGCCTGCATATGGGGATTAGCATGTACAGTTAGTCCTTTTTCTAAGCCTAGTGAAATGCAGTAAGACCATTACTGCCAAGAAAGGGAACTTTCATCTCTTTCACCTCCTTCATACTATTCTCCACTAATGGGCTGTGCCTTGGTAATTATAGCTCTAGAAGGAAAAAAATTGGCCTGAGTTTACCTACTGTAAAGCTACTATGGAGATAGGATATTAGCGTATTAGCCCTGGAGATAAAAGCATGGGCAAGTTATATGGATTCTAGTAACTGCTGAAAAATATATGAGCTATTTAAAATGCAAAATGCTAAAGGTGTAAGGTCTCAGTTCTCTACTGCAGCCAGGGAAAGTGCTAAGTTTGCATGGCAGAACTGCAAAAGATGCTGTGGCAATCCTACAGCTGTCAGAAAGCACCAGTTCAGATACAACAGACTCCAATTCTGTCACCTTTTTCTCTTCCTCCTTTCCCTGCTTTAATTTTACTGTACATGAGGTATCCAGTCTTTTAAGTCTCCAGGAGACGGTAACCAACTGAATTTTATTTTTTTTCCCCTGCAGAACCTTGGTATCTAAGATGTGTGACTTAAATATCAACTGGCACTAAGGTATCACGGCTGATTCTCAGATTTCCCTGTTCAACTATTTTTTCCCCCTACTCCACTGATAAAAAGAGCCTAGAAAACAGCTGCTGTTCATAAACATCAGAGAGGTAAGGCAGAGGAAGTTCTGGGCATGGATAACACACTAGAGAGAGCAGTGCCTCTCCAAGAATCCCACCAATCTCTTAGGAGATCAGGTAGCAGTAGATGTGCAGATTGAATCCAGTATGACTCCAGAATGCATTTGAAGATTATTTTCTGGACCAGTGCAGGCTATAGGGCTGTCTGCATGACATGGCTCCAGCATGGAAACTGCTCTTGAATCTCACCAACAATATGTGGTCAAAAAGCCACAGTTTGGAGATTTCCAAGATTAGTAGTAATTCAAAGATTGTGTTTTCTCAAATTCCAGTAATGCAATAAACTAAAGTCAGTCAAACTGCTACATTTCCAACTCTTGAGAACGTCCAGGATTAATGTTATAAAGTGTCTATCTCCTATACATGCCCATCAGATCTCAAAAGCAGACATAAACCTGGAAAATACTTGTGTAAAAGCATTTTTAAGATAGTCAAGATAAATAAAAGAAACTGTGCTGACTGAGGAATATTTAGAGACCACAAACCAGGCCTCACAAGCTGCGTTTTTTCTAATTGAAAAATTTTGCCTAACACAACCTAGATTGCTCTATTCAACACTGTCCTTCACAGCTCAGTACCCTCAACATTTTTCTCACTTCAGAAAAGAACACCTTAGAACTATAGGATTGTAGAGTTGAATCCCCCCAGGTAAGCCAGTGCTGTAACAGGCACAAATGGTGATCAGAATACAGCTATTTTAGTGGTGATGATATGCTACTTACCTAACCCCAAGTTGAGCTTCATGTTACAATCTATCTTCATCACAAATCTTTACTTCAAGAGATGTTTTGGGTTTAGTGTGTTCTTGGACTCCAGCTTCTCCTATGAACCCTAAATAAACTATCATTAGTGCCTGTAAGATTCACAAAACCTACTTTAAGAATAGTTTTCTAACAAGAACGCACATGTGGTGAAGAAAGAGTTGAATTTGAAGTTAAAAAAAAGCTAACCTATGACACTAATGCCTGCACCAGCAGAAGCTGGACTAAGGGGGTCCTTCTAGTCTTTTACTCATACATGCTCATACCATCAAGCGTCCACAGTACTTCTTCTGTGCTGACAGACATATGCTACACATATTGTATTCTAACTCAAATTTTTTGTTACTAAAATATCATTTAGTCATTTACAAAGGTGGCACAACCCTCTCACATCACATGGGAAAATCCTGTGCAAAAGACCCAGTTTCTGCTGTTAACTAGATGTTATCCAGTACCACAGCAACTACTACCTGCAGTCCCTGGGATTTATCAGTAAGTATGAAAAGAATAAATACAAAAACACTGACTCTAATGAAGTTTCCACTGTACAAAGATAGGAAACTCCTTCAATGCTTTCCCAAAGCTAAATCCCTAAACTCTGTGAAAGCCACAGGTATTAAGCACACCTCAGAACTAGCACACCTGTTTCAAATTCTTAACGCGGCTGAAGGTGCTTCTCTTTGGCAATCAGCTTTGAAAACCTGACCTTAATTTCTGTTTAAAACAGAGATAATAGCATCCAGCTGCTTTGTAAATGCTTACAAGAGAACGCCTGAAAACTGGAGGCTCTTTTCCTTTGCCAAATATTGCTTGTCAGGAACGTGTAGCAATCCACATAGGGAATGATGATATGGGACTCTTAGTTCTCCTTCTGCTACTAAGATATCCTGGATACGTTTTTTTGTAAACTAGCATCTGAATTTCTTTATCAATGACATGCAGCTACATATCCCATTTTTTAATGTAATATTTCAATATATTTTCAAAACCATTTGAGACATGCTAAGAAAGTTTTGAACATTATTATCTGCTTGTGTATTTTTCATGTAATTTTTTAGCCTGGTCCCAGAACATGTGCTACCCCTACAAACAGGCAGAGAAACTGAACCTATTCTATTTCTGAAGCATGATCATGGTGCAGATTTATGAAAGAAATGTTTGTTCTTTTCCAGGTGCTTATCTATTAAGAAATTTCATCTGAAAGTAATTTCTTATGTATGGAACCTGTTTTGTTTCTTAGCAAGAAACAAAAGGCTTCTTGCCCTGAAAGCTGCTGTGGAAATGCATAGATACATATATATTTGTTTCTGCGTTTGTATGAAGTCCAAGTTCTGGTTGCAGAGAAAGACCTGAAAAATGCACAATTGTAATATGAACCTTTAAAAAGTGCAACTCTCCAAAAGCAAAAAAGTTAGATAAAAGGAACAACTAAAAGGATAAAATCTTGAAAATGGCAAGAAAATATCATTACTGAGATGGACATTGTAAAAAGACAACAATCATATTTAGGGAGCAGCAGAAATAAAGAATGGAAGTCATATCTGGATGGTGAAAATAAAGTCCATTGTAAATTCTGACAAGTGGCAACATATAACATGGGTTAAAAGAGAATTTAATTAAAAAAAAAATCTACCAAAGTTGATGGAATCAGTAGATAAGCAAAATAACAAAGGAAAAGATACGGTTACTGCAACAAAGCTGTGCATCCCTTAGGCTGACATGTGCTATGGAGCAGGACAGGGATGTTCCTGATGAGATCGTTCCTTACAGGGGTTGAGGAAATCTCAGGTTCAGGACGAATGTCTCAGAGAAAATATCACTGCTGATAAAAAAGGGTTTTAACACGAATCAGTGCAGTGAACAGTAACAACAGATGATGCTCACTCAGGACTTCAGAGGCAGCTCACGTACAAAACTATTCAGCTGCTGAGTGAGCTTGGTAAGTGCTACTTAAATCACCATGGTGCCAGAGCTATGGGAAAGTGCAATCAAACTTTAGAAAGGATGCAGGATGAGCAATTGTGTTTCTTCCATACACACCATGGAAAGAAACACTTAATAGGAGTAGTAGACTCAGGGACAAATATATATATGTTGGTGCTGAGTCAACGTAGCTCTCCCAGAGCCTGCAATACAATTTCCTAGGGGTCTCTGAAGAAGCCTGTGATGATCCAATGCATGTAATTATCTAAGCTGCAGTTGTGTTCACTGGACAGCCCACACTGTGGTATAGGGAGTGAGTTGACACGTGTTGTAGCCTTTAGGGATGGAGAGGGCAAAGAGATCTTAATGAGGCCTGACTGGCCTCATGTGGGGTCCTCTACCCCTTGGCCTGGGGGGATCCATTTAAGCTTAGGCCTTGGCTTTTGCTCACTGTTTGGGCTACGTCATAGGAGCATATATCTTTGATCTAGTCTTAATACCCCTCCTGGACCTTGGATGTGTGTTGTGTCCTTGTTTTTAGGTTTTTTTTGTACCTTCAGCCTGTGGATGCACTTCAACACCATGTCAAATTGGCTGTACTGAGAGACTGCTGTAGCCACAGCTCCTAGGGAGCCCCCCTTATGGAGCAGCCCTTTTCTGGCTGCTCCCCTCTGGCCCATTTGTCTTGGTTCTCTTTCAAGGCAAATCAGGGAAAAGGGCAATGGCCTGTGTTGTGAAGTTAAAGTGGAGCCAGGACAGAGCCAGAGGAGTATACTTTTGGGTTCTGCAGTATAAGCTTACCAAAACCTTTTAGGAGGATTCATTAATAAACCAAATCTGAAGATTTAAGAATCCTTTAGAGAAAATGGTGCAGGTAAATGGTTCATTTTCCTAATGGGCCATCAGAGCACTTCAGAAGTCTACCATGGCATCTGTATGCATAATCTGTAAGTATCTGGAGAAGGTGAATAGTGAAGTAACAAGACTGCAGAAGCTAAACTACAGTTTTGAGATGGTTCAGGCTAAAACCGATGCATCACTTCTCAGCACAGATTACAGGACAGATTTTTCATGCCTGCAAGCATTCTCTGCAGTTAGTGGTTGGTTCTGAAAGAGGGATCAAAGGAATTAACAGGCTATGAGTGATGATGGGGAGTTCCTGACTGTTTCTGGAAATGCGTCCCACTTGCACAAATGGCAAACCACTAGAGAGCAGCATTAAATCAGGACTTCTGTTTTGTGTCTGAACAACTTTTACATAAAACAATGCATTTGTGTGATGTTTGCAGTTGGACACTGGTTTCAGATCAGGTTTTACCAGAACCAGGGCAGCTGTAGACAAGCCAGTCCCATCTGGCTCAGTCTTTGAGTATGTAGATACTCAGATACTGAAATCAACCTTTGTAGATTGTCTCCAGGAACCCAACTTCCCCCATGCATCAAGTTAAAAAGCTATAGTAAAGTTCTCTTCAGCCTACAGCTACTTCTAAAACCAAGTTAGCTGTAAAAGCCTCTGCTGAGTCTTGTCTCTAGCCATCATCTCAGTTCAAGGCTCACTGACATACGTAGTTATCTCCAGAGCAGGATCTGTGGACTTGCACCTCTCCTTTCTAACATTATGGTATCATTCTGGCACTGGAAAGGTAAAAGGTAAGTGGTGGTAAAATAGCAGAGATCACACTGTGCAGAAGTGGTTTAGGAGGAACAGAGTCCAAACACGTGTTGGTTTTAAACTAATTTTAACATAGTTCAGTATTTACACTGGAGACTTTTTCTCTCAAAGAATGAATCTTTCTTTTAAATAAAAACATACCTAAAATGTGGAAATATGTCAATATATGCAATGGCCTAAGATGCTGAAAAGTACACCTCAATTGACTAATTATATTAAAATTCGCATTCAAGTGTTTATGTATCAAGAGTATACTATGCTCAGTAGTAACCTTTTCTATTAAAGGTTTGCTTTTGCTACCTGGTAACTGGGACAAAATAAGGACCAGGGACCAGATTTACAAAATCTTATTTTTGTGATTTTGACCTTTTCTGCAAAAGCCAAAACATTTTTTGCACTTCATCAAGGTCAATGATTTAATTATTCTAAACTGATTACCTGACTGACAACTGAAAAGCAGGAAAGCTCATTTTCTTCTCCCAGTCGTTAATGAGGCATGAATTGCATGCTTTCACTAATCCTAGCAACCTGAAAGACACAATATCTGTAAACAGATAACTCTTAAATAACATAATTTTAAGTGCAAAGAAGGTTTTGTGTATGTTTTTACTGTTTAACTCTTTTCAGCCTGTTATAGTGTAGTATAATACCTTCATTTAATGGCTACAAAGTAATTTTAAAATGCTCTTCAGCAGAATATGACTTCTGTCTAACTGCAGGGCTGCTCAGAGCCTTAAAAAGAATTGTCACATAGTAAGTGTTTCTATAAAAGTAACAATAACTTTCTGTTATTGTTACTTTAACAATTAGGAATTTTTATGTAGTAGGAACAATTGGCCTCTTTAAGCATATAGAGATAATTGTGAATCCTCCTGAAAAGTTATAAGCTTCCTAAGGTGAACACAGTTGAGTTATGCCGACTGTTTGTTCACTAGAAATTGCCTGCATGACCTTTATGTGAGTAGCTGAGGAACTAAGTTTTAGAGTGATATTCCACTGGATACTTAGACAGTCACATAGCCATTTACTCTCCTGAATTTTGGGTCCCTTGAGGTTCCTTAGCTCTAATGCTTTAGCCAGGGAAGTCCCTCTGTGCTTTCTCCTTATGGAAAAGCCATGGGACATACTAGTCCTGTCATTTCTGATGATACCTATTACTGATATAGGGCTAGGAAAAAACCCTTATTTAAACACTTACAGGTGTTTTGTCTAACTTCATCATTTAACATTTTGCCAAGAGGTACTTGGATTACATGGTGGCAGATGCCCATTCTCTAACTAAAGCAAGCATCACTAAGAATATGATAAACATCATATTAAAATTTCTAACCAATGGCAGTGATAAAATATCTGGCCGATCAGAGACAGTGTGGCTAATAATGAGAAATGCCAAAAGACAGTGAAGAAAAGGCATATGGGGGAAGGAATGCAAGGCACAGCTGTGTAATCAAATTATTTGGATAGATAATGAGAACAAGACCTGAACATTATTCAGCTGAAATATTGAAGCAGGCAACTGTAGACAAGCAGCATCAAAAAGGAAATTTGCATTTACGAGACAACTTCTGATAATGTGTTATCAGGTGATATGAGACTTTGGTCTATTAATTAGCCTTGAAAAATACCCAGTTGTTTCTGGTAGTCAGGAAAATTAATTAAACCATGGGATAAATCTCTTGATTCAAGTTTGGGGGTTTTTTCCCATGAAATGGATATGCAAAACTGGCAGAACTTCAGAGGGGCCTCCCATCCCTCCTTGCTGCACACCTCCAGTGATCCAGCTCCAGGCTCTGCACAGTGGAACAGGTCATCTTCTCTTGCTTCTACTGCTTAATAACTTCTCTCTCCTCTGTCATTTTGTGATGTATAGCATCAGGAATATGCTCCTGTGACTCCTTCTGTCTCTCTTTTGAACCTGATCTTGAATAGACACAGAGGTTGCTTGGAACTGCACAGGAGGAGCTCTGGTTAACCATATAACATATCTGAGGACTTCTGAACTTCATACTCTGATCAGCCAAAGAAAAATAAGCTTTTTTGTCTGCACCTCATCTTGCAGTATAATCTACGTGGAAATTATAACTGTAGATGAATTGTGGAAGTCACATAAATGTAGAATATTCTAGAAATTTTACGAGCAAACTATTAATAGGGTAAAATGAAAATATTAGTAGCAAAGCTTTACATAATATCAGCTAAAATTTTCCTAGTAAAGTACTCCATAATAACAAAGGACCAGCTCATACACCTCTCTGAAAAGGCATTCTCTGCCATCTCAATTTGCTGTGAACCGCATAGGTTTCTCAAAAATTTGTCTTTGCAGGCAATTCCAAAGGTTTTCTTGCTAATTTCCTAAAGATCTGATACAGCAAATCCTTAAGATTTTCTATAGTACCTCAGTATTTTTGCAGGGGCTGAAGCTGGAAGGAGAAAGCAAGCTAAGCCTGCCTATGGTGGTGTTCGTGTGTCTTCAATATGAATATTCCCATTCTGTGGCTTACTCTTACAGTGTAGGATTTTCTAGAATTCATCCTGTCTTTCTAGTCTTGTTTCTATTCATGGACATCAAAAGAAGGAGGGCTTCCCAGAAGGTGGGAAGCCAAAACTCTGTGAGCTGGTGGTTTTATTTATTTATAGATTCCATAAAGACATACAGTCGCTGTCAGTGGTGATTATATTGCAAGATACCGTATTGGAAAAACAGTTTCAATCAACAGTCAGATTCATCTCTGACTCCAGCAGATTTCTAGTGCTCCTGGCTAGCAATGCCTGGCTGAGAGCTGTGCACAGAGGGGACCAGCTTATAGATGGGCTCTGCAGAGCAGGATGGCTCCTGGCAGCAAGCTAGGGAATTACTAGAACAGGTATTATGTATGGACCAAAGAGTTCCTTGAGGCTGAGTTTTGCTGCAAACAGACTGCTATCAGATATCCTTGCCTTCGTCAGCCAGTGAGGGGACCTACAGCAGCTCAAGGGTTCGTCTTAGAATTAAAGATGAGTCACTTCAAGGTTATGGAATTTTCTTTCCTATTGCTCCACTTCCTCTGTTTTCTAAAGATAAATAAGAAATGAGAGCCTGGAAATTCTCTTGAGAGGTCCTGCAGCTTGTTTGTTTTGTAAAAATACTTCTTGTTATCTAATTTTGTTACACTTGTTAACAACAGCAGCAGCTTTCCCATAAAACTTGCCCCAAGCAAACAAACTAACCACAACTTTGAGAACTGAGCTGCAGAGCAGAGAATATCATCTTGGAAACTTGAAGATGAAGTACTTTCTTCTGCCAGCTCATTTAGCATTTCTCTATAGCTTTGCACTAAGTAAACCTGTCCAGGTGTGTCGCTGCTCTGAGATATTGAGAATTTACATTGCTGCTGCTGAGTTGCTCTATCTTAAAATTACTTGCAAACTTCTACTGCTGTGATTCTACATGGTAGAAGTTTTCTGCTGTGGAGATGAGCACGTATTAAAATATATGCTTTTTTTTTTTTCAGATAGCTACAAGAAACAATGACTTAGGTGAGTTTGATTGTAATGATTATATAAATAACTGCAGGTTTGGGGGGGTTATCTGTATACCTCAGCATCATTATTTGGTACATTTTTCTTTTTGAAAATGTTTCTCAGCATCAGTGGAAGGCAGTTCACAGAATTCAAGTGTGTTTTAAAGTCAAATTCAGTGTGATTATTTATGCTGTTGGGATAAAGAAATTAAGAAGACTTACAGAGCAATTTCTACGTGAAATGTTGTTTTCTATATGTAGCGTCAGCAAATCAGAATATTTTTCACTTTGTTTTCTTCTCTATGTGATATATAGCAGTTCCCTGTCTGCTGCACCCAAGACTATTGTACTTTTTTTGGCCTAATAACTGATAGCTCTTGTCTGTGAGAAATGTATTTCAAGTATTTTGGAGTCAGAACTGAGGTGGATGTCACAATATCTTATGTCAAATTAACAGTTAATCTGGAAATGAATAGCTTTCATGCATTCAATATGCATGATAAAAACAGTAATTTCTTTTGTATGATTCATCCCATTTTTACAGAGGTCAGTTATGATTTTTCTTTAATTCCACAATCTCTAATAAAGAGAACAATGACTAATAATACTTAGCAGTCCCCTCAAAGCTTCCGAAGCTTCTTAAGCTAAAATATATTTAGTCAGGACTTCGATTACAGCTGCACTATGACATCTATATTAATATTAAACTTTTCTACCCAGGAAGCAAGGCAAACCCAACCAGCTTAGCATACTAATCCTTTCTCACATTATTAGGAGATGAACTTCAGTGAAAGAAATTTCCAAAAGCTTAGTTAGTATGTACCTCTTGTCTTCCTTTTTTACTTGTATTTGCCTTCTCAGTGCCTTGTATGTTCTTTATCTTCTTCATCTGCCAGGTAGTGAAATAGCTGTGTATGAGGGAGACATCCTCTTGAGAAGAGGACGACGCAGTGCAATTAACTGTGAGAGTTGTTTATGGCCCAAGTCACAAGACGGACTAGTCAAGGTTCCAGTTAACATCTCTTCTGATTTCTGTGAGTGTATGCAAATGGATGCTGTAAAGTTAGCGTTGATCTTTCAGTCCCTATACTCCCTGTTGTTTTATTTTTCGGTGGCATGCACCAAAAGCAATCTCTGCACAAGTCAGAGTTTCCTGACACATCTCTTTTGCTGTCCTGTTAGCCCTGTGGTATTTTGGCTAAGACTCCAAACATTTCAGTTACAGACACTGTGGTTACTTGCGCCGTAGTCGCAAGTAATTAATTGTAATTTCAAATATTAGCCCATTCCTACCCCTTTGAAATTGTAATTTCAAATATTAGCCCATTCCTGCTAGCTACAATGCACTTTGATATTGAGTAAGTAGAGAAGAAAAGGCCTAATTTATTCACATCATGAATGTATTTTTGTCAAATTACCACTAGGAGCCCTTTTTTGAACTCTAATTTTCTTTCAATTTTTTCATAGAAATATTCCCACACTAGAAACCCTGTGGAGATAAAAATGGAAGAAAATCCTTGGAGATATATTTTACTTTGTTAATTCCTTCTAGTTGGTCAATAGCTCTGTCCTGTGCAAAAGACTGCACTGGGGCTTCCATACAGACCCTTCTTAAAAGATCTTAACCTGAGAGAAAATGGCATGGAAGTGAAATACAGCCTGTGCCTGATTCCCGTTCCTCAGGGAAAGGAACTGAGGAAAGCCCAATCTCTGCATTATCTGGTCTGCTTCTCTGCCCATGTGCTTCCAGAACTGCAGCATATACTCTTGTGGTTAGGTATTTCCCTCTCTCCGAACTTAGGAAATTGAGATACAAATCAGTCATAGATGACTCATAACTAAGGAAGCCAAATTAGGCCAAAATGTTCCAAAGTAGATAAACACTCTGATCTTTATTTGGTAGCTAAATAGAAACACTGTGATCTTCAGAGCCTTGGCTGTCTCAAGTGATTCCAAAGGGGCTGTGGCAGGCATTTTTTTTTTCTGATAAACAAAATAAGGTTTTGGTGCTTAGCTACAGTCAACTGCCTCATTTGGAATATTTTAATCCAATTATTTATATCTCAAACTGTCTCCTTTCTTCTGTTCCGTCTAATGGAAGAAACAATGCAAATCTTTTGCTTTCCTCAGGTGTTTACTATAGAATATGCATATGGGATAGCTGTAATTCTTATACCTCCTCTTAAAAGTCCAATCAACTTGAAGATCTGTGAAGGCTTTTTGCCCTTTTTTTACTATACTTGTAAAATAAAAAGCTAAAAAATGCTGTGAAGTTTTAATGGAATCACCCCATCAATGCACCTTGGTTTTGATTAACCAAGAAAGATTTCTCCTGACCCCATTCTCTTTCTAGCAATAACAGAGAGGTCTTGGATTGCTGATGCTCTGCAAGAGATCTCCACACTGACCTGTGTGCAGTTTGTAAATCGCACTACAGAAACAGACTACGTGTATGTTGAACGTGGGCAGAGGTAAGCTCCCTGTCTTCTGAGAGTGGAAGCACTCAAAAGATCTTTCAGATTCCTTTCTGTTTTGTTCTGGTCTTAAGGAATTGCCTTTTTTTGTTTTTTTTTTTTAATCTTAGGAGTAAAGATTCAGAGAGCAGGTGCAATTTTTCATTTTTCTTCAGATATACTGGTAGTTACATCAGTAACTGCAGGAATAAATGTGCGTGTGGACTTAAAAGTAACAGGGTGTAATTCAAAATGAAACATTTTCCTTAATTGCTGTAAAAATTTTATCTCATGCCAGTGACTATTTGCATGGCCCCTTCTGTGACTGCATATCTAAAGGACCTTGGTGACATAAACAGGACATCTATATATTTGTATTTGCTGAATATAATAATTTTGGTTATTGACTGCCTATTCTTAGCTGCTGGTCTTACTTTGGAAAAATTGGAGGACGTCAAGCAGTAGGCCTGGTGAAAAATGGTTGCATGGATAAGGGAGCAATTCAGCATGAAATGAACCACGCACTGGGTTTCATCCATGAACAGGCACGGAGTGATCGGGACAGGTTTGTCAAGATTATGTGGGAACACATAGTGGCAGGTAGGTCCACTAAATCTTAAGAGAAAATATATACTTTCAGATAAAGGAGAATGTTTCTCCTGTGAACAACAATGCAAATAAGAATCATGATTTATACTGGCTGAATTGCAGCAGCAGCACATTCAATGTGATGGAATTTCTTGTTCAGTGTTTGTACTAGGGGAATTTCTGAGGCTACACCTATGGTAGTGTGGAAGATACAGCGTAAAAGTAGCTCTACATTCTTATTTTGATTGCCATCTTGAGCCCAGACTTCAAAATACCAAGATCATCAGGAATGCAAAATGTTATAGATAAGACTTGGCCAGGAGGTGAGACTGTAAGACTCTCAACTCTTTACTGGGTGAGATGTGACATTCGAGATTATGGTGGGGAATCATGCAGCAACTCTATCCCGGGGAAAACCATGGAAATAGGGGAAGACAGCAAGTAGACATCTTGGTACTGGCAGTGAGTGAAATGCACATATCCTAAAATGTATATGAACAAGGGACTCGATATTGAGACAGTGGAAGCACATGCAACCACTAGCGTGTGCAAAATTCTGGGACCTGGTGTGATGTGAGAAGAAAGACTGCAACTATTTCCTCCTTGTGGACAGAATAATACACTCCCATGAAGAGAAGGAGCCATGGGGAGCAATCAGGATAGGTAAATCTGCAGAGGAAAAATAAGTGGATGTTATTTAGGGAAAGGAATGTAGGATGAATAGTTTGGGCATGTGCCCATGATCAGTGTGCTGGAAACATGGGCATAATTATATTCACAGCTCCAGGGTCTAGGGAATAAAGGGTAGAGAGAACAGCAGGAGATCAAAGAGGAAGTGAGAAAGTGGTACACTGAAGGAAAATAGCAGAAGAAAGTGTGGAGGGAATCACTTATCTGACAGCTGTGAGAGAGCTGGACAACCCAAAACAATTGTAAAAATAAAATAGTGTATTTAGTTCATTATAGAAAATAATAGTAAATGAGGCTGGACAATCGAATACCAAATTCTCATATGCCTCTTCAACAAATGAGATATTCAGCTCTTCAATGTCAGGCACAGCTGAAAATATATCTATCTTTTTCTCCAGATGGAACTTGATTGTTTTTATTGAAAATTCCTAACACACTGTTCTCCAAACTTTTTTCAGCTATTCCCATGATGTCCTAAGTAAATTCCATTTGTGCTGTTCTTTATGAGGTTTCAGCTCTAGTGTTAAGGTATAATTTTCCTGTGAGTTGTTTGAAATTGTACAAGGGTGTGCCATGTTTGAAATTCCAGCAAAGGATATATTAGAAAAGAGGAATTGAAAACATTAAGTTATATATTAGACACACAGAATCTTATATTAGTTTTGCAGAGGGAAGTCCACAGGTGCAGATGTCATAATTTCTGAAGGATAGAGAATCACAGAATAGGCTGAGTTGGAAGGGACCCACAAGGATCATCAAGCCTTGATGACCACCCCAAAGAGTCACACCATGTAACTGAGACTATCATCCAAATGCTTCTTAAACTCTGTCAGGCTTGGTGCTGTGACCACTTCCCTGGGGAGCCTGTTCCAGTGCTCAGCCATTCTCTAGGTGAAGATCCTTTTTCTAAACCCAACCTAAACCTCCCTGACACAACTTCAGGCCATTCCCTCAGGTCCTGTCACTGGTGTCCTCCAGGCTGAATAGACCAAGTGACCTCTGCTGCTCCTCATACAGCTTCATCTCAAGGTCCTTCACCATTTTCACTGCCCTCCCTTGGACACTCTCTAATGGTTTAATGACTTTCCTATATTGTGGTGCCCAAAACTGCACACAGTATTCAAGGTGAGGCTGCACCAGTGCAAAACAGAGCAGGACAATCCTCTCCCTTGACCAGTTGGTGATGCTTTGCCTGATTCCCCCCAGGACACGGTTGGCCCTCCTGGCTGCCAGGGCACTGCTGACTCAGATTCAATTTGCCATCAAAGGGACCCCCAGGTCCCTTTCCACAGCACTGCTTTCCAGCATCTCATTCCCCAGTCTGTACAAACATCCAGGGTTGCCCTGTCCCTGATGCAGAATCCAGCACTTCCCCTTGTTGAACTTCATATGGTTGGTGATTGCCCATCTCTCCAATTTGTTGAGGTCTGTCTGCAGGGCCTCCCTGCCTTTGAGGGACTCAACAGCTCCTCACAGTTTTGTATCATCTGTAAACTTGCTTAGTGTCCTTTCCAGTCCTGTGTCTAAGTCATTTATGAAGATGCTGAAGAGCAGAGGAGCTAAGATAGAGACCTGTGGAACCCCACTAGTGACAGGTCACCAATCTGATGTCACTCCATTCACTGTTACCCTCTGTGCTCAACTGCTGAGCCAGACGTAACCAAGCTCTGATTCGGGCACAGTATCATGAAAGGATAAATGAGGGGAAAGAGGTAAAGAAGACAAGACTATGCAGAAGGAGATGGGGTATATCTTCAGTGTTTTAACAGTGTTCGCCATGGGTGGAGAATGAGATGATTTGTGTGACAAGGGATTAGAATGCAGAGTGTATGCAGCTCAAGCACTGTAGGGAAAAAATGCAAAGATATAAAGGGAAAAGGAAATAAAGAAACACAGTTATGTTCATGAGGACTGTTAGTGTACATCTTCTGTAAAAACATGCTGCTGTTAACAGTGCTCATAGCAGAGCTCCTCCTGACCTTGGTGGTGCAGAACTAGACCTCAAGACCTCTTGCAGCTTCCCAGCTCTCTCACACAAGCTGTTCTTTTGCCAGGACTTCCGTGCTGTGGATGTTTTCTGGATTTTGTTTTTATCCAGTAATTTACCTTGGAAGCCATCCTACTTCTTTGTTTTGACAAAATGCAGCCTGATCGGTTGCTGTCCACTTAGCTACTTGAAACTCAGCTTGTTTTTCTCAAACTTTTTTTGAAAAAAAATATATTCAGAAGAGTCATTACACTTAGATTCTGGCAGAGGCAGATTTTTTTTAAATTTCTTTTTTTTTTTTTTTTTTTGGATGGGAAAGAGAGGTTAAGTCCCCACACATGTGCAGGTTAAACAGCCAGATCTCTCTGGCTTGTGATGAGGGAGATAGTTGTTTGCTGGCAGCACCTCAGTCCAGTCAGGATGCCATTACTTTTTCTTTATTTAGCAAACCAATTCAGCAAAGCACTTCTGTGCCAAACAGTAGCCACGTGCTCAAATGCATTTGAACTGTGTTCTCTGTTCATCACCTCAAAAGAAGCTGTGCACTTGCTGATAATTCTTTCTGAAGTCAGTACAGCAGATAAGAGGAACTGAGATTAAAACACAGTCAGAAGGGCCAATGCTGTTGAGAAACAGTTTAAGCTTTAACTGAGTTTTTGATCTGTGAAAAGCTCCGAAGTTGTGTTTATCCCCAAATTTTTTATTACTCAGGATTTTGAATCTTCTTCTTGCATGTCTTAGCTCTCAGCCCAGGATCAGCACTGAAGGGCATTACTGGCTGACATTTCCTCTCGTTGCAAGCCTGCTGAGTTGTCCAGACTGGAAAGATGTCCAATTCTGAACTCTTGTCCTGATGGTCCGTGGTTTGCAAACCACATTTCTAGTTACAATAATGGAGTACAGAACCAGAAAGCAAGTGCCCAAAAGTTAGGGCCTTAGCTTCAATGCCAGGCTGACTTCATTCAGCTCCCTGCTCCGACAGTGCTTTCTTGCCTGTCTTACCATGGCCAAGAGACCTAGAATGCAATTCATATTCATGCTCTACAGTCCATGGAGAGAACGAGGTGTCTTCTTCAGATAAAACTCCCTCCAACTGTGTCTCTCTTTCTTTCCCTCTCCTCTGACTAACCTGGAAGCCTTGAGGAACAGCTTCAGTGCCTAACTTAGAGAAATAAAACTAGGTGACATGAATTCCCGTCTGTCTCTAGTCCTCAGTCCTGTATCAGTGTAACACTTTCTTATCTCATATGGGCTTTTTAAGGTTGAACAGATGAAAAGCAGCTATATTCAGACAGAATTTGTTTAGCTGAGTTTCTCTGCTTCATGTGAGTCATATCTCTTCACTGTAGTCATTGCTGATGGGTTTGACCAGAGATAAGGCCAGAACATGGCTGATAACATGGCCTCTGGGGCAAGTAAAAGGTAAACTGTATCCCTTTCTTTTGTGGTCTTATAACCCTGTGGTGGAAGGACTCAGCAAGACCCATGCATAGCTCTGAAGTTTTTACCTAGGTGGGCAGTCAGATTTCCCTCTAAAGGTATGGATGTAGCTTTGGAGACATAGGTTGGATGTTTATAATATTCAAGATAATGCACTGAATTTTATTTGGAAACATCCTAAAGAAGATGGACAGATGAATACTTTTTGTTTGAAGAGTATAATGGATTCATTGATTATATCAAAACTTTGACTTACTTGATTCACTTTATATTCTGAAACCTACTAGACTGTAAAAATGGATTCCCCATGAGCTTCAGAAATCTTAGGTGGTTTTGCTATATCCAAGATCTCCTGAGAACAAGTATTAGTATCCAAAGTTGCTCTTACGATTACGACAGCAGGCTGTGTACTATTAGAACAGCAATAATTGTTCTGACTGAAATGTTGCTTTCCCACCTTACAGGGGAACAAGGAAACTTTGGAAAAATGAATTCCAGAAACCTTGGTCTTCCCTATGACTACTCTTCAGTGATGCACTATGGCGCGTAAGTTGTTTTCTGAAATGTCTTTTCAAAGAAGCAAACAGCTTTCAAATCTAGGAAGAATCAATTGCTCTGTGCAGGGAATTATTTTGCTGTTCATTTAAAATTGAGTGAATGGACATAATTAAGAGCGAGCATACTTCCTTTGTCAGTAGGAGTCCTGGAAAACAAGAATTGATATGGATAGAAGAAAAACATAGGACAACATTTTCTTTCACTGTACTTCTACCTCTTGCTAGTAGAGGCACTTGACATGGCCCAAAGTCTAACTGCTTTGAGTCACTGATCTAAAACTAGTTCTGAAGTCTAAATTATTTCATTAATTTAGTAACAGCTGATCATAGACAACAACATTTAAGTATGGAGGCAAGAAAGATGGATTTATTTTTTTATATCATTAAGATTATGTATGCTGCCCTATACTCATCTGGGAGCACTGTCTAAGGCTGCATTTTAGTCCATAATGTACAAGCTTATATCATGTACCTTCTTTTTTATTTCCACAAGCAAGTAACAACTTCTGAACAAAGCTGAAATAAAACTTGCCTAGCAGAAGGCAGAAAATTGCAGGTAGCAGATAGGCAATTAGTAACTGAGACAGAACTACTTCTGCTCCTCTGCCTCAGGAACCAACAATGTGGGATTCCGTTCGTTTTGCCAGGACACTGGTGAGCTCTCTTCACTCAGGACAGTGCAGATTTTTCTGCTCCCTTGCTTTCAGCTGCTGCACACCGAATGGCTGCCACGCTGATCCTCTTCAGGGAAGACTAGCTGGTCTCTGAGAAGCTTCTTGTCCTTTTCCATTCTGTTCATGTGGTACATGAATGTGATTATGCAGTTAGAGAACTTCACTGTCTACGAGAAGTAATCTAGAGATGTGATTTCCTTATTCCTACAGGTATGATTTCTCCAGCACTCCAGGGAAACCAACTATTGTACCAGTTCCTGACCCCTCAATACCCATTGGGCAGAGAGAAGGACTGAGTAACTTGGACGTAGCCAAAATCAACAAGCTCTACAAGTGCAGTAAGTGCTGTAGATAGAAGGCATGTGAATCCTTATACAGCTGATGTCTGTAGGCACTGACAGATATCCCCCAAAGGAACTCAGCCCTCAGTTCCTCCAATACATTTCTCCCTCACTCTACAAGAGGAAACAACTATCCCTGTGCCAAACTGCTGCCTTCTTGGAAAGGACAATTTACTTTCAATAACTCGCTGTCATTCTGAGGTATCCTCACCTAATCCCTGCTCTTTGACGTAAGCAAAATCTATCAGAGAAATCATGGGTGCTACTTCTGTCAAATTCTAATTTCAGGAGAGCTCGGAAGGTTGAAAAGAATGTACCCTCTCCTCAGCCATGATTATAGCTTAGGGTCATGTGCCTCAGTAATGCTAGCAGGTTTGTGACTTCTCTCAATTAGAAAATGATTGAAGGGCTGTAAGTATGTGTGCCATTCGGCATGATCAGAAACTTCTTTGAGGAGAAAAACACAGGCTTTTTGTATATTCCTTGCTCCATCCATTTCTTAACTCACCCCTGTGGTATTTTAAGGTCTAGAAATAACTAGCATTCCTCTGTAAGCAGGAACTCTTCAGCTGAGATGCACAAAGGTATAACATCATGTTCCTGCAATGCATGGGTTTTGCCTGAACTCCCAGTGCACAGGCTAATTGATTTATATGGTATTTGACTTTTCTGGGATGTTATTCAATTAGTTTCCACCAAAACAGGAAGAAACATTAATAAGGCCTAAATATTAGTGTACTAAATTCTGCTCTGAATTGTATTAGAATTTAGTTAAATAATTAGAAGTTAGAAGGAAACAGCATTCCTTCATTTGGATAGTTAGGTACAGAAATCAGTGCAGAGAGTGATTCCTCCAAATCCTTAACTTCAGATAAGATAACTTTACAATGGCTGTCACGGTCTCAAAGATAGTGATAACAAATATTTAATGATACTTATTCTTGACAGTGGGACTGGGAATGAATCACACTTCAATACCATTATTATGTAATTTCATAACTAGATTTGTATGTTTGGAAGAACTAAATTAAAATTTAAAAAAAAAAAAAAAGAGAGAAAAACTTGGGTGCAAAGCAAAAAACAAACACAAAAATCCAGTTGTCTCTGGAAAAGCAGGAAGCAAGAGAAAAATGTTATAAATTCATATGATTGGATGTCATATATTCATATTTTGTAATTTGGGGAGTTACACATGGTGCAAAAAATGAAGATGTGGAAAGATGAAAGACAAATGAGATCAGACTTTGAATATCAGTCACTAGGTCTCTAGCTTGACTTCAGTGCTCTGTATTAGTATTTTCCCCCAGTGACTCCCCCTGTTTGATTTGACAGTATCTGGTTTTCAAGCTTGATTTTTGCATACACTTAAATACACACATTTGCTGATGGGAATTAATATACTGATGTCATTGAAACTAGTTCTGTGATTGAAGTTAAGGAAGTTCAGAAAAGATCCAGGCCTTTTTCAGTAAACTAAAATGTCAAAAGAGTGAAGCTCTACTGTCTTTAAAAAAAATTAGTAGCTGAATCAGATAAGTACTTTAACTACCTTATTTCACTTGCAGTTTTTCAATAACTTTTACACTAGGAACATCAACACAATTGTAAGCATTATATTTCATTTCTCTTTTGCAAGCTTGACTGATGCAAATGGTTGGAGGCATTCCAGGAAGATTTTTGTGCAGTTTTCACTCTCTTCACCACTGTTTGGTTCTTCCCTTCAGATTGCTGTAGCTCTGTGTTGCCTAAATCCAAAGGCTCGTTCTCCTCTGTCAATTACCCATCTCCATATCCGAACAATAGCAACTGTCTGTGGTTGATCCGCATCCGTCGAAGTAAGGTAACTTTTACTAGGAGAAAAAAGGTTTGAACCACGGTGTCTGGGCTATGCTGCATTATTTCATTATCATGAGTACCCTCGGGAGTCAATTTCATGGATCAAGACATTTATTTTGTTATGCAGTGAATGAAAGACAGTCTCAACAATTTTCATAAGACTTAAGACTATGAGATGCATTATTTAACTTGATTTTTATCCAGTTCAGATTGGATGGCTTTTCAAAGACAAGCAACAGTGAAACATCAATCTCCAGGGGCTCAGTAATAGGATAGCTGGGTGAAATTCTATGCTCTTTTAATAAAGACAGTAAAGTTTCAGTGATACATGGATAGTAAAATAAATATGAAGTTCTGGTTCACTTGATAACTGTTAGATGGTTTGAGGCTTTCCCTGTGTATAGCATTAAACCCAACATCTGTTTTCCTCTTTCTCAAGGTTTTCCTGCAGTTTGAGGCTTTTGATCTCCAACCTTCCTCAGACTGTTCTTCTGACTATATAAAAATTTACAATGGAAACAGCAGGAATTCCCCTGTCTTGCTGGACAAGTACTGTGGGAAGGGTCCACTGCCATCCTTAGTGGCATCTGGATCAACAATGGTGGTGGAGTTTGCAAGTGATGAGAGCATTACAGCCACAGGATTCAAAGCCTCCTACAACAGGGGTACGAACATTCCTTTACAAAGTTTAGAGAACAGCATTAATAGTACTTGTATATAAGAATTTAAAAATTTTACTATATACTCCAGAGTAGGTCTCTTCTCTGTCATACATTGGATTTTCCCAGCAACTGCTAAGGCAGGAGGCCAGGCAATGATGGGTCTGACAGCTCACAGGAAACAGAAAGTGGGATGTTGCATGGATCTCATGTTAGTAATCCTGAGATCCCACTCACATTCTTCTGAGAGCCTCTGTTAGGCTTCTTCATATCTCCAGAACAATTTCTTTAAATAAAAACAATTAATGATTGTAATTAATGGCTGTAATTAATAGAAGAGGTGCAGCCAAAGAGCACAAAGACTGCAGAATTCAACAAGAGATGTCAACCAATGAGATGTAAAGCCAATAACCAGGCAAGATGTTATGGAAGGTTTTGTAGGATTTTATGCAACGGGAGAGGTACTGATCTTGGGTAACTTACACTTTCCAAATCAAAAGCTTTTGTTAGGTACATGAAACACAGTGCTCCCTGTAGTCACTTAGGGGTGTCTGTTTTGCAAACACACAAATGCACTATGGACTGCCAGACAAAATTCTGTTGTGCTGCAGCACACCTTCAGTTAGGCAGTAGCCCACAGAACTTGCTGTTGCTTTATTTCAACTGAGAATCCAAACTTTTTTACAGCATAAATTGAAGAAGTCTTAGAAATGTGTCATTTTTACTCTTTTTGCATTATTTGATGGAGTAATTTTTAGAAAGTACTAGATCTAGCTTGATAATGCAATCTTGAATACTTGAGCTAATTCTTTTCTGAAGTGCAGGTAGTGCCATTAGAATGCTATGCTAATATGGTAACACTCAATTTTAAAGACAGATACAGCTTTAGATGCAGCTGTTCCATGTCCTCCAAAGGTTATTTATCAGATGTTTTTAAGTTCCTTCAGTACAGCTGCTGATACAAATATTAAGCTAAGAAATAAAATATTTCAAGCAGTAGATTTTCACAGTAGTACATTTTTTTCTTGGCTTGAAGAAATAATACAATAGAGTATATGCAAGCTCATTTCTACTGACAAAATGCTCTTGTTAAAATGTCTTTCTCTATTTTTCACTCCTCAGTGAATTGTGGAGCCACTTTCAGAGATTCAAATGGAGTCATCACTTCTCCAAACTACCCCAATAAATACCCCAAAAACAGAGCATGCTTCTGGATCATCAGTTCTCCAGTAGGATACAAGGTAAGACACATATGAATTCAGTTGGAGGTTTCATCACTGTTCTCTGATGAAATCTATTTCCCTTGGAGAGTAAGAGCAGTAATGTCACTTTTTCGGTAGGCATTCTCAGAGTAAAAATCTGAAAGCAAAAATTCATTTTAAGAACTTATGTTGGATCTTGGAATCTGAAGTTCTCAGCAAGGGAAAATCTTTAGAAGTGCGTGTCAACTCTGAGGAATTTAGCTTGTACCAGTAGGCTTTGTTTAAAATAATCCCTAAGTAAGAGTTCCCACTAGAAAACTCAAACATTGCATGCACAGGTGTTGTTTTTATATTTCTCTAGAGAAAAGAACATAAAGCATAGAGGATCAATTTTGTACCTTGCTTTTCCTTCCAATGCAAATACTGATGAATTAAGCAAATAATTTGCTACTTATTTGCATTGCCATATGGGATCAGGATGTGGTGCAACCACAGAATAAAAACCAGTGCCCGCACACAAGGATTTTAGATTATTTGTCCTTGTTACATATAAAGGAAAAGAGAAAAGGCTGTAACCTGGAAGCAAAGTGCTTTCTTTGTATTTTCTCCAGATTTCTCTCAAAATGTTATCCTTTGAGCTGGAATACAGTGACAGATGCACCTTTGACTACTTGCTCATACATGATGGAAGCCAGCTTACATCACCTGCAGTTGGCCCTTACTGTGGGACAGAGAAGGTTGAAGACTTTACTTCCACTGGGAACTTTGTGCTGGTTGAATTTCACAGTGATATTGTTTGGGAGTTGCCTGGATTTGTGATAAGTTATACATTTGATAGGTAAGTACTATACAGATGGGGGTTGAAAAACACAGAATGAAAATAAGAGTCCAGCTAGCCAAAGGTAAAAGTCAAGATGCCACCAATTCCAGAAAAAAAATACAGCTCCTGATACCTTTAACAAGCTTGAAGCTTGATCTCTTAGCCGTACATCTACAGTGGTGTAATATGCATGGTGAATCATGGACAGAAATGTTCCTGCCCATGAGATGCTTCTGTCTGAGATTGTAGCCTTTTTGTTTTACTAATTCCATTGCTGGTGTTGCATGGCCAAATACAAGAGCAGAGCTGAAACTATGTAAGCAGATTTTCAAGGAGTTCTAATGGTAGAAACTGTGCCCATAAAAAAATCCAGAATAGGGCTATGCAGCAACTTTAGTCTGTATTCTGCTAAATGTTATTACCTAACCCTAATGTGCATTCCAGCATACATACAGAAAAACCTTCAGACACATGCTTATTTATGCTTTGAAGCCAAGATCACTTACACAGCTCCTATAGGCACCTGAGCTTAGCCTGGAAATCACCACTTTACACTGAAGGTGCAAACTAGGATGTTTGTACAGCATCTCATCTCGAAGAATTGCACTAGTCTCTGTGAGATGAACCAGGTCAGGGAACAAATTTAACTAAGGAAACAGTTAGGAGTGGCAGGAACAAGCAGTGAGGGAGAGGAAATGGAGTGAAGCACCTTGTTGCCACTTTGCTGTGGCCAGAGTTGGATATTGAAATTGTCCATGGGGTATAACCAAAATACTTTTTGAAAACGAGGCCTGAAAACTTAATGCAAAGTGCATTCATTGAATGTTCTCTTTGGAGAACATTTTAGGTGTGAAGTACCTTGTCTGTAGAGAAAAATCTTCCTCCTCTGAGGAGATGGCTGAAGAGGAGAAAGAAATCACCACCATAAACAGCTAGCACTTTGCCTTGATTTGATGTATTCAGAATTAAATGCTAATGCCAAACTGAGAGATGCCAAAATGTAATAAATAATAAAAGGTTTTGCTGAAATTATGCCTTTGTGAAGAAGAGCATGTGGAAAATGCCAATTTGCTTTCCTGGTGCTAGGAAGGCAGCCAAGAAAATTTTGAATTATGATGACATTTTTGTGTGTGTGTAGTTTTGGGGTTTTTCTAAGGATCTGTAATGTCTTGCTTTTTAAGCACCAGTTAATTTTCACCCATAGAGGACTGATAATTGATAAATTATGGACATGAGGGTCTAGAGCTCGCTTGCATCATGGTAGGAAAGTGCATGCACAGCAGGCAACAAATATTTGTAGTTCTTACAAGTTCCTGTCTTCTGGTTATAAAAAGTATCCCTTCAATTAATTTGGCTCACTATTTAGATTGGCACCTTTTTGGAGAATGTAATAATTTCAGCAGCATGACAGAAAATTAAACTCTACTTCTATTTTTAACCTCAACTTCAGAATGTAAAAATGCTAATTCTTCTTCCCAAGTCTGAGGACTTTCATGGAGGTGCAAAAGTAAAAATCCCATGACAAGTCTAATTGTATGACAAAGTTGAATGGATCCCTGTTTTAAATAGATAGTGCTGAACCGCTTTGTAACTTGAATATTACTTTAGATTCCCTTCCCATGGCCTGATGTGGGACCCTACATAGGTCCAATGTTTTAGATGTTCAGTCATATTTAGTAAAAGAGCATGAATAACATGTTCAAACAGCAATATACCACATATAGGAATACTGGTCTTGCAATTTGTTCCTAGAAATATGGCTTTAAGTAAATGTGGCAACGCGAGTTGTTCAGGGTGCTTTATTTGTAAGCAAGCTCTTCAACAGTAACGATGTAGAAACACATTCCTGAATGTACACACAGGCTGAAATATAACATGATGAATAAGTTCTCTATTTCATAGAAAAAAAGACTTTTCAGTCTGAAATCTAAGGTTCTGCTTTTAATGATTTCTGTTAAGGGTTGCTTGCTAATGGCTTTCCTTAAAGGACATGCACATTAGCTGGAGCTTCTACACGTGCTCCAAACCACCTCCTGACCCTCCTCAGACATCAAAACCTCTCATTATTTCTAAAATCTCTGGTTTCCTGACAGTAGTCTCTACTTTAGTTATCCATTACTCATCTATAAATCTGTGGCCCACCAAACAGGAAAATGCAAGGTAGAAAACATCCTCATGAATGGCATCCTTCCTTCTTAAAATCATGGCCACTCACCTTGACCCACAGCTGGTTGTGAATCAAAAACGGAGAAGCCATAAGACTCACTTAGAGCTTAGGTGTAACCCAAATGCACAGTGTAAGGGGACTTGCATCTAACAGACAATAATCCTTCCACAACAGCCATTGCCCACATATATAAATATTATATATAAGCTTGCTCTTAAGATTCATAATCTGAGATGTAAGAATCAAGAGTAACCAGCCAGTAGAAACAGTGGACAGTACAGCCAAAAGTTTAGGATTCAAATACTACCATAGGAAGATTTTCAGAGGTTCTAATGAAAGTTCAGCACTCACTTAACACACTTTTGAAATCAAAAGCCAGAGGTATCTAACAGTAATGAATTTATATATGTATTCCCATAGAGGTGCATACCTCATGACACAAACAGTTATTACCTTAATTGCGTACAAACCCAGATCCCTTTAAAGAGAGACACACTTCCAAAAGCCCATGTGTGTGGAAGAAATAAGAGTGTTTGTGTCCAGATGTTCTGCTCTTACCTGCTTTGAGACTGTCCTGGTTCCTATCCTGGAGGCAAATCAGAGCCTTCAAGTGTTATGCTTTTGTACCCTGCAAGAACCAGAAAAGAGATCTGTCAATTACTGCTGTAAGAGAAAAACAGCCTGGAATAAAGCACTACAGAAACACACAAAAATATACTACTCATAGGCCTTTTTTTATGTTTAATTTAAAATACATGTCTCTTACATATGTAAATAACTGTGGTTGAGATGACACTTGCATGACTACAACCCTAGTCACTGAATCATAGAATCACAGAATAGTTTGTGTTGGAAGGAACATTTAAAGGTCATCTTGTCCAAAACTCTGCAATGAGAAGAGTCATCTTCAACTAGACCAGGTTGCTCAGAGCCTTGTTCAACCTAACCTTGAATGCTTCCAGGGACTGGGCACCGTGCAACCTGCTACAGTGTCTCATCACCCTCATTGTAAAAAAAATTCTTCCTTATATCTAGTCTAAATCAGCCCTCTCTTAGTTTAAAACCATTCCCCTTTATGCTATCACAACAGGCCCTGCTAAAATGCATGTTCCTATCTCTCTTGTAAGTCCCCTTTAAGTACTGAAAGGCTGCAATAAGGTCTCCCCAGAGCCTTCTTGTCTCCATTGAACAATCCCAGCTCTCTCAGCTTGTTCTCATAGGACAGGTGCCTCAGCTCCCCAGGCCTTCCTGACCCCATTCCTATACAACCAGGCAGCAGCCCTGTGCTCTTCCCAGGATACCCTTTCCTGCTTCCACTGCCTGTGCATTTCCTTTTTGCCCTTTAGTCTCAACTCAACCATGCCAGTCTCTTGCCTTCTTTTTCTGATTTCTACACCTGGGGATCAAGAGCTCTTGCACATTATGATCTACCAGATCTTAAAGATCTACCAGCTTGGTTCTGGTCCCTTGTCCCAGAGGACAGTTTCCCAAAGGTCCTATTAACTAACTCCTTGAAGACCTGGAAGTTTGTTTTCTGAAATTCAGGGTCCTGACTTTATACTTTGCCTGATCTATATCACTCAGGACTGCAAATAATGTCTGACAGAAAATAAGGGCAGCTTTTGATAGGCTGTTATACAGTTGGTTCCTCATCTAATAAAAGAAAATGAGCCTATTGCAACAGCAAGAGAGTACTGAAGCTCAGTTTTCAATTTCACTATGCTAATGATCTGCCCTATTCACCACACTGAACTGCAAGGAGAAACATTACAGCCTGGGAGATTTAGTAGGCAAATGGTCACATTTTTACTTAATTTAAACTTTTTCAGACCCAAAGCTTTATTTCTAGACATGTTCCATCAAGCCCCAAGATTATCAAGGCCAAGTCTAATACGCTGGGGCAGTTTCACAGCGAGTAGAGAAGAACACAGCCTTTGCAGCTATAACTATATAGGACAGAGAATGTACAACTTACTGTGCAACAACTGAGTTTGGCAAGGAGAAGATACATGAACCGTTCAATCTCTCCTGGATTTCAGACAGAAATTGAAAACCTTACAGGCTAAGTTGTCACATAGGATTTTATAATCGAGTTTGCTTTATCATGGGAAACATCAGTGGGTAATAGAAGAAATAAAGGAAAGCTGCTGCTGTTCTGTTGCCAAATGGCTTTTGATGTAGGAACGGGAGAACTGCGGGGGCCGGGCCCCCTCTGGCGGTCACCTGCAGGGGAACGAGGACGGGAATGGGAACGCGTCGTACCTCTTCTCCAGGCACGGCGCTCAGTTCCATCCGGCAAATTCAGCCGAGGCGTTTCTCAACAAGGATGTTTCAGTGTCTCTAACTAAGTCGCTCCCTCCCGTGTCCCTGTGTTGGTGCTGCTGTCCGGATAGGAAGGTTCTTTGGGTCACTGCATTTTTGTCTTAAAGAGCGGCACTCCAAATTTCAGCTCTCAGTCGGTAGGTTGCACTATAATATTAAGATTCAAACTTCCTCTTCTCTTTTCCTATTGATCAGCTCAATAGCAAAGACAATGAAGTCTTTTATTTGAGTTTACATTTGTCCCGATTCCCTGCTTATGCCTACGATACGTATAGTTTCCGTGTGGTCTCCAGCATAATTGCTGGAGAGGTGCAAAGTTTAGCTTCCAAGTTTTATACAGTTGTCTTTCCAGTGCTTTTTAAAAATAACAAACCAACCAAAACCAAACCAACCAACAACAACAACAAAAAAACCCTAACCAACCAAAACAAAAAGTAAAACGAAAATAAATCAAAAATACAAATTGAGAGGGGAAACCTCCATTTTTTTTTTCTTTCGATTTAGCTTTGTTCAGGTATTAACGAGTCTTACTTCCTTGAATAAATCAGTTTCCTAATTTAATTGTGCAGGCTTTTTCAGTGTGAGCTTACATATTAAACAGAAAAGAATGCAAAATGCACCTGAAAACCCGCGCGGTTAGCAGGATGATTCATGGTACACTTAGTAACTCTTTCTGGAAACCCTGCAGGACGTTCCCTTCTGAGGGCACACAGACCAACCTTGGCAAGGATGGGCTGGAGATAACCGGAGTTTTGCAATTCAGTCGATTTTTGCTGTTCTGAACCAGGATCTCACCACAGCTTTAAGACAAAAAAAGACCTCAAAAAAGAGAGTAATTGGGGGACAACCCTGTCAGCATTAGAGAAGTCACTTTTTTGACTAATTAACACCCACGGTTCATGTCCGCCGGGCCATGGCGCTGCGGGCGGGCCAGAGCAGCGGCACCAGACTACAGGTACCACAATGCATCGCGCGGCGATGGTGGCCTGGGTGGCGGCCCTGGCGGCCCGGCACTGGGACCGTGCGGAGCCCTGGGCAGTGTAGTTTATCCACGGAGAGCTGCCCGTCGACTGACGCCGGGAAGGGTGAGGCGAGGGACTACAACTCCCGTCGGGCCGTGCGCTGCCATCTCGGTGTGTTGAAGACGGGCGGGCGCTCTCCGCGTCTCCCCGTTAATGCCAGCCCCGCTCGCCGCCGACCCTCGGGCCTGAGGCAGCCAAGGGACGGGGCGGGGGGGACCATGGAGCTTGGCTCAGCGGGGGCGCAGCGCCGCGCCTGAGGCTGGGTCGCGCCTCCGGTAGCGCCATGGACAGCCGGTGCTATGGATGCGCGTCCAAGTTTTCTGTCTTCAAGAAAGAGGCAAGTCCGGCTGCGGGGGGTCAGGACCGGCCGGTCCCGCGGGTGACGCCCCCACAGTGCGAGGGTCTGAGAGGGGAACTGGGAACCGCCTCCTCCTGCGCCGAGACAGCTTCCCGGCCAGCATCCCGGCATTCTTGTCCTTGCTTACTGAGCTCCTGTGGTGCCTAGTTGCAATCTGTCTTAAAACGTGGGAGATTACTGACCAAAAAAACACCAAAAAACCTCCCCAAAAAACCAACAAAAAAAAAAAAACCAGAAAAAAGAGGGGAAAACTAATCCCGCATTCGTTCATTGTCTCAGACAATTCCCATACACACACTTTGTTATACTATGGGATGAAGTGGTGACTCAGCTCCCAGCAGGAGTTACGTGCTGGTTCTCGAAAGTCTCCGTATCTTCATCAGCAGCTGCTAATACAGTTCTCTGACAAAAAATCAGCACAGCCCCAGCGTTGTTTTGTGTGTGCCTTGTCACGGGCACTGTGCCTGCGTGCGGCCGGTCAGGGCGGTGGGGGTGTGTGATGACGGGGTGGTGAAGCCCTGCCCTGCCCCTCTCTCTGTCTCTGCAGTGTGGCTGCAAGAACTGCGGACGGTCCTTCTGCTCGGCCTGCCGGAGCTTCACTGCTGTTGTTCCCCGCTGTGGAAACACGCAGCAAAAGGTGTGCAAGCAGTGTCACGAAAAACTAACTGGGTAAGGCGTGAGTGTTTCTTCACCCACAGACAGTTTCCTGCTTTGTATCTCCAGTTTACACCCCAGTGTTGTGTTGCAGATTTATGCATGAGAGCTGTGCCTTCCTTTGTGCATGGATGCTGCCTGTACCCTGGCGTTTCAAGCCAGGCTGTTTCTGAACTGTTGTTTTATGAGTTGTGTAGTCCACAGATAGGCATCAGGATTTGTGCCTGTTTTCTATTATGACAGAGTAGTCAGAAAGAAACTTCACGGAAGGACACTGAATTACTGTGAACATCTTAGCTAGATGAGCCCAGGTTAAGCCCAGCTGTGGTTTTGTCCTCTCTAAAAGCACTGGCAGTCTTTTCAGAAGTGTAGTAGTTGAATGGGCTGACATGTTATTACCTCTGTGGGCAGTGATGCAAATCCTCAGTGTTGAGGGATCTCTGATACGCGTAGCCCGAAGATTTAAACTTTTGCAGCATAAAATCAGTTTGCCTTTCAAAAAAAAAATTTGCAAACATAACTTTTAGATTGCCTGTTGAAAACAAAAAAAAAAGTAATTCAGAAGCAGCATGGGTTATACATGCGAACAAGTAACACAAGAACACAAGCGTACACCAGAATCCCTCAGTTAGCCAATTCTTTTGTGTCCTCTTCCTTCTTTTGCATTTCTCTTACTCCTCCACTTCTCTTAGATAACAAGGAATTTTCACCAATTAGTGGGGAATTTTCTGGCTCTGCAGGTGTCTAAAGGAGAGGAGCCTCTCATTAGCTAAGGTCTTCATCTTCGCTGGCTCATGGAAACAGTGAAATACAGTATTCAGTCTTTTCAGTTTTGAAATTTTCTGATTCTCCTTTACAACTTCAAAGCCATTAAAAAAACAGGGCAGCCTTCCTCCGTGTTTCTTCTGGGCCTTTTTTTCTCATCACTTTAGTATCAGTACTATAGAGTTACAGCAGAAAAAATTCTCCCTGAGTGGATAGCAGGTAGATCATAGAATGGCCTGGGTTGGGAGGGACCTTAAAGACGATCTCTTTCCAACCTGCCTGCTATGGGCAGGGACACCTTCCACTAGACCTGGTTGCTCAGAGCTCCCTCCATCCAATTTGTCTTAAACACTTCCAGGGATGGGGCATCCACAGCTTCTTTGGACAACCTGTGCCATTCCCCACTAACCACACAGTTAAGAATTTTTTTTTTTTTTTTATATCCAATCTAAAGCTACTCCCCATTTAAAACCATTTCCCCTTGTCCTATTACTACATGCTCTTTTAGAAAGTCCCTCTCTGTCTTTCCGGTAAGTTCCGTTCAGGTACTGGAATGCCGCAATTAGGTCACCCCAAAGCCTTTTTTTTCCGGCCTGAATAATCCCAAGTCTGTCAGCCTTTCCTCATAGGAGAGGTGCTCCATCCCTCTGATTAACTTGGTAGCCTCCTCTGGGCTCACTCCAACAGGTCTGTGTCCTTGCTCTGCTGGGGATGCCAGAGCTGGATGCAGCTTTCCAGGTGTGGTCTCAGAAGACCAGAGTTGAGGGGCAGAATCCCGTCCCTTGACTTGCTGGCCAGACTGCTTTTGATGCAGCCCAGGACATGATTGGTTTTCTGGTCTGTGAGCACACATTGCTGACTCATGTCCAGTCTCTCACCCACCAACACCCCCCAGTCTTTCTCAGAAGGGCTGCTCTCCATTTGTTCATCCCACAGTCTGTGCTGATACTGGGGTTGCCCCAACCCGGGTGCAGCACTTTGCACTCGGCTTTGTTAAACCATGGGACCCATTGTTTAATGAGAGTCACATGGACCCACTTACTGAGCTTGTCAAGGTCCCTCTGGATGGCACCCCATTCTGTAAGCTGCATATGTTGTTATTCATGCAAATAGGTTTCAGAACTGAAACCTTAGAACTGGGAAGTGGTCCAACAATGTTACATTCATTCTTTACTATGCAGGTCTTAGCTATGTTTGTATCTGTGGCTTCCAAGAACGAGTGAAATATGCCAACTACCTTACCTAAGTGTGTAGTTTAGCCCCTCAACCTGAATACAGTGAAGCAGAAGATAGTTATACAATATGTGCTTGTGGTGTGCAGTGTTCAAGTGTGCTAGAAGATGTCATCATGGTGGTGGTTATATAATAAGTTCTGCAACATTTTGTTTTGGTTGTGCATTATATAATTCTGTGTTTGTTGCACGTCCCAGCTACTTCTAGAGTGTTCTGCTGCATGGAAGCTAGTTACACTGGGAGTCTTACCTAACTACTCTCTACCTGCTCTCTGAACTGGGAGGTGCAGGCTGTGGGAGGCAAGGGTATTTCAGCCCCACCTCCTTTGGATCACTGGTGACTGTATTAAATCACAATGCAAAACAACTGGACCGAAGGACTAGAAATTAAGTCCCCTGCTGTCCCAGGCAGTTACCTTATCTTAATCCAGTTCATAAACTAATTGCTCTCAATATTAATGAGGTTATGAAAGGGGCTGTATCAAGAGGTCAAGAAAAGTCTGCTGATTCCTCTTGAGTTGAGAGACTAGGTGATTGTTGTCAGTATCCTGAATTCATAAAAATCATTGTTTTTGTCTTTCAGAGAGGGATCTCAAAGCAGTTCAGCAAAATGGTCACCACCAGAAAACTACAAAAAGTGAGTTGCACTTGTCAATCAATTGTTTCTGCTGCAGAGTAGCCTTTCAGGTCTTCCTTTTCTCCTGTGGACACCTGCAAAAGTGGCTCTTGTGATGTGGGTGTTTGCTTGGATTCAGAATTAGATTAAGAATGGAGCTTTTGTTTTGTTGTTTGGGTTGTTAGTTTGTTTGTAGGGGTGGGGTGTGAGTTCTTTTGAATAGACTCCTGAAAAGCCACCTGCCTGCAGTTATCTGTGACTGATCAGAGCTGGCTTGGAAACAGGAACCTGGTGGTGAAATGTTCCATGTCTCGTGGGAAGCAGTGCCAGGCATGTTGCTCCTGTGAGCTAAGGTTTTCCTTACTCTTAGCAATATCTCATTGTGCTGATGTTGGAGAGCCTGATATGAGAGTGGTTTCATTTCTGTTGGGTTCACAGAGGGTGTTTTCATATCTCCAGGTTAAAATCCCTGTTCTCAATTGTCATGTCTTTTTTCCGTCCTTGTCACAGGCGTGTAGCAGCTTTTGAGGCTAAACAAAACCAGCTGAAAGAGCAACAGAAAGCAGCTGCAAAACCATCAGGTCAAGCAGGCTCCAGATACCAGGGGCTCTCAAAAGAGGATAGAGCTATTGCAGAGAGACTGGAGAGGCTCAGGGAAGAAAGGAAACCGAGTGAGTTGTAGAGAATGCTGTAAATACCTTGAGTGGGCACACTGCTACTTGGGAAACATGGAATCTGGAAGGAGAGGGGAGTCCTGGGTGTTAAGAGGCTGCTGTTTTAGGGAAATCAAGGCTCAAAATGGGACAGAGCTTCCAAGTACTGCTGCCCCAATGGCCCAATTCTACAATGATTTTAGGTCAATGTTCCAGTTTTATTTTGTTTCTTGGGGTTTTCCTTGAAACTAGAGCTCAATTTTGGGGCAGTATCTAATGTGTAAAATCACTTTCTCATTTCCTTTTTTTGGGGTAAAAGCCTGTGTCAAGGCCGCTTGGAGCAGAATGATATTAAAGTCTTTGCCCAAAGTGTTTTTTAGAAGGTTTCCTGTGGGTCACTGTCCTGGGCAACAGCAGTTCTCTGTGGGACTATGTTCTGGCCAGCCTTGTCTCACAGAGAAGGGAAAGGATTCTCATCCCAGTCCACAGCTGTCAGGTTCTGGGCCAGCCTTGAGGTGCTTGCAGGAGAATAAACTATTTTTAAAATTATGTGGGATCCCTAAAAGAGAAAGAACACACTGCAAAGTGGTTACATTGTTATCACAGAATTCATTTAGGTTGGAAAAGACCTTTAAGATCACGAAGTCCAACCGTTAACCCAGCACTGACAAGTCCCCGGCTAAACCATGTCCCTAAGTGCCACATCTACACATCTTTTGAGTATCTCCAAGGATTGTGACTCAACCGCTTTCCTGGGCAGCCTGTTCCAGTGCTTGACAACCCCTTCTGTGAAGAAATTTTCCTAATACCCAATCTAAACCTCCCCTGGCACAATTTGAGGTAATTGCCTCTCACCTCTTACGTGGCAGGGGAGGGTTTCAGTCTGATATATGTCTAGGTTGGCATTAGGAGATGTGGGAGCAATGGACTGTACTGCCTCAAAGACTCTTATTTCTCTGCCTGTCCCTAGTATTCCAAGTCAGCTAATTGCCAAATGATGTTACCCTAATATTCACCTTATGGCTAGGAGATAAACTGTGAAGGAGGCAAGGACTCTGAAGAAAAGGACAGCCAGTAGCATTAGGGTAGTCTCTGAGTCACTGCAGTATGACCCCTCATTCACATCAGGGCCCAGGGAGGTTTTTGCTCAGATGTTCAGAGTCTGATTCCAGAAAGAAGTACAATTTTAAGGAAAAAAAACACAACTGAAGTCTTTTGTTTTCAGTAACAGAATAATGTCTTCTCTTGGGTTATCCTGAATTGCAGAGTCCATCCCTACCCAGGCTGAGATTGAAGCTAGGCTGGCTGCCCTGAAGGAGGATGGCCGGGGACCTGTTCCATCCACAAAGGAGATGGAGGATCGGTTGGCTGTCCTGCAGGGGAGAGATCCTCCTTCCCAGGCTCGCCGACCTGTAAGATCCCTCAACTCTTTATTCAACAATTAATTCTGAGCTGACACAATAACTGGTGTCCAAGCATGTTAACTGTTCTTCCTTCTTCAGCTTTTTTGTGTCCAGGTAGCTTCCTTCAAAAATCTCCATTTCCTGATTGTGTCATTGCTTCAGAAGCAAATAGCCAGCCTTTACCAGTTCGCTGCCTCAGTTTGAATGCAATGTGCTCCTTCATGTCAGGTGTAGTTCATGTGTATATTTTTAACAATAGTTGCTAAGTTTTTTACTCTCAACCCATTTTTATACCTAAGTGGTCATAATATTTCAGAGCTGTTTGTCTGTGGCTGGGGCTTATCAGCCCTACCTTCTAATTGTATCTTGTAGTCATTACTGCACACCAGCTGGGAAAAATCCTGTTAAATATTCCAGAAATGGAAGTTTAGTGTGGTTTGTCCAATGTTGCAGAGGAATCAGTTGGATTGAAAGCCCATGGGAATGATCTTGTCCCCAGAATATCATTTCCTCATGCATCTTTTTTCAGCTGCGTGCCCAGATATTACTGTAGGTCTTAGTGGGGCTGCTGGTTGGCACTATTGAGAATGACACTGTTTGCATCAGAGGTAGTGACAGAGCTGGGGTTGGGACCCAGCAGCATATACTCCTATACATTCAGCACCACTTCGCATTGTTTGGGTAACTGCTCTTACAACTGTATGCATTCAGCACCTCTTAAAATGAAGCCCTTGAAAGTCATACACCCCATAAAGCTGCAAGCTGAAATTCTCAATATCAGTGGAAGCATCTTTTTATGCTGCTTCTCTCCAGGGTGATCTTGGTTGCCAAACTTTCCTTTGATCGAGTATGCCACTTTCCTCTCATTTGCCTTTTCCCACACCCCCTTTGTTTCTTAGGTACACCAGCCTCCTGATACCAGAAGTCTGGTCCAGCAGACAGATGACCTGTTAACTCAACTGTCTGAGGAAGTTGCCATTGATGAGCATTACAGACCAAGAGTTCAGCCTCAAGGTATTTATTTTGGCTTCCAAACACCTGTTTATGTCTTAATAATGTGTGTGCTATATTGAGAAGGCAATATGTGCCTCCCTATGTAGCTTACAGGTGAGCTGGGTGTCCGATTTGTCCATCTCTCCCTCTTATGACTACCAGATTGACCAAGAACAGCCATCTGGGTCCATACTGGGTCTCAGTGTGTCTTTGCCTGGAGATGGTTCCTTGTCAGGATTGTTGTACACAGATTGCTCCTCTCTGTTTCTCTAAGGTCACCCTTCCCTGGGGAGGAGGTATTGCTACTCCTAATGCTATGGATACATGGATTCACGGAGAGCAGCAGTAGCATTGCTTTCACTGTGTTTTCTGTGCCCAAGGAACATTGCTGCTGAGTCACCAGCATGTTCTGTGTGTCTGTTTACAGCTGTTAGTAGCCAAAGTTTGAATGATCTCAATCGGGAAAGTGAAGATTGTGTTTGCCCTGCAAATCTGGACCCAAAACAGATAGAAGAAGAGAAGAACAAACTTCTGGCAGAAGCTGCTGCTGAGCTGCAGGAAGAGAATACTAGGCAGGAGAAGATCTTACAGGTAGCCAAGAGACTGGCAGCACTCAAAGGCGAGGACCCAGAGAAAGGTGAGCAGCAGATGAGAATACACTGCCAAGAGATGAATCAAGTTGCTGTGACAGAGTAATTTCTTTTCTGAGAAGTGTTTATCCATCTAATTCCTATGTTCTGCAAGAAACAGACTGAGATTTGATTCTGTCTGTAAAGTTATGCAAGTTGGTTCATTATGAAATCAGTGTGAAAGATCTAAGTTGAGGGTAAAGGCTGGAGCTGTAAGGTCAGAGTGCTTTGTCTTGCACCCTTCTCTGAGGTAATTCTAGCATGCTCTGATGAGGTTAACAAAGCTTTTAAAAGCAAAGCTCTGGGTTTGGTGGGGATTTTTTTCTTCCCTCTTCCAGTATTAAAACCAAACAGTAACACCCTTTTTGAGGAGTTTGCACCTGAAAAGGATCTGTCTGTGTCAGAGCCAGAGTGCCAAGACCAGCTCACACCACAAGGAATTGTCTCTGGTATATAGGGGGGCACAAAATTTGAAGCAAGTTTGGATTACAGTCTCCCATTTCTTACTCCTG
This sequence comes from Empidonax traillii, assembly GCF_003031625.1. NCBI lineage: Eukaryota > Metazoa > Chordata > Aves > Passeriformes > Tyrannidae > Empidonax > Empidonax traillii. The sequence continues at coordinate 2,024,418 of NW_020955204.1, forward strand.
CAGTTACACTGGAAAACTATAAACTTCCTGACAGTGATGAGGAAGTGACTGAGGAGGAAGCCATTCGCAGAGTGCTAAAACAGGTCAGAAGTGGCAGCTGTGGCCTTGTTTATCTTCCTCTCAGTTATGCCCAGTGTGTCTGTTACCTGATGAGCATACAAAGGATGTGTTTGTGTTTCTGGAAAGAGTTTCACTCCTTCCACTCCTAATGCTTTTCCAATGCTAGCTCCCATGGGCCATTCAGCTATTTTGACAGGTGATTGACAGCAATGCTTCTAGTCTGTCACATTGCCTTTCTCCTTCATGCTTAGTGTCTCTTGTGGTGTCTGTATCTTCTTTACAACCCCACTCTTCTGCTACTTCCTTATTTCCTGTTCCATCTTCTCCCCTAGCCAGTTAGAACATGGATGATGACGTGTGTGCTGTGTAACACAGCTTATTTCTCTCTAAAATGTCTCTGAATTGTCCTGGCAGGCAGACCCAAGCTTGCTGTGCTTCAGACAATCAGACAGTTGCTGTGTCTGATTCATCACATGCGTGTGATTAGCACGATGTTGAGGGTCGGCTGATAGTTGTGCTGCAAAGCAGAGTGTGTTTGCTACAGGCCCCTGCTACTGCACTGACTGCCCACAGTGTACACACAGTGTTCCTAGTGCAGAGAGAGCTCACATCTGTCTGGATAACACAAGATATATTCAGACTTCTGATCTCCTGTTATTGCATGAAAGCAAGAAGGGTGGGAGGTTTAGGGCCTAGAATGAGGATTGCAGCTGTGTTTGAAACAAGAGGCTTCTTGCTTTCTTTTGTTACCAGCTCACAGAGGAAGCAGCCCTGGATGAAGCAAGTGGATTCAACATTCCTCCAGATCAGACCACCCAACCAGGACCTTCACAACAGAACCTGTGTAAGAAAGCAAAGCAAAAGGTCAGTGAGCTGGTCAGGATCTCTTGAACTGATGTATTCCAGGGTCTTAAGAGTACAGTTCTGCAGCAGAAGTTTGCTGTATCCTAGGCTTAATGCAGAAAAAAATTAACTAACCAGTTTTTCCAGGGCAGACAAGCCAAGCAGCTTCTGCAAGGCTGACCAGTCCTGAGCTCAGTTGTGAATCATCCATTTAAGAGGAATTGCCCCCTGAAATACAATTCGTTTCAGGCTGGCTTTCTGTTGAATGTTATGGTGTCAACTAAATCTGGAGAAGTTAGCAGAGACCTCTCAGTATGGATATTAGAGAATGTATATATAAAATTAGACTGGCAAGGCCACAGTCCAGTACCATACAGCCTGAATCAGCATAAATTGGAGGTTTGTTGGTGCTTTCAGCTTGTGCAGAATAGAACCTCTAGACAGTAATATATTGTCTGTGTTCCCATATAATATCAGAGGAAGGAATTAGTAGCAAGATATCCTATGCTCAGAGTGGATTCTGGCCTACTATGGAAATACAGGCATGTTCTCTAATGTACATTACAAGAAGTAAATGGACGCAGGACTGACAGTCACCTGTCAGGCCTGTCCCCCATGGAAGAAATTATTTAATTGTAAGCATTTTTTAAAACACCCATCTCCTTGGCATGCCACCTCGTATTTCTGGGATTACTGATGTAAAGGCAGTGTTAGGAAAAGATTATGTTAGACAGCTGCCTTTGACAGTGTCCAGGCACTGTGTCTCAGTGCGTTTATGACTGTTCAGTTCCACAAGAATTCTCTGCAAGGGAGAAAGAGACAATAGTTTGCCTTATGGATATATTTACATTATGATTTCAGAAGATTTTTTTGTCACAACCACAGGTACAAATCAATAGTAGGGGCCTTTTGGCAAATCACTTCCTTTGTCCCCCGTTTTTCTTTCCATAACAGGGAGGAAAACACACCCAACCTCCCATTACTTTCCCTTCCCCCATAACTGCTTTCAGCAAAACTGCTTGATTGCTTGCTTTTACAGCAGGAATTGTCTGTCACATGATATTGTTGTGGTGCCTGCCAGAAGATCTGGCCTTCATGCCCTTAACACAGTACAGGCAATATGGGTTTATATTGCTGTAGACACCAAATGAGAGTGAATACCTGTTTATATTCCAAGCAATGTAGATTCATGACTAAATTCTAGGAAGTACCTTCGGGTTTTCTTCAACAATGTAGATACATATGGAGCCTGTCCTTGGGCTCTGGGCAAGTTCTTCTCACAGACTTAGCATCAACAGAGAGTAAACTACGGACCATATGACAGGTCATTGTGGCCATCGTGCATTACAATGAAAGTCCTGTATTTTCTCTGCTGAGGTTTGAACTCTGTGTCTCTGTTTTCTTTGTGAATTAGAGCCAGACTCCAACCACCACAGCTCTTGCCAGGGCAGATAGTGATGAGGATGAGTTACCCTGGTGCTGTATCTGCAACGAAGATGCCACTTTGCGCTGCCATGGCTGTGATGGGGACCTCTACTGCCAGCGCTGTTTTCGGTAAGTCTTACAATTCCTCTTGGTCTGAGAGGCAGGTAAAAGGAAAGCTTGGCCCCTTTTGTTTGTTTTTCCCATTGGGCAGAAAAACAGGCAGTAGGAGGGAATATTTAAGGAACCCAGATCCGAGCTGAATGCTAGTTGTTATGGAAATACTTTGCATGATAAGTAGTTATCCCAGGCTTCAGGGACTAAACTGATCCTAGGCAGAAATGTTCTGTGTGTACTGCTTCAGTGCATGTTTGGGCACATTGTCTGAGTGTTCTCTGGAGCAGCTGGTGTGCTGCATTACGTGGGATGGGATAAAAGACACTATTGTTCAGTGACTCCTATGGCTTGTGTAGTGCCATTGATGGATGATCTGGGCTGTGTTCCCTTAAGAGGGGAGATCAGATAGTATAAATTCCTGAAGCTTTTCTTAGGTTGAGATTTTGCAATCTTAAACCATACTAAAAAGATCTTTATTGAAATATGTATATCTGAACCCTTTTTCACCGGTCAGGCCTTGGGGCAGCTGTAGTCTTGGTTCTTAAACATTTTGAGCTTGATTTCTGAAAAATATTGCATGTCTCAGATTTAAAGGGTTAATTCCTTCGAATACAAAGCTTTTCCTAACAGGTTGTGTGACTGCTCTTCTTTCATGCCTCAAAACTTTTGGGTAGTTGGCTGGAAGAAACTGGCTGGAGGAAATTTAGACAGCAAGTTGCTAAGAATCCGATTTGGATAACAAGAGATGCTTTTGTGTATATTCTCTGATTTCCTTCAAATGTTTTTGTAGAGAAATGGAAATGGAACAGGAAAAATATGAAAATGTTAAGGAAGCATATGATTGGCTGTATTAGATTATTAAAACCAAAGCAAACAAACAAAAGTATCCAACAGCAAACATCAATAAAAGCAGAATTAGCAGATTGGCAGGTGAATGAGTGTATCAGTTGCTCCCTGCAGATGCAGGCTTGTGTCTCAACACTGCCTGCTGCTGAGCGTGGTTCAGACAGCTGCCGATAAGCTGCATTTCAGCCTCAACAGAGTTAGGCAGAGCAGACTGTCATTTTGTCTGTTGTCATAGGAGTTGCTACTATCCCTAGAATCATAGACATAGTGCTGAAAATGAGCCATCAGTTACATGAATCACTCCAAGAGGCGAAGAGACAGAGAGATCTATTGTCATTTTTGAATCCATCAGGCAAGGATGAGCAGACCTTCCCACAAAGCACCTCAGAGGTTTCTGTTGCAAGTGAATACCTTAAGTAGTCAGTCCATGTGGCTGCCAGTCAGGTCCTCACAGCTAACTCCTGGGATAAGTTTCTAGTTAAGAGCTGCTGGGAGATACCTTGTGCAGTAGCTAAGGGTGAATTCCCAGCCTGGGTATTTACTTCTGACTGCACTTTGTATTTGCTTCTCAGGGAAGGCCATGATGAGTTTGACCTGATGGACCACCACACCTCCCGCTATCATCTTCCTTGCAAGAAGTGATCACGTTCTTCATGGGCAGAAAAGGAGCTGGAGAATGGGAAAACAGAGGAGCAGGCCAGATGGGAGGAAGAATCCAAGTGGATTTGCAGCCAAAACGGGTGATGTTTTGGACAGTTAAAGGATGTGCTGTAATCCGAGAGAGGCTTGGAGGGCGTATGACTTTGTCCTCACAAATACACCAGAGAAGTGCAGGGTTTGCTGTGCATGCTTGGGAATAAATGAGGAGATGGATATGAGTCGATAAATACAGATGGTAAGGCAATGTGGGTTGCAGTAAAGATGAGTGTTTAAGGCAGTTACTGGCTGATAAGTAACTTCCTGCTTTTGCTAACAGCTTACACACTGGTTCAACAGGCAGCAAAGCACTGAGAAAACTGTCTACTTTGTGATCATGTGTGTGATGAGAACTTTCAAATTGTAATAAAAATTATTTACAGAGGCCTGTGGTTAAAGTCTCTCCTGGAAACGCCTGATAGCCCTTTTACAAATTGTTGCCTTCTTATAATGGTATGTTAGTCCTTGAGCCAAGTGGCGTAGGGAAAGAAATGAAGAATCAGGAAGTCATCAGAAGTGTTTCTGTGGTGTGTCTGGAAAAGGTGCAGGGGCGACTCTGCCTTGATGGGCAGTGTTGCTCACTTGAAGGATCCTTTTTAAAGGTAATCTGCTACTGATACATAGTGTTGTGATCTGCACTGGCTGTGCCAACGTCATGTGGTCTGTAAGACCAACCTATCAGTCTAGAAGAGTTCTGCATTAGTCTGAAAATAGGATTTAGCTTTGTTAATTATTTGTTCCCCTGGTAGGATAATTATGTTACCCATGTTATACTCTTTCTCTGGCTGTGAGAGAAGCTCAGTTGCATATGTTCATATCCCTTCCTGGAGACAATCCAGATGCAAGTGGCACTTGGCAGTGTCCAGAGCACCCAGAACTGCTCCAAATACCCAACTAAACTTGCTGTAAACGTGCTTTATTATTCCATCAGGATGAGCCCTTTCCAGAGTAATGTGAACTTCTGGGAGAGCTCTCTAAGGCTGACAAATTCCAATAGCAACAAAATAAAGGATTTGCCTTTGACAGGGAATTTCCAATGAATCTTGCCTGTCTGGTTTGACTCTGCCACTCCCAGTTGTCTGCCCTGCCCCTGTGCTTAAGGTCACTGCCTCCAAGGTGAACTTACAAAACAGTGTTTGCTGCACCTCTGTCACCCTTGGTCAGAGCGCAGCAAATAAATTAAACTGCTGTTGAAGCTGGGTTTGTCCTAACGTGCTGCACTGGCTCAGGCCCTTCAACAGAAACCTGATTCAGACAATGTAGAATAGTAATACTGCAGGGAAACACACTAAAAATTGAAAACGTATGCAGCAGTGCCGTCAAAGCTTTTTGTTAGGAAAGAGTGGCAAAGCCTTGTGTCTATGGAGGATCTTCTTTCTCCTGGCAGTCCTTGCTTCACCAGTGCCTGTCTCTTTGGGACAGGTACATGGGAAAACGAGTTGTTCTGATGTGAGAGCTCACAATGAGCCCTATGGTACACCAAATTTAGATAAGCTACAGCCCTGAGAAGCTTGCAGTCTTAAGAAGTAAAACAAAATGCTCTTCTGTGTTTGTGTTACCATAAGAATGACACTTTTTCATTGCTATTTGCTAATTGGTCTGATAGACAGTCCAGTTCTGTCTTAGGTTAAATCCTTTGTGTTTTGTATATATAAGGGAAAGTGCAAATATCTGTTCTTATATCTCTCCTAAGACTGATCCATTCCTTTGGGCTTCAGCCTGTGTCCTTTTCAAGCAGTTAGTGGTAATTTTAATTCTTGATTTACAGCTGTTTTTTTTTTTTTTTTTTTAATATCTTAGTATGAGTTGGTGTGCTACTTGCAACATTTTAGATGCTTCATCAGCCACAACCAAACTTTGAGCTCCTGTGCAGTTAGGCAGCCTGTGTCTTGTAAGCCCTGCCCTGTTCACATCACTAGTAATGGAGCAGGTTACAGCCGGAAGCAGTTTATTTAGATTCCAGATTGGTTTCTCTGGGGCCATCCCAAGGAATTCAGAAATGCACCCAACCCAGTTCCTGAAATAGAACTTAGTCATACATGGAAGAGTTTCTTTGGTCATACACATGCTGCTGCTTTCCCTGCACCACTAATGGACATTTTTGTGGCTGCTGCGCTTTCTGCATGTAATTGGCTGTTTTAGTAGCAGCTCAGTCACTTTCCCCTGAAAAGCCTTTCCCACTGTAGCTGTCGCCTCAGTGACTTCCATGGAGGAGGGGTAAAGGGGTATCCCAATAGCTGTCTGCAGGAAGCACACCTAGCTGAATCTGTTGTTGTGTAAGAGGAATGCTGCATGACCTTTAAGTGGGCAGTGCTCTGTCGGCTCTGTTGCTTACTCCCTGTCCTTGTCTTTGAAAAGATATCGGTAAACAATCAGTTCCTGGCAGGCCAGATCAACTTCAGTCATAGCCATTCAAGGACTGAAGACAGCTCGGCATCTTCAAGAAAGAGATTTAGCTTCTTTGCTTCTGTCTTTGTAGCATGTCATAAGGGACGAGATTTTCTTTCCCTCTCAAAATGTTTTTTATGTGAATTATCAAATGTAGGCTCCACCCCAACAAGGATGCAAATTAGAAAACCACATGAACTTTCGCACATTCTGAGTTATCTTGGTATAATCAAGAAGGCAAAGTTCCTTTAAAGTAACATTCTTGCACAGTATGTACATACTAAACATTGCAGCCTTATGCTAGTGATGGTGCTGAGAGACAGCAAAGTTAACTGAAAGATATTTGTAAAAATAAATTTTAAAACACTGATTTTAGTCTATCCTTGTGGTCTAGGGTGAGAACAGCCTACATGTAAATACAAGCAAGTATGATTTACTGCTGTTTAAGAACTAAACAAAGAAGTTTCTCTGATTGCCTTATGTTGCTTTTTCTTTTGCACCAGTGAGCTGAGAAATCATCTGCCCCTGGCTACATGTTGCCTTGTTTCCAGTGAACACTGTATGCCTTTGAAGTTCTCTCACACGGTACTGATGTCCTTATGGATCAGACCCAACTGCACATCTTAGGGGCTGCAGCTTACTCCTTTGCTGCTACTTTGCATTATTCCATATTGAGGAAATATAGAACAGTGCCCAGAGAAGAGAAGAATATCTCTTTTGGGCTAGAGGAGAGATGTGTCAGGTCTTTGTGCTGTTGCTGCTCAGCAGAGTAAAACAAAGCCTCTTGGGAGAGTGCGGAAGTAATCTGGACTCCTATGTACTACTTGCTGTAACCAGCTGCATCTCTAGTTTAGGACACTCTGCTCATGGCCTGTCCACCTAGATCTTCCACCTGAACTTCTGTTTGATCCCAGTTCGTTTTTAACCGTGCTCAGAGTTTTTTGTCCATGTGCTGCTCTCCTTTCTCAAGGACTCTCTTGAGTCTTAGCAGGTGTCAGTCCATTATCAATGCCAGATCTAAACCATTGCAGTTCTGGATTTAATTTTGTTGTTATTTTACTTACAAAGCTGAGATTTCAGGAGGGCAGGCATGTCCTGTTAGTCCCTTTCTAGGTGAAAAATGGCATGTTCCCAGGACTACCATAGATATATATTGGCCCGGATAAAGGAAGACCATTTCTCCAGCCTAGTGGGTGAGGCTTAGAGCATCTTGGAGCAGCCTTAGAACAGGATACGATCTGCATGGCTTGCTACAAGAACAGTCAGCTACAAGAACAGCATTGAAGGGAAGCAAGCCCTTACATCACAGTTGTTACTGCAGCTTGGATTTTGTCCTCTCACAGGACAGAGCCCACAGCTTGTTCACTGACACCTGGAATACAGGAGGGAAGCAAAAGGTAATAGTCGTCACTTTGCTACGGATAAAGATGGAAAGACTGATGTGTTTCAGATATTACTGGTACAGCCCAAGAATTCTTGTTTGTGTTTGTTAGCTAACCTGCATGTTCCTCCTGTTCCAGAGTTGGTCCCTTCTGCTCCTGTCTGACAAACAAACAGAACAACTACTCAAAAGCTGGCCTTGAATGTACTGGTACATAGAAGCCCCTCTGGATGTGACTCAGCAACTCTTGTGTTCGAGTGGCAGGCATGAGCATAGGGGCAGGCTTAATGTGAGAGTGCTCTGCCTAAGCAATCAGCCTCCATTTGCTACCTTATTTCCTAGTCACATGTGTCAAATTACTGACCTGCTGAGAGGCTGGATGTAGTTTCCTCTGTATTTTTCCAGACAAACATTAGTTGTAGCCAGAAGAGTTTGTCCAGCAAGACAGTGTGTCCTACTTCACTGCTCATTTGTGAGACCTACCTTGTCTGTAAAAAGACTCTCTCCGAGATGCTCCCTGAAGGGAAATGAGGAGCAGATATTTTTTTACTTCATTTTTTCTTCGTACCAAAGAGAGAACAAAAGCAAGCAGTGCACGGCTGGTTTTCTCTGGTTTAATATACAAAATAAGTATTTTTACATCTTTTTAAATTATGAGAAAAATTGTTCCCAGACCTTGCTCCTTTAGAAGACACTTCTAAATCATGAAGTCCTAAATTCCATAAAAAAGAAAAAAAAAAAATCTTTTCCATTAGCCTTAACAGCTGTTTCACAGACTTCCCCTTAAGCAGACCAGGTGCACTTGAACATTTTCCTTCCTTCATACTGGATATTTTCTGTCCAACCTTCACAAATAACAGAGGCTTAATAAGACTTACAAAGTAGGTGCAATGCTGTAGAGTCAGGTACAGTGGTAACAGGCAGGAGATCACAGTTGGGTCCCAGCCAGACTGAAATGGGGTGCAGCTTAACAGTGACTGATTTTCCATGTTGATGAATGAGCGGTAACCAATGCCTTGTTTTCCTTGCAGTGGACAGAATGAAAGAAGTCTCCACAAGCTCCTGAGAACTGTATTCAGTGCTCCTCGGCCAGCATGGCAATTCCTAGAAGAAACTAAAGGAAGGACACCTTGTCCTGTTCCCCAGACTAACATTCTCTTTAGGAATCAAGAAAATGTACACTCTAGCTTCCTGCTCTATGTGTAGATCTGGAAGCAGTGGAGACTTCAAACCACTGGTACAAAGTTCACAAACTTGGTGATGTCCTAAACATATTCAGAAGTGCTGTTGCTGATCCTGGTTTTTGTAGGGAAGACACACGTTTCCTTGTGACCAAAGCTGGGTGTTCCATGTGAGCAAGGTCATTTCTTCTGAGGATTGGTGACTCTCCGGAGACCTTTCAATCGACTAAGCAATTCCGTAATGAAGTCCTGCGGTAAGAATTGGTTAAAGAAGGATGTCATATTAATTCCAGTGCTCACCAGCCTGTCATATTAATTCCAGTGCTCACCTGCCAGGTACTATGGCATTTGCATCATTCCCACATTTGCCTTTATGTTGAGTAGAAACCACAATTTTGACATCTATTGAGCAAACCTTTCTTTTAGCTTAGAAAAGGAGACCTTTTGATGGATCAAAAGTGTCTTAAAAGCTCTTCTACTTCCCTTCCCGTTTCCCTCTGGAAAAGCCATGTTTATTTTCTCCCCAGGAGCTAGCCTGCCCCTCTTCATCCCAGATACCTGCCTTTTCTACCTTGAGATGACCTTGGGATGCTGTTGTCCTCTGTTAGGTTCCACTGCTTCCTGTTGCCACCATAACCTCCTGCCCACTTCTTCTGCCCTCCCAATCTAGGGCAAAGCAAGCTGTCCCTCTTGTTGAACCTGTAAAGCTCCATGTTGTGGATTGCAAACCATCTTGGAGCTGTGCCAGCTCTACAAGGAAGTGGCTGGCAGAGAAGAGGTGGCGCAAAACACACGTAGGACTAATGATAACGTTGAGCTGGGGTTGAGGGGAGGCAGAGCAGATAGATGAGCAGGTAATGGAGATAAACCCTGACTACTTTGCTGACACAACCAAGGACTATGAACTAAACTGGACCATCTGGTTATTCCAAGCAGAAGGCAATGTGCAAACTTTACCCTCTGCATTACAAGTAACATCACCATAAAGAAGTGTGCAGCCTTTCTTTACCCAAAGCCTAGCGTGTCCTTGTAATTAGGCAAGGTCACTGGAATATTGCAGCTTATTAGCATTTGTGCTGTGTGGAAGCCCAGCTTCCTCATTTGGGTATCAGAGGTTGCCACAACTTGCTCTGGAAGCAAGTGCCTAGGATCATTCATTCCTTTTCAGTCAGTCCTTTCAGAGGAAACCCTTTGTTTCTTGTCTGCTTTTTGCAGTTAGGTTGCTGTGATCTTTCAAGAGGATTCAAGATTACCAGAGTGAAAGTACGTGGATTTGCCAGTGGGGTAGCAGTATCTGTATTCAGCAGGTACAGTGCTGTCCATAAGACACCTTCATGGCTTATGAGTCAGTAGAGCAAACTCTTTTCAGTTATCACCCAGGGAACGTGGGATTTTTGCCTCAGATCTGAAATTCACACACTGAAAACTATTTCTGTACTGCCACCTTTGTTGAACCCCTGCTAGGAAACTACCTGCAATGATTGCTACAGTCCAGTTTAATTTCAGTGATAGTCATGCATTCATCTGATTTTCTGTATGTTCATTGCTGTACAGCTACACAGGCTGGACAAGATGAAGAAGGATGTCTGAGCACATGTGGCTGAAGCAGTGATGGGGAACCCCATTTTGTACAGGTATGCAATGCAGCAAAGGCAATTCCTTTGTGATGCATGCACTACACTGCAAAGTAATAGTCTCCACCCCTCTGGACATTGTGGCAGCTTGTGGGATTTCTTAAACTCAAGATTAGTACTTTTAAAGTTCACATGGGAAAAAAGCCCCACATGTATAACTAACTTACATGGCCACTGCTCAGCAGTTATCTGCCCAATGCAACCTGAGGACCATCTCACATTCTTGTAACTCGTAACCACAGAGTGGTTAAAGCTAAGAATGCATTTTAGTTGTCAGTGTGCAAGATTGTTATGTGAACTGTATTGCTATCTATGGCTTTTCTACACTGAGGACCAAATGGCAACTCAGCCTGGTCATTTCAAAATTCCAAAACATGGAATGAACTTTCTTTGGCTGTAAAGCATAATTCCTTATTTCCTCCATTGGTCTGCCTTCAGCTCATCCATGTAGATTTACATGTAGTTTTGTAACACAGCAGAATAAAGTGGCAAACGCCTCCCATTAGGATTAAACAAATCCACAGTACAGTAATGTCTTGTCTACTCAGCCAAGCAGCAACAAAGACACACCAGCAGCACAGTATAACATATAACTAACATACCTACATGTATATGGTGCTTCACTCACCTCTGTAGGGCTGGAGCACTCATGGAGGATTTCCTAAAAAAACAAGGAGTCATCATTTTAGTATTTATGAGTTGATCTAATGCTCACCTCTCTACAAAAAGTGTATATAATCTTACTACCTCTGACAAGTGAAAACACAGAAGCATCATACAACACTGCAAATACATATTCTCTACCCCCGCACCACTACTATCTATAAAGTCCCTAACCTAAAGTCACCAAGTCTCTCTATCTGACCTGTAGTTTTAATTTCTGTTCTTCATTAGGGACCTCCAGGAGATCTTCAAGATCAATTTGTGGTTCAGGAGTTGCTGTCTCTGTTTCTTCCCTTAGCTAAAAAGAAAAAAACCCACCACAGTTAATAAACCTTCCAACGTTTAAGAACTCTAGAGTCCATCTTTAAAGAACTGAGCAATAAAACTGTGCTGCAAAATTGAAGTCAAGATATAAATCATCTCAAAATAAGGAGGTTCTTATAAAGAGCCTTATAAAGAGGGCACAGATTCTAGCCCTTTTTTGTAGTCTGCTAGAACCACACCTCCTGAGGTATGCATTC
>NW_020955204.1:2037430-2103926 GCF_003031625.1 Empidonax traillii
TATTTGCAAATGAATCTTTCACAACACAACACTAGTGATATTTTGGCATAATAATCAGCAGAGTAAAGATACTGGGTAAACAGCACAGTACCTGATTGCCAAGTAGCATTTACAGGTGTATGTGTAAAACATTAAACAATAAAGGCAATACTTACAGGAAAAAAAGAAACTTTTTCTTAGCAGTGTCTGATAGGAAGCCAGAGAGGAAGTAGAAAGCCCTTGTTTAACTTTGATATGCAGCTAACTTAACAATAAATAATAAACCAGAGTTAGATATATTGCACTGTGGCCCCCGGAGCATTTCTTCTTAAAAGTAATAGTTTTCATGTAACTGTTTAGAAAGCAGGTGTTGATCCAGTTCGACTTTGTCTCTGGTTGAGAAGCTAAATAGACCAGGAGGGTGAGACAGGTTAGGAATTCCCTGTGGCTTTTTGGTCCTAGTGTATGTACAAGGAATCATTTTGAAAATCACCAAGTCTTAGTTCTGTTGCAAAAAAGCCTCATGACAGCAAACATCATAGCACTCATATTACCTGTATCAGGAGGTGATGTTTGAACTAACCTTGCTGGCATTTGAATGTCTAGAAGACACTGAAGAACATTGCACTGCCAAGGGCAGGTACAGCAAAGAAAGAGGTAATAGAAAATGGTAAATGTAATGGAAGTTGGTGGACACAAGGAAGCCAAGAGTAGCAGTTACCTAAATAATCTTGCCCCAATGCACAGAGGAGAGCAGGAGGACCTGCTGGACACCTGGGTGATTGTAAGCAACTTACTGTGACACATATATGTATTTGAAAAGATCCTATGTAACGCCCCCCCTTTATACCCTATTAATAGTTTCTGACCTGACACAGCATCATGTTATGTAGTTCCTGGTAGCAAATCTCAGGCTGGCCTGAATACACCAGGAAGTAGGGAAATCTGTTGTGCTGGAGAGGTGCTAGCAAAGGCAATCCATTGGCAATCTATTCCTGTAAGGGCATGGCTGGGTTTCACACTTGTGCCTGCTGGCATTTTGTAGTAAGGAAAAAAATGTCCCCTTTGGGCAGCTACTCTGATAACAGTAAACAGCTCTTAATTTTCAGAAAAGCAGAAGTGATAACATAAGATGATTTGTTTTTCTCACATCTTTACAAGTGTAAAGGTCTATCTAGACTTCAGCAAGTAAGAGTAGCACATGGGGAGCCCCATCTTGGGTCATGTGACTGGTGCTACCAGGTGCTTCTCGTCTGTCTCAAAAAAACTCCCAGAAACTTAACTCTTTAAAACTGCAGTAATTCCCCAAAGGGGGAATTTTCAGAGGAGCCATTCATTTGCAGCTGAAGGAAGGACCTTTTTCTCCATATTTGTTTTCTGCTGCCTGTTATTTGCTTATGACATAAATTAAAACAGAAATTAACTATTTTTATCTCCCAACATGGCATGAGACTCTGGTACATTCCAACAAATACCAAATAAGAAAAGTCACGCAGAAAATTATGATAATAATGATTACAGTAGTAAAAAACAACAGCAACAACAATAATAAAGACAACCTCAGAAACAGTTCCTGAAGTTTGGCTTTTCAGCTATGGAGCTGACATCTTTCTATGGCTCTCAGGCTGAGAAAATCACCTTGGGCAGGCAAAAGCTTCTCTATATCATCGTGGCATATAACACAAAACCCACCTTTCCTGGGCTGTGCTAACACATCCACTTCCATTGTTGATTGCAATTTGAAACTGCTGATGCTCAGAGCGGAAGACTCTAAACAATCATCAACTTTTTCCTTAAATGTGCATAGCACTGTGCTGGGGTGCAAATACAGGAAACAGGAGAGAAAGGCCGTGGCAGTTCATTTAGTCCATCCCCATCCAGGAGGTGAATAAGCTGTTTTATACAATTTGTTAAATGCATCTATGTCTTCCACTGAAGATGTACTGGGCTCTGAGTCCAGAAAGCTATGTTCTCCTACTGTATTGGCCATTGCCCTACAGACTCTTAGTCAAGCTATTTAAATGGGCTTAAGGTCATGATGTACAATGTAGGAAATCCTTTCACCTTCTCCTGTACCACATTCCAAAGGTACTTTTAAGCGTGGAAAAGCACTATCACTTATGAAAGCGCCCAGCATAAGAGCCATCCATCTAAGCACAGTATATGCATAGAAGCAATAGTACAAGGTTAAATTCAGTGTACACAGCCAGTGTGTACAGGAGCTTGACTTAAATGTCACACTACCCAATAAAAAACTGTCCTCTACTCTGCACCAGCTGAAAGACCTGCACCACTCATGTGCTGGACCTAGGCACTCCTGGATCTTTCTTAGGGGGACAACTCTCAGGTACGCAGAAAGAATTTAGGAAGGACTATTCCTGTTGCAAACAGAAGTTCAGGCAAGGAAGATGGCTCTGGGGATTTGTGAAGAAGGCGGCATAAGATCTATACATTTGTGCACAGAGGTTTTTTTTCCCTTCTCCTTCTTCCAGTAGTGTGTCCAGACTCTGCAGCTACAGATACAGCATTAACAAAAGTGTCTCTTTCAAACAGCAGGTAGAGCCTCACTGTTGTGTCAAAAAGGATCAGGGATACACTGATAAAACTAACCCAGCTAGCTTAAATACTGCTTGCAGCAAAGCCACTCACCACATGAAGATCAGCAACAAGAAGCATCCTGGCTTTATACATCTCTCTAGGTTCTGCTACTCGTGCTGAGCAGTAGCTACATCCCCTCAGTAGGTGCAACACCAGGCAGTTTAAAGCTAGTTGGATTGTATCAGTGCAAACTTCTCTGCCTGCTGACACAGCGGTCAGAGAGAGGGCTGCAGCAGGTGGCAAGGAGATACCTACTGAAGAATGAAGATGAGAAACTATTTCCAGTGAGGCAGAGCAAGCAAACCTCTGTCCCAGAACACAGGGCCTCCAGATTCATTCACCTGACAAGCTGATTTGCCCCAGCTACTCACCCGGCATTGGTACAGCTCCTGCAGCTGGGCATTGATCCATTCCTCCAGGTCTAGCCAGCGCTGTAGGTCTTTGCGGTTATACTTTATGGTCAGCTTGCCCAGTTTTCTGTGTGATGATTCCTCCTCAGGTTTCTCCGGCGTCTGGAAGGTTACCCGGGGCAGTGCGCTGGGGTTGCTGGCCATGCTCACTGCTTCCTCCTCTGACAACAGGAACTCACCTCCCTGTGGGCTCCCTCACACCTTTCCTCAGTCTCCTTTAACCAAAGCCTCTCTGCAACAAGTGTCTCTCAACACAAGCTACTCAGAGACGCCAAAGGTGGGATGCATTTGTGATCTCAGGGAGAAGGTTGGGGATAACTATAGGACAGGGGCAGCAGCCAGGCTCTGCAGGCAGAGTTACAGCTGCAGATTCTTGGGTTTCACCATTGGCTGTGCTGACAGGAGCAGGGAGGCAGACAGACTTGTTGTTGTAATAACATCTGTTGTTAAAAGAAGCCAAGTGAACCAGGGAATTGATGAACCAAGTTTGTTAATATTTAACGTAAGTCAGCTCCAAGAGGCGGGGAAGAAGGAGGTTTTAAATTACTGTTTTCCTACAGGCATAACTTACATGCATGTGCAATTCCAGAGGGCTGATCCATACATAATGCATTGAATCCTGCTACAGTTCATGCTCAACTCTGTAAACTACTTTGCCTGCAGCTACAGGGCTTACCTCCCATAGAAATGGTGTCTTTGGCATTTTCCAGCTAAAGCACTGGACCCATCACACACATAAGAAGTGGCCTGGAGTCAGGTGGCTACATCCACTGTTTTACAACATTATGTCAGGAAATGACACTGCAACCCAAACTTGGGCTCAGCAGCTTTGTTTTACATTGTTCTACATTCTCCAAGTTTATTCCAGCTTTCTCAAAAATTTCTATAGAAATCCCAGTGGCCTGAATTTGAGATCATCTGAGCAAGAGGCTTCTAGAATAAAAGAAAATATTTGTGCTCCTATTAGAAAAATAGTACAGTATTTGACATGATGACTCTGCAGGGGAAAGCCTGATTCAGGATATAGCATCAACACTTTCGCATCATAAACTGCTATCAGACTATATATTATCATTGCTTGGTTTACAGTTTCTAACTGGAATACAGGTTAAAGGTCTGCAGCGTTATTGCTCTGTACCATTTAGAAGGGTACACGTGAGCAGCGCAGTTCAGAGGAACAGAAATCAAGCTGGCTGTGTTTACAGGGTGTCAGGGCACTGAGACACTGTGGACCCTCCAGATGCTGTCACATCTCTTTATTCATCTGTTCCCAGAGCCCTTCAGCAACCTGCCCAGGGAACTGCCCCCCTGAACGGATAAACAGGCTGAGACTCTCCATCATGAAGCAGATTGAAGATCTCCAGTCTCATGATTCATGTGGAAAAAGCAAATAAGCCTCTGCTGCTCCTGACAGCCAAGGTATTTCCAGAGGTATTGGGAGACCAAGAGCTAGATAAACCAAAGGAAAAGCAACCAACCCTTCTCCTGCTGATAGCTGCTGCCAGACAGCATAGTCTGCAAGGGGGCTGGTCTCCTCTAGAAGCCTTACCCAATCCCTCTGCCGCAGTTCTGTCCCCAGAAAGATGGTGGTGCAGCCAGCCAGCAACATCTTGTGCACAGGGTGATAGAAAAATGAGCAGGGCCATTACAGCCCTTCTTTTCTTCCTTAATGTGAGCAAAAAATAAAAGCCTTTTCTGACAGGAAATTCCACAAAATGCTGGTTCTGAAAATGATAATATCTCCTCTGCTTTTCAGACAGTCTAAAACTTCTGTTCAGAAGACAATTGTCGGCTATTTAATTTAAGCAGCTTTACTCATTTTTCCTCACTGCTTGACTATATCCTCCCTCTAATCTCACTCCTAAAATTTTCTTACTAAGACCAAAAAACCTGTGTTGTGAGAGGCTCAGAGCATACTCAGTGAGTGCAGATTCTTCAGAGATTCTTAACTGTATGAAACCTTGCAAAACCCATTGAACATCTTATAATGCATTTACAACTATTGACATTTCAAAGGTTAATATGGCCCAACACAGGCAGATTTTCACAAGGTACCTTTGGACCAAAGGACAAACACTGTCAGATGACAAGTTCTTGTCTTCAGTTTGAAGTGCTCTGTTTTGGTGTTCAAGGACTGACATACTTGACAGGGGAAAACGCAGGAAAACAACCTGTATTTCCTTGGTCCCAAGGAACTCCAGAGAGGCTGGCATTAACACCAGAGAAAGAGGATGAGACTTAAAAGGTGGCAATATAGAAATAAATATTAACTGATAAAGTAGACCTCCTCTAGTAGTAAACTATATTAATCTATGATTAAAGCAAGATGAAGAAGCAAAAACAGTGCAAGATCAGGCCTTAAGTGTATGGTAGAAGTTCCTGCAGGAACAGGACTGGGTGCCTCATTCAGAGTAAGGGATACTGTCCCCTTGAATGAGGCAGCATCTCCTATGGGTGCACCGGCCACCTGCCCATGGTGTTAAGTGCCAGCTGCCACCAAACAAGAAGCAGCTGCATGACTCTCTTCACAGTGCCATACCCCACCATGTCCTTTCCTTGGATCACAGCAGATCCGCGTGGCCAAAGGGACAGAAAGACATTCACCATTTTGTTTGGACATGCACAGCAGAAGGATCTCGGAGATCTCAGGCATGTCTGGAAGATGTGATCTTATTTGCAACCTAGTTATCTTTCCCTATAGCCTTGGGCAAAAAACCTTGACCAAAACTTCTGGAGTGAATACACATACTTGGGCAACAAAGCCATCTAATCAGACAACCTGTTTTCTCACATGAGCTGCACACACATAAGCTCCAGTGGACCTCCTGCTGCAGCTACTTGTGATTGTGTCCTCTGCAAATCTGTGTATCATTTATGTTGGTGAACAAGGAGGGTTTAAACATGGCCAACACCTTTGAGCTGTTAGACTGAAACACTGTGCCTCATTTTCCATGTGTGTGACCTCGGGTTGCTGTTCCTCCAGGCTTGCTCTAAGAGTGAGATGCCGCTGAAAGGAGAAGGAGGATTCAGTACTGTGGAGTTGGACTTTTGTGACTGTCTGTGGTGCCAGAGAGGCCCACCAAACCTAGCCAAGCATATATGTCGTAGTGCCAAGCAGCTGTGACACTGATCCAGGCAGCAGAGCATCCAAGGGCATGAGTCAGATCCAGTTACACTCCTCTGTTCTTAGTAATCTCCATCCTGCACCTGTGACCTAAGCTGGTGCCTCTCTTTCTCTCGGAGCTGATGGCTGTGGTGTGTACTTAATAATTCAGTAGAGCCCCAGCTCATCTTTCCAGAGAACCAGGTCAGCCCCTTTCCCTTGAGTCCCAGCCTAGGGAGGAATGTTTCCCTTCAAGACAGCAGAAGCCACTCTCCACCTGCTTTAGAAAATAATCACTTTCACTGTGGTTACAAACATGATAGTTAACACAAATTAAAACAGTGAAGCCAGCAGAGGTGACTGTATCAATACTACAGTGACACCACAAGGTAAAGAGGTTCTGCAATTTCCTGTGAGCATGAACAGGCACAGAAAAAAAGTTGTGCAGATCAGAAAATGTAGCCAGGACTGGAGATTTAAAAAATCCAGAGTCCCAAGTAAGCAATACCAATACACCCAGCATCTTGATGTCCATCGTCCACTTCCCTTATTTTTTGGTGTCTCCGTGGGAGCATGGAAACCAAAAAGGCTGCACCATTGCCCCAGAGTTCTAATGAGGGAGAGTGTATCATCTCTCACCCTCACCTCCTGGAGACTTCAGGAAAAACGCTGGGATTTCCAGCTCACACAGTCCTCACCTCTCACCTGAGAAGTACTACTACCTTCCCACCAACGTGCAGAGAGGAGCCTATATATTCTTCAGTCAGATGTCACTAATCAGACTTACTCCTTTCCCCTGACAGTCTCACCTTTCACAAGGCAATGAAAAGGCACTGAGAAGGAAGAATGAGAAGTGACAGAAGAAAACATTTCCCAATTTAGTATTTGACGGATCAACCCAAAATGGCACCATTTGGCCCTGCCTCAGGAAACAGACAGGTCTCGGCAATAAAGAGCTCAGACAAACTAGCCTGCACACCTGCCCTGCCTCAGGTCTCCTTTACTAGCAGTCAAGTGAACCATAAAGGCTAATGGCTCATCAGCAACTGAGAAGGGTAAATAAAAAATAGTTTTACCTACTGCTTTGGAACACCACAGGAGTAAACCCTAGACCCTCTCATTATTCAGGAAAGTAATTGTCCTGATCTGTGTCCATCCTCAGGCATCTTGTAGTGAAATAAGTAAGCACCTCCACTGAGGAAGAAGACCTCCTTTCCTCTTGAATAGTTAGTTGAAGCTGACAATGTAAATTAGATGCCAAATGGATTATTTGGGGATCTTTGAAAACCTGCCTGTGTTGTTTTATTGCTCTCCCTCTTGTATTGCTTTGCTCTTTCCCTACAGAAAGAGGCCCACAGCACTGATAGCATGATCAGTGTTTTCATGTGGCACAAAGGTTTCGGCAAGTCTTTGAATGGTAAAGACGAGAAAAGCACCGGCTGAATAGTTGGAGGGGGTCTCCCTTGTTCTCCAGCCTGCTTTCAACATTTCAGGCTTGCAGACGATGTACAGCTCTTGCACCAAGAAATTTATTATGACCTCATCCCCTTGAAAGGATGCATTTACATTTGCAGGGACTGTACCGCTCACATCTGCAGGGAAATCTCCATCTACAACCAGAGGGGAGAGCAGACTTTTCCACTGGCAGCTGGGCTGAAGGTGTTGAAACAAGGTTTCCAGGGATGATGACGCTGTAGGAAGTGATGGAGAAGGAGAGGCCGTGGGGAACACCATGGAAAATCCTATTCCACTCACAAGTGCTTTGAAGAACAGCTCAAGTTGCCTGTGAACTGTGAACTTCAGGGGGAAATGTAAGTTTATTCTAGTTCCTGCAAATTGAAGGTTCTTTGCTTCACATTTCCATACCTATCTACCTGTAAAAGCCTAGTATAGACAGGACAAAAGTGCAGATACTTTCTCCATGTAACAATCTAGACACTGTTTCCCCTTCTTCCTTTCCCAGTGCTCTTGCCCTTAAGGATTTACCTTGATTAGTAACATTGAAATAAAACCCAGTGCCATGCAGGACAAGAAGGTCCCCGCAGAAACAATATACCTTCATTGTACCTCCCTTCCCCAAAGCTACCCTTGATGCAATGGGAATGGCTCTCAGGAGGACTCAGCAGCCTGTCATCCTTTCTCTTCCTTTGTTCCACAGGACCAGTGATTAGTCATAGTCTGATGAGATCCCTTCCTGTCTCCTTCCTTTGCCACATCTTTGTGCCGTCACTTGCATCCGGGTCTCACCCTTAAACCACACCAGGACGTTTAACCTGAGGCAAATCAAACAAAACAAGCAAGCAAGCAGACCTGTCTCCCAAGCGTTAATTATACATGGAGTGGTTCCCAGGTAAAACACAGAAGGATGGATTCATCTGTAGCAGCCGGTGGGACAAGCTGCTGTGAGGAAGTCATTGCAGGTGGTGATGCCAGGGAGCTGGGTTGTACAGTTTGGCAAACGGGAACCTGAACCAATCCATCCTTGTTTTTCTGCCTATTGCTGGAAGGTGAGCATCCAGCTGCTAACAGGTACTGGGGTCTCAAGAGTGATCACATAGAAAGAAGGCAGGTGATACACCAAGCCATGTGTGTCTAAGCTCTTTTAATCTTAGTCAAATATTAAACTATGGCGTGGCTTACTCCCCTGAGTCATCTCCTGCAAAGTTATTGCCTGACTGAGAGCAGACTTCAAAGATAGACAAAAGTTAACAATGACTCACTGTTTCAGGACCCCTTAAAAGCACTCCCAAGTTATAAAATCACACACCCTACTTTCCCTTCACGCTGATATGAATAACACATGTCTCAGCTGAAGTCATGGGATTTTATTAACTTTGCAGAAGGTGAGGGCTGCACTGGGATTTCTATGTTAGAGGAGCAAAAATTGAGTTAGCGTGTTGGAAGAAAAGCTGCTGCAACAGAGAGGGGTTCCTAGCAGAAGTCATTAACCTCAGGACTAATCTCAGTTAAAGTCTTAATTACTGAATCCCTCCAGAAGCAACTGGCATATTTAGAAACTGTGCTATTACTAAATATATTAAATAAACCCAAATATAAAGTAACTATAAGGACATTCAGAGTGAGCAGCAGAAAATCTTGCAGCAGAATGATAGCACAGCTTTCTGCTGAGAGCAAAAGCTATTAAAAGCCCCTACTCTAAAGGCTGGGCTAGATCATCTTATGAAGTGGCTCATCCTTTCATAAATGTTTAAAAAAAAATGGCAGGGAGGTGGAGGGGGACACACACACACACTCTAGAGATGTCAGTCAAGGAATTCTCCCAGCTCTGAGCTTGTAGGAGTTATATTGTGTGGCACAAGCAGAAGACACGTCATGTCCTTCACATTTGCAAGAAACCTTTGACAGATTTTGTAACACAGCACCACTGCTGAGGTAGGTTAGGTAACTGGCAATAAGGCAAAAATACCAAACCAGACTGTTCAGGACCAGTTCTGCCAGTGTGGATATCCAAACATGGATGTGGATATCTGCCAGTGTGGATATCCATGGCTGGTTTGCCATGGGGCCATCTGACCCCTTAGCTCCCTGGTCTAGTGCTGGGGAACTGCACTGAGACTCACCTGGCTCCACACTGGAGGCTTTGAATATTTATCCAGGAAAAATCTCCTCCAGATTAAATACAAGAGAGAACTCCCAGCAGAGCGCCTCAGGCAGTGCAGAATATAAGAAGGAGACAACCTTGTTGTTTTTATTTCTCCTGCAGGTATTGAGATGATGTTCAGGACAGCAAAGTCAACTCCCTCTTTACTGCTTGCATGATCTGTAGGCAGGTCCAAAAGACCTGGTAAAGAGATGGAGGCTGAGTATGGAGTGAGAGACATCCATGCTTCTTCTGATAAAGATTCATAAAGCCAACTAGGAAAACAAACATCTCACTGCTTTCTAGATGCACGTTTCCTACTATCCACTTTCACAGGTTAGGCTTTGCTGATTAATTTTTTAATGCCCTACTATAGCCAAATCAACACAATTCCCTTTTCCAAACAGAAGCCAGTACTATATACAAATGTCAGCGTCAGGCCACAGAAAGTATTTTCTTAAAACTTTTCTCATAGAATGTCACGATAGATATTAAAAAATAATGTTCCCACAATATTATGTTCCCATGGTGTTTGTGACAGCCAGGAGGTGGTAAACATGTCTCTAAGGACTCTCAATAAATCCTATGAAGATACATGAGACTGGATCAGAGGTACAGAAAGAAGCAGCAAAAACTGAAATGCCAGACAGCAGAATGATCCCCAAAGCCAGCATATGTTTGATACATAGCTGCTGCTCGCTGTCTCTTTTCAGAGACATACCATGAAATGCCATCTCACATTTGTTGTTGTTTTAAGTGATGAAATATTTCATTACAAATAATGCCCAAGCAAATTACCAGCACTCCCTGCTTTCCTAAGGACAATGACAGAGGGATAAGAACAGTTCGCCTGGAGGCTTTAGGACTGTTTACAGACAGGGGGGGCAGATGACACAGGTGTATCTGTTGAACAGAGGAATTTGATCATGGACCTGCACGTAGAAGCAGAAAAGAAAAGAATACATGGACAGGCAGCCTTTGTGTTCCTGTGACCCCAAACATCACTGTCCTGCAAGACAAGGGCACTATAAATGGACCATGCCTGATTCAAATGAGATTGAGGAGAACAGTGAAATGCTGGTCATCAGTGGGGTGTGATTACTAAAAGTTTTCACTGCTGTGGTGGCAGGCAGCCTCCAAATATGTTCCAGAGTGCTTTCACTCAAAAGGAATATTGTGTCCTAAGAGCAGAAAATTCATAATTTCGAGATGCCTACACTGAGCACGCAACTCCTCGCAGCATCAATGGCTGTGGGCACTGCAAACAGGGCTGCAAAGTTGACTCAATTCGGGTTAGCAAGACCCTAGTTAGTGGTGCTCCGTGCCACTGGCCACATCAGAGCACAAGGTCGACTGCCAGAGGACACAGACCGCCTGTTCACCGGCTTTCAGTTCCTTTGAAGCATCCTTAGCAGGGGGATGCATCCGGAGCGCGTGCTCTTGCACCTGCGGGAGCGAAAGAACTTCATTGGGCTCTCCTCCAAGACGCGAGACGATCGTATCAGCTTGTCTCTCCTCCCCTTCCTCTTACGCAATTCACCGTGCAGGGGAGTGACTTGATTTTTTTTCTCTCTCAGGTAGTTGGTTTTCACTTCCTGCGCTCTCTGTGCCTTTGTCTCCGCTGGACGCAACGGAAGGAAGGCGCACCTAGGGGGTGAGGGCGCAGCGGGACAAGGGGAATACCCCGCTCTCAGGATCAGTTTCACCGGAGACCGTCCAGGTGGGGGGCTGAGAGCACATGCCTGGGGATGAGTTGCAGGGTCGGGGCACGTTCGCTACCCCAGGGGCGAGCCAGAATCCTGAGCGCGGCCTCGGCCATGCTCGGCTCCCCTCTCGCCCCGGGGTGACATACACTTAAACACCGTCCCTCTTAGCTTCACCTGTCTTCTCCCTTTCTTTAGGAAAGGATTAAGGTCTCAGGACATTGGGAATCGGACAAGGACAAGATGGCCAGAGGGAGACTAGGTCCATGGTTTGTACCGTGGATCTACTTCGTGCTGGCGCTGGATTTCGGCGAAGGGCAGAAGGAAAGACCCTTCGGTGAAATGTGCCTGGAGGACTTTACGGCAGGACTGCCAGATTGGGTGCTGGATACAGATGCCTCCGTCCAGAATGGAGCCACCTTCCTGTCGTCCCCCATGGTCCATCGGAGCAGGGACTGCATGAGAGCCTGCTGTAAAGACCCGGCTTGTAACCTGGCTCTCGTGGAGCAAGGCTCGGGCACGGAGGAAGACCACATCCGGGGCTGCTTTCTCCTCAACTGCCTCTACGAGCAGGCTTTCGTCTGCAGATTTGCCAGGAAGATCGGCTTTCTCAACTTCTTGAAGAAGGACGTGTACGATTCCTACCTGGCAATGCAGAACCACGGATCTAGTGGTAAGGTGCCCATAAGGGATTTCTGCAAAGCGGGTCTGGAAGAGCATTAATGGCCACTGGTGCCAGCTCCTCCCGCCATCATTTGTGCAGCAGTGCTGCCAAACAGCTGGGATAAAGTGATGCTAAAGATGGTGTTTCTGTATGTTTCTCTGCCACAAAGGTTTTCCCTAACCTTGATACTCGTTTAAGATCCGTGCCTCAGTTTGCCTCTTAGTAAATGGAGAGGGAAATGTTCTTTAACCTATTTGAAATGGGTGGAGTGTATGATTACCAGACGCAGTCTGAAGTTTTACTACTTGACAATGTAGAAAAAGATACTGTTTTTCTTCTCCCTCCCCCTAGGCCTTTGAGGTTGGAAAGTGAAATCCTCTGAAAATCTACACATCACCAGATTTTAAAAGACTGCATTAATCTCTTAATTGCTCAGGGGCTAGAGGCAGGACGCAATCCACTTACTTTTAACAGCACCCTGGATGGTGAGGTGTCTCAGTATTGCTCTGCTTGTTGGGGCTGGTCCCTGCTGCTGGGGGAGAGAGAGGAGCAGCTGGGGGAAGTTGGTTAGAAAATTTCCCCATTGGAGGTTGGTTTCTCTTCCCCAGACCCTGTTTCCCTGCTCTGAAAGATTGCACTAGGACTCAGAGAACCAGGTGGAAAACAAACTAATCGGAAGCTGGCCACTCTGCAGCTACACACTCTGCTGTCCCCAAAGAATTGCAGTGTGTTCGGAAACACTGAAAGCACAGCAGTTCTCCTTTACCTCCTTGTTCCATGTTTTGGCTGAAGCCTAATGAGGCCAGGATGTTTCTAGCCCAGCTGGGTCTTTGGCAACCATAACCAGTTTATTATTTGTTGATGCCTGGGCAGGGCTTTTAGGGGATATCTGTACTGGTAATCCTTCTCACACCCCCTCCCAGCCCACCTGTGGGAAGGGAAGGATCTGTGAAGATGACAAGGGGAGCATCCAGGTGGCTACAAGGGCTTGGGCTCGATGATGTGAGCTGAATAGGTCTTTGATCTTCTGCTGGGATGTGTCAGCCTGTAAGCCTTCTAAGTGCTGAAGATGGAAAATGGCACCAAACCCACACTGTCCACTTTGTCCATCCTGAGTAGTAGTGTGGGGGTTTCAGAGTAGAGCAGGACTTATCTGGAACAGCCCTTGGGTGTTTCTGGTTTGAACAGCAATGTGGAAGAAGTGGTCCTCCTGTCCTCTGTCCCTACTAATGGCTTCCCATTGGATTTTAGGACCTTCTGGTAAACATGTCTCACTATTGCAGTAGTTCTTCTGCACCCCCATCACAGGGTCAAAATCCTTTTCTTGGGAGCTGCAGTTAGGGAGGAACTGAAGGCCACATCACCAGGATTGGAGGTGGCATGCTAGCAGCTGCCTGAACTCCTATATGCTTCATTGTAGGAGGAGAGGGGGATGCATCATCTCCAGAACATCCTGATTTCACAAGATTAGATTAAAATACAATGTACCGTTGAGCAATTCAATCTCTTCATCTCTGTGGACCAGTGCGCATACAAGGAGACTGCAAACTCCTCCTCCTTTGGCTGGTCCCAGGGTTTGACATTGCATGTGTGTGAGTCTTCAGAGTGTCCCTGGGTCACTGACCTCTCTGTGCAGCCAGCAGTGATGTTTGCCAACATACAGCACCAAGCTGCAGCATCCCAGCCACCAACAGGCAAGTGCTGCCTTGCAAACCCTAACGCTTCTTTCACAGATGCTGAGATGGCTGCAGTGGAGCAGGAAGACCCAGGAGGACTTATCAGTGAGAAGTGAAAAACATGCCAGAAATGCAGTTCGGGTTACTCTGCCTGCCGAGGCGGGTATGCCCCTCCTTGCTCACGTGGGGCTTGCGCCACGATATCGCTGCAGGTGTAGGAAGGGCTCGGTCTCTTCTACACCCGTGTTTGACTCTTGGCAGAAGCCAGGGAGGTCTCCAGCTGTAGCAGCAGACACTGGGCAGCTTCTGTGTGTTGGGATCAGTTGCAGTGTCCATGCTGTACTTTGATGGGAAACACAATTCCTTTCTCTCCTGAAATTTTTAGGCATTGTCTTTGACTGATTCTGAATCACCTTGAATGACATCAGAGGGTGGCAGGGAAAGAGATGATGGAAGTTGTTTTACTGGAGAAATAGAAAATAATAACAAGGGTTAAATCATCTGGACCCTCCTCCCCACAGCAGTCGATGAGACACTTAAGAATGCAGATCTCCATTTTAGTTCAGATACAAACCAAAAAAAAACCCAAACAAAGCCCCAAGCCCCTCCAGCCGTGATGCTGGAATTGGGTCCGTGCAGAAAGAATGGGCCTGTCTGGGCAGGAAGGTGGATGCCTAGCTGTCACTGAGGGGGAAAGGGGAAGGGCACAACAGGGCAGGTACAGGAGGCGGGATGGAGGAGGCTCTGGGCACTGAGTGTATCCACCTGGCAGCATAAGGAAACTCTCCAGCATTTTTGCTTCCGACTTTTTGAGAATGCCTGAAGAGGCCAGGTGAAACAAGGAAGCTGTTTTTGGCATGTCACATTTTCCTCCCAAATGTTTATAGGCAAAAAATCTTGGTCCAGGTTTTGAACTGGCAACAAAATTGTGTAATTTTCTTGCTGCTGTGCTGTATCAGTGTGGAGTTTCATGGCTGCTTGGGAGCCCAGGTTACTGCCAGCCTCCTGAGACTGGCTCCAGGTCTCTACAGGAAGTTTATTTGCTGCTTTATCATTCATTCCTTTCCTGTATATGCTGCTGTCAGGTGTCTGTCTTAGGAGCCTTTGCCTGTGGCAATCTTCAGACATCGTCTGCAATAATGAGGACTAAAAGCATGTTTTTTCTAGTGAATAGTGAATATCCATTTAGTGATCCCAGTGGGTGACATTAAACAAAAATGTCACATGTTGCAAGACCCACACTACTACTACAGGGAGCAGACCTGTTGAGTTAAGAGGTTTATATATGTTCAGGAGGAGATTAGGTAACACTTGAAAGAGAGAGTACAGCTAGGGGGCTGCTGAATGGATATATTTAATCTTGGAGTGTTTCTGAAGCCAGGTGGAAGTAGCTGAAAGCTGGGAGAGTGCTAAGGGGAAATCAGTGTATGTACTTGCACTGTTCTTGCTCAAGCATCCACAGCAAGACTGTTGGCAACTGAACACAGGGATGGGGTACCCATACTCTAACCCACTGTGGCCATTCTTACGGTGTTATGACTTCAGAAAAACCTGTGGGTGCAGGCAACAATAAATACAGCTGAAATCTGATTTCTGCACATCATCTGAGTGTATTTTCAGTATTTTGGAGAAAAAGAGCTTCTGAGTTTTTTATAATCTGGTGACTACAGCTTGGCACTGTTCCTTGCCTTTTCTAGCTAACGTACAGCCTGAAGTCTCTGATGTTATTGTTAAAAGGCACGATCTTAAATGATTCTCCGACTGAACTTTGGTGCGAGTTTTCTGCCTGGCTCATTCGGGAGGGGCAGGCTCACCATGCACTTTATTGGTAATAATGGAGCCCAGTGTTTGAGTAACTAGCCCGAGCTTATTCTGGTCTAGGCAAACCAGTTTTGGGTGTGAAACAGGAAAATAACCTCCCTGAACCTTCGTCCATTTCTTGAACTGAACCTTTTGTGGTGGTTGTGAAATGCTCAGTAACACTCTCCTCCTGTTGAATTCAGGGCTTGTGAGTGGGAGATGGGAAGTGCTGGGGAACCACAGGCTTCAGGATGTGTCTACTTCTGCCTCACCATGGAGAGAGATTTTCAAGCTAAAGCTGTGGTAATGCATTCAAAAAAAAAGAGAGCTCCCCAAGTCTGAAGCTAATCCCTCCTCAAGTGTTTGGTCCCACGCTTGTTTCCATTCTGTGGGCACAGTGCAACTAAAATGAGCAGTGGTGGAATCCCAGCTGGGCTGAAACAGGTCTACCTCTGGATGATCCCCAGCCCTGAGCCAGCTGCTCATCCTCCAGCACTCAGCTCAGACCAGGAGAGGGGCAGTTGCCCATTCGGTACCCACACCACAGATTCAGAGGCTAACATGTACTGGAAGGGCCCTGGAAGACCATATAGTCCAGCTCCCTGCTCAGACTAGGTCATGAGCATCTTCCTCTCCACTTGCTCTGAAACAGTGTTTGTCATGCAGCATTTACTGAAGTGGCTACATCATGTCCTGTCACTGGAGCTCCGGTCTAAAGACACTGGAGGAACAAACCGATCTTTCCCACAAATCTTTGTGCTGTTTTAGTAGAGTCTTTCCCTCTGCCTGCTAAAGCAAATAAGACTGGTCTCCTACAACCCAAGGAAGGATGGAGGGGACCTGGTGGTACCAGCAACTTACATTATTCTGAAAATATAATCTGTTCAGACATACTGTATTGTTTTAGAGAGGTTACGTTGACCTGCCTTGTGCACCTCTTACAAACCACTACATCTGGGAACTAATGCTGAGAGCTGCTTGGCTCTGTGAGTTATTGGAAAACTGTGTGGCTTTATCATAACTGTTTTTGCTGCCCAGCCAGGATGAAGCCCTAGAAAAAGAGCCTGTATTTCTCTTTCTCCAGGCACTATGTTGCATTGCCTTGTTCCTTCTCTCTCCCTCCCTCCTCAGGCAAATTAACACTGTGGCAGGAGCGTCATCCCTCATTTTGCCTGCTAAAGTGGAGAGTTTTCTAGTGTCGATGAGTGAGAAAGCTACTTGCTTTAGAATGTCTTCCCTGAAAGCAATGCAAGACCAGATCTTCAGCATTTGTGGGAAGAGCCACACTGCTGCCCACCCGCTTTTGCAGCAGGCGGGTTCAGCTGACTTACGTCACTTGAAATCTCCAAGGCTGTGTGTCTTTGGATGCTGGAATTTGGGTGGTCTCATTTCTGCTCCTGTCTCTGCTCTTGGCCTGATCAGTGGCTTTTGTCTCCAGTGAGGTCTTTCCCCTCTCAGCGCCTCAGTATCCCCAGCGCAAGCCACACTTGTCTCTTTTGCAAGCTGCTCCTGCAAAGGCAGTCAGCAGTGGGCTGTAAGAGCCCCTCAGTCATATGAGAAAGCTTTTTAGCTCTTTCTAGTGACAACCTCAAATTATTCTGAGATATTTTTAAGCATTGCTTTGTAGTCTCAACTACTCAGGGTGTATCTGCATGAGCCCTGGAATGGAGGAAATCTGGTTTTCTGTGGATTTGTATATTGAGGACAAGAGCTAATATCCAAGCTCCAAAAGAAAAGCCCCCAAACTGGGAGCTTTGCAAGTGCTTTCTGCCATGGGATTTCATTGGTGCCTGGAGGTTCGGATAGCAAGGTCCCTAGTGGGGTCTCTCCCTCCACCTAGATGCTTACTTTCTCAGCCCTTGTAGGAATTTATTATCTCTTAAATTCCTGTTCCCCATTAAACTTTGGTTCAAGTTCACTCACTAGAGGTGAAGCCAGACAAACTACTGACTGCATAAGCCTTTAAATGAGATGAAATTTTTAAAAAAGCAAAAATCAGAGACTGAGGCATGAATACACTGTGAGTAATAAAAATTTTTTAAGCATTTTGGATTTCCCCTTCTGATGCATTCTATAAATGGAAGCAGAAGTTGTCACTTAATGATGTGACTCCAGCAGCACATGCTTCACAGTAAGGAGCACACCACAGAACAGCATCATAAAGCTTTAATCTCCCCATTAATTACAGAGTTTTACAGCAGAAACTTTCCATAGTCAAAAGAGCATTATAGCAAAGGTAACTTTCATTTTTCCAGCAGACTTTCAGAGCAAAACAAACTGAATAGAGAATCTCCCTTCCACAAGCAGTTTGTTGATACTTGCTCTGGCTCAGTAAGCACTAGTTTCTGAAGCCGAGCTGGACAACAGCCATATTGCCAGGGAACACTTCATTTGGTCACTGTGGCAGAAATTCTCCAGTCACTGAACTTTCAGACATTCTGAGGAGAAAAGGTATAGAACTGAAAAAGAAGTCCTTAATTTCAAGTGAATGTTCCTCCTTGTCAGTCACCACAGATGAGGAACTTGATTCTTGACTGTTATTCTGGAGGTGAGGAGAGTCAGGAAATTTGGCTAATCAGTGATGGAATCTGGAGAAATTGCTGACCATTGATCAGAACTGAGCTTTTACTTCACCGTGCTATTCACAACGCAAAGTAACTGCTTGGCCTGCAATTTTTTGTTTAAAATGTAAGTGCTTAAAAATGAAAGGAAAAACATGATTTGTAGTCATGAGTTAATGATCAGCCTCTGTGTTGTTGAAAAGTGGCCTTGTGCAATTGCACCCACCTGCTGGGCTCACTCTGGCAGGAAGGTGGGAGGGAGTAGGCTGCCTTTCTCCTAGCAGTCTCCTGGCATCATTTACCTGGCAGGAATGGCAGGAATGTCTCCTCTTTCCAGAGCTTGTAGTGCTGTGTACTACAAGGTGTTTGTGGGGCTGCTTGGTTTGGAAGGTATTGCCAGCTCCAGTCATCGCTTTTGCTTGTGAATGTTCTCATGGCAAGACCACTTGAAAATAAGGCAAAATTCCACTGATCTGTCCTACTGTCTCTGCTCAAACCCAAGAGATGCCAGGCACTCTTGTCCCTGCTTGATGTCTTTCAGTAGTCTTTGTGCCTGACCCATCACTCTGGCACACAGCCCTGAGGAAAGAGTGGCAGGGAGCTGTGGCTCACCCAAAGGGGACAGGACACCGGGGTGGGCATCTCGGCTTGTGTCATCTTCCTGACCTCTTTCAGTCCAGCTTGGTCTTGTCTGCCTGTTTTGGTGGATGGATCAAGCTCAACAATATGAGCTTGATTCCATATTGTTCTCACCCAATACTTACATGAAAAGGAAAAAGATAAAACCAGACTGCAGGGCTGCAGCTGGGAGCAGGCTGCTTGGGGAGCCCCAGGGGAGTGGCACTCAGGGGACTGGCACACAAGTGCCCTCCTTTTGTGCAATTCTTGGATATGTAAACATGGTCAGGTTTGCTTCCCCTGAGATTTTCTGGTGGCAGCAAGACCAGAATAGAACGAGTATGTCTTCATTTGGCAAAAGATAGCAGAAAATAGAAGATTCTGGGTGGATTTGTAGTAACTGCTCTGTAATACTTCTTGCAAAGCCCTCTATCCTACTGCATTTAGTGACAAAAGAATTAAATAGCTTGTTTTGAATGTCAGGTTTGTTCATATATATGCCTTATATTAAATGTCCCTTCAGTCCAGTAAGAGCCAGCAGTTGGGATCTGAATCTAAATACACTCAAACAGGATTTTAGGAGCAAGTCTGCAACAGTGAAAATAATCAGCTGATGGAGTGATTTTCTAAGGCGTTTAAGCACTATTCCCCTTCTCAATCGCAGTCGATATAACAGGGTAATGGCAGAGTGATTTATATCTAGCTTATAAATGATGGTCAGTGCCTTTACAGAAGACTCAGGTTGAACTGGAACATTGAGTCTTGGACTTGGTACAGGCACTACCAGGTGGAGTTTTATGGGCTGAGCTATGCACTAAGCCTGTGATCAGAGACATTCAGGCCAAAAGGAGTTATGAGTCAAGCTCAATGGTGTTATTGTATAGGCTGTTCTTGCTGGTGCAGGCAGGGATCAATTTTCATCTCTTGCACTTACAGTCTGGAAGAGTGTTTAATAGGCTGTGGAGGTTGCTGGTAAGCTAGTCCATTAAATGGCACAAAAATAACAACCCCATGAATGGCATTTTTATGCTGTTTTAAAGGCATGCATACCGTAGAGTGAGGTGGAAGATGAGCTGGAGGAGGGATATTTCCCATCCAAGTCCCACAGCGTGTAGCTCTGGCTAAATACACTAATGTGGTGCTTAGGGATGGTAGTAGGAATGATGAGAGTCAGTTCCACATTCTTCAGCACCCACATCAGGCCATCTCCTTAAGTGAAGGGTGGGGATTGCTCTGTGCTGTTTTGCGAGGATGTGGTTCGACAGTCAGAAGCACAATGGCTTTACCCACAGGGCGACTCTCTAATGGTGGTTCCTGTGGACAGAAGTGGCCAGTGAGCCAGCTAGTTCAAAGACACTGCCAGCGTGGGTTGTGCAGTTACTAGATTAGTGAGTGCAGTATTAACGGTACTGATTGCCTGTTGCTTGCTCAGACTGCAAGGAGTACAGCTGCATAGAAGTGTTTTTCTTTCCGCAGTAGGAGTTTGTATTGGTTTAGTCTGGAAGAACCCCCTCCCTTGGAGACAAGGACTGGACCCTTCAGCCTCTTACCCGCTTCTTGTTCTACATTTCTTCTGCAGATGACCGTCCTCCAATAGCCCGCGCTGTCAAGGACATGAGGGTACAGCCAGGGGAGCCAGTGATGCTGAGAGGCACAGAGAGCACGGATGACCGAGGGATAGTCAGCTATGAATGGAAACAGATCCTTGGCGACCCTTCAGTGGAGATGAAGGTAGGGAGCTGAAGGAAGTAAGTAGTTTGCTCAGTGTCACCTGTGGTCTGCACTAGGTGGGTGGCCACAGCCCTGACTTAGACTTGTCCTTGCCTCTTCAAGCCAGTCCACCAACGAGCCTGATCTTGAACATCAGCAATGGCAAGCTCTAGAGTGCTAAGGGGTCTGTGGAAATCAGCAAGTGCTCCTTTCCTTTTCCCTTTGCCCTAGCCCAACCAAAGCATCGGGTGGGAGAGGGGGAGAAGTCCCTCATACTACATTAAAATAGTGTATGGCGAGGCTGTGTTCCCTTGAAACGTAACCAAACACGGAGACAGCATGGAAATAAAGGTTCAATTTTCTAAGTAAATATAGGGGAAAAGTTTGTGTCAATAATATTGTAGCTTTCTATTCTAACAAAATAATTAAATACACCTACCTTATTCCCTATATACTAATAGGTTTTATGTCTTAAAAAGGAAAATAAAAACTACAGGTGTTTAAAAAAATCCTCTCCAAAGAGTTTTGTTTTTTTCCTCTTGTGCTTTCACAATGACCCAAAATATAAAATACCTAATTATGCTGTGGCATTTGTCCTCTCTGCTATTCCAGCTGGGTACCAGCCCATGATTTTTAGGGGATTGTGTAGCACCAAGACATGTTTAATGGCAGACATCTGCTTGAAGGTTTCCATCCAAGCTCCTTTCTCCTTAATGCAGAAATGTGGGCCTTGCATGGTTTCCCTCACTCCTTCATTAGAGGTACTTTCTCATGCATAAGCCTTTCTTTTGCATTCTCAGAAGCACGAAGAAGACCAGGTAGAAATCTCCAACCTGCAGGTGGGGACTTACGTCTTCCAGCTTACTGTCACGGACACTGCACAACAGCAAGACTTCACCAACATCACCATCATGGTGCTGAACTCCGAGCAGACGGAAGGTGAGCCTGAGCGCACAGAGGTCTAGCTGGAGCACTTAAGCCTGGTGGTGCTCTGGCATTACTGGTGCTCTTCTCAGAGGGGTAGATGGAAGAAGAGCACAACCAAAAGGCTGGGCTTGAATGCCAGCTTTTTCCAGTAAAAGCCTG
This sequence comes from Empidonax traillii, assembly GCF_003031625.1. Taxonomy (NCBI): domain Eukaryota; kingdom Metazoa; phylum Chordata; class Aves; order Passeriformes; family Tyrannidae; genus Empidonax; species Empidonax traillii. Next base: position 2,058,940 of record NW_020955204.1, read on the forward strand.
GACCGGTAATGGAAGGTCTCCACATTCATAGTGGTCTGGTTTAGGGTTTTCACATACTGCTGCAGCAGAAGTGGCTTGCAGTAACCCTACCTGTTCTGCCTGTCATTGCCGTGTGCTGTGTGACACCAGAGGGTCTGAAGCCTGGGTGCAAATAAGGGGTTAAAACAGGAGAACCTGAGAAGTCTTGTTGACTCTGTGGTTTTGCAGTGAAAGCCCTTAGGCTGCAGGGTAGGTAAAGCCATTGGCAAGACATTCAAAGTGTCACTGGCTTTATTTCTACGTTTTTTCCGTTATTGACCTTGTTTAATGATAAAAATATTCAGCACTACAAGTGCATTAGGAGCAAGAAATTTATGGACAAATGGTTGACTAGTAGCTAAGCAGGGGATTTCTCCACTTACCACAGTTACCATAAAAATATAAGAACAGTCATATCAAGTGACGCTAATGGTCTGACCAAACTCCAGTACACTGCATTCAGTGGTGTCCAGCACTTGATACTTTGGAATGAGTACAAGAACATGACACGTGATCAGTATATCCCTACTATGCTTGACTAATCCCCAAGGATTTCGCAGCTGGAATATTTTTTTAAGCAGAAGATAGTGTCTTTTGTTTTTAATAACCATGGATTAATCCCTTTTTGATTTCATGTAATATTTGCACAACAGTAATATCCTGAAACAAGGAGTTTCACAGCTTAACTATGTGCTTTATGGAGAAGCAGCTCCTTTTGTTTTATAGATATGGCACCTTCCAGTTTGGTTTTGTGACCCTGCCTTTCATATTAAAAAATGCATTCCACAATTCTCTACTCTCCTTCCCCATGCTGCTCAAGATTTTACAAATCTTTCAGTCCTCCTTTGAAAGACTTCCTATGCCCTCACATATACAAAGGAAAAAGGTCTTCAAAGGACTTGTCTAACCAGAGCCTTTTGTGTTAACTTTCTTAATAGAGCATTGTTTGACCCCTAAGAAGGTGGGTTGGTGTCGGGGATCTTTTCCACGTTGGTTTTACAACCCGAGCCTTCAGCAGTGTGAGGAGTTCATTTTTGGTGGCTGCAAGCCCAACAAGAATAACTACTTACGGGAAGAGGAGTGTCAACTCGCCTGCAAGAATGTTAGAGGTGAGTCTTCCCGGAAAATCCAGCCACCTCTTTCTCTTAGGATTGGGATAACCCTGTAGACAGGTACTGCAGCTTCTTGGCTGGTGGCTGGTTAGAGCCCAGTAAACTGAGGAGCCTAGGCTAATTATGGATGGGCAGTCCTTGTCTTATGCTGCCAACATATCTAACCCAGCTCCTGAAGCACTGCTCCACTGGGCAAATGTCCCTGGTATGCTTCTGTTAGCAGAAGCCCTCACCAAACCTTTGTGTCATCTGAAATCTAAATTCAGAAGGCAGCATTGTGCTGTGGGGGACCAGAAGGGCTTCACTCCCCAAATGAAATTAATCTCCCTCCTTAATACCCTCTTGGCCAAGTTCTGAGAACCATTTAGTGCTGCCTCAGATAAACAGTTTAAGAAGGAGGCAAAAGCCTTGGAAAAGAAAGACCATTTGGAAGTAGCCTCTAGCTAGTGGTGAGAAGTTCCCCTCTGCTCCTCCAGGCCTGCCTCATGTGGGTACTAATCTAGGGTCTCTGGGTGGGTGGCATCCATATTTCACCTCCCTAACCCATCCAAGGCTTCCTTCCAGAAAATATGCACTTCTTAGGTGACATATGAAGGCAATGATATTGAGCTGACAAAATGATGTAGTGATAAATTTATTTTATTTTTTCCCCTTGTCTCTTCAGGTTCTGTTGGTGGGCGACAACAGCCAGGTGAGTCTCCTGTACCACGGTGTGATCCTGCTGTGAGCTTGGGCTCAGTGTCTCATGTCCTCATGTCCATTCCTGTGGCTTTTGACTAGACTCAGTCAGTGTGGGAAGTGAGGCATTGGAGACTAGTTTCTTTAGTTAGCCTTTTACTTTCATGTCATAGGATAAGTCATGTTGGAATTCCCTCTGGAGGTCATCTGGTCCAGCCCACTACTCAAAATCTACCAGCTTTGAGTCACATTATGTTGCTCAGGACTGTAGTCATCCAGTTTTGGGTATCTCTGGCAAAGGAGATTTTACACCTTCTCTTGTCAAACTGTGCCAGTGTTTGACCCTCATTAAAATGTTTTACCCTTACACTGAATTGCTTTTCCCTGTTGCAACTCCTGTCTATTGCTGCTCATCCTATTACTATGCACCTCCGAAATGAGTCTGTCCTCTCCATAACCTCTGTGTTCTCTGTAACCTCGTGCTAGCTCTTGTGCAGCAGGCCCTTGCTGAGCCTCTGCTGGAGTCACCCTTTATGCCAATGTCTATGGTGCACTGGGGAGCTCAGAACTAGGTACAGTACTCAGCACTTGGGAATACCTCTGGAGCAAAGGGCTTTGAAGCTCTTGCAGTCCAGTGTGTAGGTTTTGGGTTGACTTTCCTAATTTAATCCCCTATGCTTGGACAATGTCTCTATATTCCTCCTGAGTAGCTCTTTCTTGCTTCCACCATCTGTGTACTTCTTTCCTGAGAAGAAGCTTGGCTCTTCCCAGAGCAATGTTTCATTTATAATCAGGAATCTTTTTTTTTTTTTTTTGAGTCTAGGGTGGTGCTGAGGAGACGCCTTTACCAATCTGCATTGTTTCTTGTTTGCCAACCCTCTCAGCAGCTTTTAAGTTTTTCATAAAGCACCTGTGTGGCAGGGAGAAACAATCAGTTTTTAATGAGCTATCTGAACTGTTTCTGATGCAGTATGCAATGGGAACTGTCAGGCCCCCTTCTTCAGATGCAAGGATGGCTGCTGCATTGATGCCTATCTGGAGTGTGATGAAACTCTTGACTGTGCTGATGGATCGGATGAGATGTACTGTGAACAATGTAAGTACTTTGTGGTATCTGTCCAGGGATGACTGCTATGTAAGCTACAGGAGCTAAATCAATGCTTTTTGGTGTCTTCTGTTCTTATCTCCTGATACTGCATTATCTCCTTCTGCAGGATTATATTTGCATGTTCTGCCGTCTCCTGTATCTCTGCTGACTGCAAAAGATGACCTTCTTTCTGTGATGTTTCTGCCTCTTAAATACTCTTTGACTGTCTTCTCTGCACCTGTCTGTAAGACTTCAGAGCCTGTCCTTCCCTCCCCTTCCAGTATTTTTCTCACTGTGTGACCTCACCTGCTCTCACAGGGTTGAGAAGTAGGAAAGGAAACCATGATTTCTCCCGGTCTGTCCAGTGACACAGTCCCCTTAACATGCTCATGTTATGCTAATGTAAATGCATAGTGGTGAGATGCCCAAGTCCACACTCTCTCTTGACTCCCTCCATCCCTCCTTCCCTCTTGTGACAGAATTTCCATAATCTCTTTCCTACATATGGGTGTTTTGCTGCCTTTTTAGGCTGCAAGCCTACAATTCATCTCTTTTGCCCTCTCTTATATTCTACGTTAGTGCTCTTAGTCTTCTTAAAACCTGGAGTGATAGCAGTTTTCCAATACTTTTCAATGGAAAACAAAAGCAAGAAAGCAGCCTTTATTTTCCTTAGTTTTGTCTCTGTATTTGTGGAATGGAAATTGGGAATAGTTTCTCTTTGTTACATTTTATTTTTCTCACATTCCTCTCATAGCTTTGAGATATTTAAGTACATCAAATGATAGCTCCCTTTCCCTGGCTTGCGATAGCAAAGGAATGTGCAAGAAAGACCCACCTGCCCATGTCTGCATGGATGGAGGCATTTCTTTTCAACTGCTGAAAGAGGTTTTAACATGAAATGTTTCCTTCACAGATGCTCGTGAGTTCAATAGACTGCAGAAAATCAATGTCACTCATAAGCAAGGTATGTACAGTCCAGAGCACATAGGCTGAACCTCTACCAGCTTTTGGTTTTTTCAGTCTGTTGTTTCATGGTAAAACTGCTTCCTTGTATAAATCCAAAAAATCTAGGTATAGCATCTGGATAGTCTTTGCATTAAAAATGAGCAAGGTCCTGTTCTGTGACCTTGAGGACAGCTGTTGAGAGCAGCCTTTCACTGTCCTGCCAAAACATTTTCTGCCCAAGCAAGTCTCATTCATGTTGCCTGCTGGGCACAGTACATGGGCTCTACAAAACCCTGCAGCAGCTTTTTGGAAGTGCTGCAAACCAAAGCAGCGTGGGGGACACAACAGTGGCTGTGCTCAATCCCATACCTTTGCCTTGTTTGTATTGGTGTAGACAGTGGACCTATCACTGGGCTAAAAGAGTATATTCCAAGTCAGTTGAAATACAGCTTGCTTCTAGAGGAGACCCGAGCCAATCTGTGGTTTCTGTGTGTCCAGGCTCCTCATGTTCCCTTCTGCCTCCCCAGGAGGAGAGGTCATTTCCGTGGGGAATTGAATCCAGGGTTTAGCATAATTGCACCCTCTAATGTTCCTTTTTCCTCCTTGCTAGTTGGGTTTATGGGCAGGTGGCAGCTTGTCTTGACAATGCCAGTTTGAGCAGCTGGCAACTGGGCAGTGGGGACCTGAAAGCCACTATTCTGGCTATGGTTTTTGTCTGCTGTAGTGCTTGTGCTCTTTTGTTGAAAGCATAAGGACACTGCTTGGGCTAGAACACCTCTCCCTTGCTTTGCCAGGTCACTGCGTGGATTTGCCTGATACTGGACAGTGCAGTGAAAGCATCCCCCGCTGGTACTATAACCCATTCTCAGAGAAATGTGACCCCTTCACCTATGGAGGCTGTGGTGGCAACAACAACAACTTCAAAGAAGAGGAAGAGTGCATGAAATCATGTTCAGGCATCACAAGTAAGCATATATAGCGAGGGCTAGAGTTTTACTGATCAAACTGTGAAAATTCTTCAGATTAAGTTCTGTGGTCCCAAAGAGGTTGTGCCTTGGGAGCTTTCAAGTCAAAGCTGCTCTGCTCTCAAACCCTGGCCATGACCCACAGTGACCAATGGCTTATGGGGAGTGGTGTATCTACAGCATCTTCCTGCAATGCAACCTGTAATTTCTCAGAGCTGGAAAGCATTTTGGGTACTGATGTTGAAAAAGAGACAAAGGAGCATAACAAAACTAACCAGAGACATGGTCTACAGAGAGTCTAACCTTCTAGCTTGGCTCCAGATCTCAAGTAAGAAAGGAGAAATTAAGAAAATCCTCAATGACATATACTAGGCTGAAGTTTGAAATAAACAAGCGAAAGGGTTACTCTGTAGTGCTTTGCGTGTGTTGCTGTGGAAGCTAACAGGAGGAATTCTGCCAAACCGTATCTGTTAGGAGGCAAACTGTTGCTGATTTTCTGCTTTTCAGCCACCCTCAGCTACACTGTGCCTCATAGCCTGCCTCAGAGCTTAGTACCATGGTTGTCAAGGGATGCTGTATGCATTCAGTCACTTCAGAGAACTGGAAATACAGTCCTCAGAAACCTGTCTTTTCCCTTGTTGCCAACCTTTTTTTCCCCCTCTGTCTTCCAAATTCAGAAGCAGATGTCATTGGCCGAAGATGGGAATCATTTGAGTCCCAAACTGCTATCTTAAGTGAGTACAGATCTTGCTTATTTCTTTTCCCTGTCCTAAAAAGTACAACAGTGTCACCTGTGTGACTCAGTAGCTCACATAGAGGGTCCTGATTTTCTTTCCATCAACATGCGTGAATGCTCCACCATTCAATATAAAAAAATGGCAAGTAAAATTCTTCCTGAGGGCCAAGTCTTTTTACTGCAGAGGCCTCTTTCTTCAGTAGAGAACTCCTGAAATTATACACTTTTGTTCTTCAATTCTAGAGATTGATTTAATCTTCAGATTTACACCCTCTCTCAAATGCATCATGTTTGACTGTCTCCACTGATAATGCAGGAGTTTGTTTGGCTGGAGAAGAACAAGTGCTCGCACAAGCGCTTTCTCCACAAATTCAGCCTACCCACCATAGCTCAGTTCCTCAGCATTGTCCTAACCAGGAGGTGCCTTCTGTGACCACCCTTTGGGGGCCTGTTGAGGTATGACACAAGGCCAGAATTGCAGAAGGACTTGTTATTTCCAGGGGTGTCAAATGGCCAAGTCTGCTGAACTCTGGGAACAGCCTTTAGAGGGCGTGGTGCATCTGGGAAATGCTGGGAACCATCATTTGGGAGAGACAGGCTGGCTGAACCTTGCCCATACCTTTTGCCGTCTTTCTTCTTTGCCTAGCTGTGCAGTGACCACCCTGCTGTCATGCCAGCTATTGCCCACCTCTTCTCTTAGCCAGCACAATTTCAGCAGTGGTTTTTGTGTTTGCTTCCTCCTGACCACTCCTGCCGCATCAGAGCATCCCTCCTGACGTGTTCATGTATCCCTGCAGGTGCCTTTGAGGTAGTGATTGCTGTACTCCTCGGGATCTGCATCATGGTGGTCCTGGTGATCATTGGCTACTTCTTCTTGAAGAAAAAGAAGAAGAACAGCCGTCGCCGTCAGCCTGCCACTGCCACCAACTCAACCCTCTCCACCACAGAGGACACTGAGCATCTGTTTTACAGCAGTGCCACCAAACCAGTCTGACCTACAGCCTGTCTCTCTCCAGCTCAACACTGGGCACTCCCCAGAACCTCTGGAGTTCTGTTTTTATGCGTGGGCCTGTGCCTGAAGGACTTTTTCTCTGTAAAGACATTTGTAGCATCAGGCCAAGATCAAGCCATGATTTGGCAGTACTAGTATTTGTGATTGTCTTGGCTAAATGGCTGCTCTGGAAAATGAGGATCTGGGAGCATTCTGATGCTCTTTGATATCCATCCCTTTTTAACCTCAAACAATCCAGTGAAACTCTGAATTACATCTTCCTGCTTAAACCTGGAGCACTACTCTGCTCAACTTCCTGAAGGACCCTGGGACTGAATCTGTGTAGCATTTATGTTGGTGAATGGTGCAAGCTCACCAGAGCCAGCAATCTGTTTGAAGTGCCACTTTCTTCCACCCAGCCTTGTACTTTCTTCCCTTTCTCCCAGTCCTCTGCAAGGTGGCCCTACCTCACAGCAATCTTCCTGGCCACGGTGAGTCTCTTGAGGTCTGTGGGAGTCATGTAACCATCCAGACCTGCATAGTTCTGTGACGCTCTGCAGCGGGTCCTGTTTTCAAGATGGATGGAAACAGAAATACCTGCTTTAATCACCAGGCTTGCTTTGTAACAGAAAAGCACACCTAGACTTTTTTCTACCTGGCTGCTGTGTTTCAGCCTCCTGTGTATACTACATGTCCACCATTTTTCTCTCTGTGAGCTGCCCTGGTTGCTTTTCCAGTGTTCAATCTGACCCCAGACACATTGAGAAAATATCTATTTGTTCTCACATGAAAGGGGAGTAAAGGTCCCTACTTTTCCTGCTGATGATGAGGGGAGGGTGGAAGGACCCAGCTCCCTCACAGTTAAAACTTTGCCTCAGCTTTTATTTTTGCTGTGTGTTCCTCCAAGCCTGACCTGAGTCCCTGGCACCTCCCAGAGCACAGGAGCGGACTGGGTACCACCAGCTAATCTCTGCAGGCTTCCTTGCTCCTGCTGGCTTGTCCCTCCCTGTGCAAGATAAGCCTGATCCTTCAAGGTCCAGAGCTCATCCCTGGCCCCAGGGCAGCATAACCAAACCCCCACTTTGGAAGGTATTGTGTTCCCCCATAGTCCCTTTGCAATGAGATGCTTCCTGGTTCTGTACTGCTGCATCTCTGTGGTCCAGGCTTGTACCTCAGTAAGCTGAGGACTTCTGTTGGGGCAGAAGTAGCTGTTTGTGAAGCGCCTGATGTGCTTTGTTGGATATGGGGTCAGCACTAGTCCCCAAACTTCCAGTGCCTGCTGCTCTTGGAAAACTGCTGTGAAGAGAGACGAAACCGGTGCGTATGTTTGCATATGTGCATGCGTGTGTGTGTGTGTGTGTGTGTGTGTATGAAAGATGCATAAATCTATGTGCAGACTTTGGTTTCAGTGCTTGGACTAGTTCAGGGCCAAGGGCAGAGTGGCTCTGGAAGGCTCTGGTGAAGCCATGCCCAGCTCAGGACATGGCTCAGGTCCTCTCAAGTGCAGTGCCAGGAGAGCTACCTCCTTGGGTTGATGCCTGGGCTGGAAGTAAAGAAACCACTGCCATCCTGCTGGCAATCTGACTGCATGCCTCTTCCTGTGATGGGCATCTACCTGAGTGTCCCTGGGGCTGGTCAGATTCCTTCATGGCTTTTCATGATCTGTCTCATACCATTTCTTCCATCTCTTTGTTTTTCCCACAGCCTGTCGTGGCCTAAGCAATAAAACCTAGTGTCTTGATTTTTTTTTTTTTTTTTTTTTTTTTTTTTTTTTTTTTTTTTTTTTTTTTTTTTTTTTTTTTTTGTGTTCACTCTGATAATAAAAAGGAATTGTTTGTTTTATCTGGCTTGGGAGTGGTGTCTGAGGAGCAATGACCTGCAGAGGGGGCAGGTACCGTTCCCATGCCTGCTATCTCCCACCCTTTCATCTGCCCCGACTGTGGTATCTCAGGGGAGAGCTGCAGGAGCGACGGTCCCATGGCTTGGGGAGGGCTGGGAGTGTGGGATGCAACATATGTGGATATGTGGAGAGGCAACTACTGCATGAGGTGTGCTGGGAGCGAGATCATTACCCACTAAGTCACCCAGAAAGCAAGGCAGGGTGTAACCTGAAACTGAGTTCCAGCTGGTCAGACTGGTTTGGGCTTCGGGTCTGAAACCAAAAGCAGACACTATTTTTCAAACAGGAGTTGCTCTAGCTGTGTCTCCAGGCTGGTGATCGCTCAGGCACTGCAATGTAAAGTCAGCTAAATCTAACTGGCTAATCAGCAATGGGTATGTATGGGAACCAGGCAGACCTGCCCTGCATCACTGACCTGGCAGCACTGGCTGAGCCTCCAAGCACTGCTCATAGCACAAATGCTTTCTCCCTGCACCCTGCTCTGGGCTGTGGACTTTGCTCTGTCATGACCACCCACTCTATGCAGGTCTCCTGTCCTGCTGTCTCCAGCTACTTGCAGACATAAGTACAGACATTATCTCCCTTGTCCCCTGAAGTGCTTCCCCAGGAGCAGCTCTGCTGAGCCCAACTCAGCTTAGCCGATGGGGTCACTGCTCCCGGAGGGAGCCTGACCTGGGAGTGCTGCCTGAAATCATGGCTGAAATCTCGTCTCCAGAGAGAGGCAGGTACGTGCTTGGCAGTCTCTTTCACTTACAGCACACCTTTGTGTCCCTGGTGTTGGACAGGGTCCTGCTGGAGGCTGCAGGTCCAGCCTGAGCCTTTCCCTTTGCAGCTTGTGGGCCTGCACCCCCCAAGTCCCACCTGTCTTCAGCCCCCACATTCCCTGCCTGACACAGGGGATTTTGCTTCCCAGGAAACCCCAGCTCTTGGAAATGTGTTTGTTTTTCAGACAGGAATGGGAGCCCAGCGTTTGAACTTTATGCAAAATGAGAATCCCACTCCTCAAAGACCAGCAGTGAAGGGGGGCTGCCTCACTGCCCACTAAACAGGAACATTGTTGGGTGACAGTTGAGTTGCCCCATTCTGCTGGCTGTGCCAGAGAGGAAGCACATTCTTTATGTGGATCCTCTATGAGGATCCTCTATCCTCAGCTGTGGCCAGGAACACGCAGTTGTGTTGGAGCTCCTATATGGAGCAGATGAAGATTTGAAGTACTACGGCTAGTCCAGCATGTGGTAAGCAAACACTGCTCACTAAAGTAGTGCCTGTGTGAGAAATAGCCTGTGAAAACTTTCCAGAAATTCTTTTTTTTCCCCCCTTTTTCTCCCTGGAGAAATGGAGAGAGAAATTGGAAATACTCTCCCTTGTTCATCAAGTACAGAACTGTAATGTTATTGTAATAGCTTATAGCCATGGAGAAATACAATCAGCTCTAGAAATTCTAGCAACTCTGTCAATATGTAAAAGAGCATGGAAGAACCTTTCTGCAAGGAAGCTTGACCAGTAAGTGTTTCCTGGGCAAGGTGCCACCTGAGGTGTGACACTTTCTGTGGCCTTCATTCAGTGGTTTCCTCTCCAAGACGTCCTCATCTCCAGCTGTGTCAGGAGTTTTGAGACTAACCATCGGTTCCTGTAACAGCTCTAGAAGATTTTGCAGGGGCCAGACCCACTGTTTAATTACCATCTTTGCTAAGTTGAGAAGATACACAAAATGATGGCAAGCAGCTGACAGGAGATGCAGAGGCCAGGAGCCCTGCTGGAGCCAGCCAGGCGCTCCAGCAGGGAGAAGGGAATTTTTTCACAAGTCTTAGTGAATGCAAAGTGTCTGTGTCTTTGTTCTCTGCCCTGATACACCTGACCCACATGACAGCTGCTTCAGGATTGTTAAAAAATACTTGTGACCAGTTGAAGCAAAACATTGGCCCAGAAATTTGAGCTGCTGAGACTCTTTGAATTAAACGATAGTGTCCCTCTCACGTAGGCATCGTAGGCATTGTGGGAACCCTTCCCTTCCCCAGCTGCACCCCCAGGGGCCTGGAGCTCAGAGCTCTTCTGCCTGCCTCCTTCCTCCACCAGCAGCTGCAGGCTGCACTGCTGCATTTTTTATTCAGTATGGAGTACTGTTCAGCCAGAGCAGCTGCCCAGGGTGGTTTGCCAGCTCCTTTGAGATGTCCACAAGAGGGGGCAGCAATATCTTAATATCTCACGTGGTGTTGCCTTGGACACTGTACTGTCAAACCAGTAGGGACACTGTGCACTGCTGGAACTGGGTGCTAAGGTGTGAGATGTGGGCCTCTATGAGCTCCATAAGATGTGACATCCCGTACCTTCTTCCCCATCTATGGTAATGTTATTGTCCATATTACCATACTGCCCCAGGTTCTCATAACATCATAACCACCTGCAAGACAGGGAAGAGCTGGTACAACCTGTGAAAGAACAGAGAATTGACCTAAGGTCTCCCAAACCTCTTGTGGGTCCACTGTGCCCTGAGTCTGCTTCCCCTTGATTTTGTATGGGTTACCCCAGATACTGGGATCATCAGTCCAGCCCCAAAAACTTCTCAGTGAGACTCTGAAAAAACAAACATGTGGGTGCTTTTATGTATTTGTGAGTGCTCTTTATCTTTTGAATAAGTTTCCCAGATTTTTTTGCTGACTTCTACTGCTCCCCTCAACATACACATTATGTTTTGAAAGAAATAAGAGATTCTTTTCCTGTAAACAGAGGACTTCCAGCAGTAGAGTCTTCATTGAAACCAAAGCAAGCCAGAACAGTTCTTTTGTAGACTGATACCAAATTTGGAAGCTGGTAGCTGTGTCTCCCAAGCTTCACCACACAACCCTTCTCTGCCTTGGAGGCAGCTGCAAATCTATATCAGAGATGGAGTGGCATTTGTGACACAATGAACAAGAGGCAGATGCTTTGGGGAGCTGTGGGGTCGTTGCGCGGACCATGTGGCTCCGCAGCTGAGCAGACGGGAGCTGCCGGAGAGGATGCAATGCTCTTATTCTAATGTCCTCACTAGAGGTTTTTGGTGCACAAAGTTTCTGTTAAACCAGTTTGAACTGGTTCTCTCTCATATTTAGAAACTGTCCCTGCTTATGCTGTAGAATTACACCCTGTCAACAAATCTTCCTTTCCTTCTCATCTTAGTATTTTGGGACAGGGGGAAGTCTTTTCCCCTTTACCCCAAAGCCTGGGCTAATCTGCTTTAAATGAAAAACTGATTTGCCAAGGAATCGCATCTTGCCTGCCATGTCTTCTGCTAACTGATCCATCCACCAATCCTATGCTGCTCAGCCATGCTATTTCCATCCTACTCCCACTTATCTCCCCATTCAACTGCTAAGTCAGAGACAGAGTCAGAGTCAGAGCACAACCCCTTAGATAAAGGGAAGAGCTGGCACAATGTGTGTGCCAAATATCATCCTTCCCATCACCTTATATGCACATTCTCAGCCAGGGAGGCATTATCATTCCTTTTTTATTGCATTCCCATCACATTACTGTCTTAAACACACAAGGCTGTAAAACCCATGCAAATACCTGACCATCAGAAAATGAGTAAGCATCTAAAGGACTGTGCTTGGAAATAGTCGGTGTTCCAGACACTGTCATTTGAATACCAAAAGCATTGTGTACTGGGGGAACTTCCACTATTGGCCAGCCCTGGGGCAAGTGGGTGAGGTCCAAAAGGAAGCCCAAGTACCAAGAAAATAACTATTTGTTTTCATCAGTATTTTTTCACTATTAGGCTCCTCTTCCTCCACAAGGCCCTGGATGCAAGGAACTGATCTCACATGCTGTACCTCACAGCTGATGTTTCACAGTCCTTTGCAGTTTCTTCCTGATGGCTGCACATGTTTGTCTCTGCACACTGGAGGTGAGCTGGGCTCCATTAGATGGGTGCTGGTCTTCATATCACCAAATGCCAGGCAGGTCTACTTGGTGGGACATCCTGTTTCTCTGCTGGAGGAGTTTCCTGCTAGGCAGGCCTGGCTGTCTCTGTGGTGGGAGCCTCCAGCTCAGGGTGCAAGACAGGGCGGGACCCCTGAATAAACAGGACCCTGCAGAGCTCATGGTGAAAATTGAGTCCAAAGGAGTAGCTCACCCTTGCAACTCATTCTGTCCTACAGCTAGCCCCTGTTGAAGGAGTAGTCCCATGCTCAGGCTGCTATCTTCACATTAGCACTGCTCCCCCCAAAATATCCTGGCAAAAAGCTATTCACTTTTCAGGGATCTGTTCTCTGCTAGCACAGCTCCTTGAACCAATTCCCCAGGGCATCCCAGCTCTTCTGTCACCAGTGCTGGCAGAAGAGAACCTAGAAGAACATGGCTTGGAGAGTGTCTCTGGGGGAAGCTACCCAGAAACATCAAACTATATCCATCAGCCCTGACATCTCTCCTAGTCCTATATGCCCTGGCTCTACAGCACTGGATTGAAGCTCTAGAAAACTGCATTCAGCTTCTGCCTGTTGTCCTGCAAGTCAAGTCCCTGCACAGTGTATCTCTTCATTGGCAGATTGTGAGTAACATTGCCATCTCATCCCTTGGACCTCCCCATGGTTCAGAGGGCCTTACCCTGCACCCCTGCACCGTTTTCAGCAGGGCTGGTGTCTGGAGCAGGGAGTTCACCTGCTGTCCTGCCTTAGCCCACGTCACTGGGCTGAGGAGGCCAGAAGCACTTCCCTAAACTGCCCTCATCTGCCCTTTCACATGGACCCACAGCCTCCTTTCTTTCCCATGCCTCCAGGCTTTCTGTAAATTGCCTCATCCAGCTGCTGAGAAAAGGGGGCTTTCCCAGCTTTCATTTATTCCCCACTACGTTCAGGTTTATGTTAATTGTGCATGATTAGCCAGCTGTGGGTTGGAAACTCTTCTGACAGTCTGTTCCAAGGAAGCCATGAGGAAAGAGCCAGGAAACAGGGGTGGTGAAACACGCATGTAAAACTGCTGAAGCTTCTCCCTTGAGTCTGGATTTCTGCAGCAGGATGAGTGGGCTCCAGATGCCCAGGAGCGTGCAGTCAAGTAGAACCTGTGATTGGACCAAAAGGGACCAATTATTTAGCATAAATCCTCTGAGACAGCAGGCCAAGTACTTCCTGGCAAGACTGTGTGTGTGACCATCAGTAAGTCAGGAGAAAAGCCTCTCCAAGAGCTAGGAAGGGATGCTCCGAGCCCCGGCTGGCAGAGCCTGCCTCCCTGGAAGTGCACGCTCTGACATTTCATCCACACAGTATTGTACAGAAACCAGGTACAAAAGGCAACTCGATCACCTCATTTCCCTCTGGGTGGGGAAAAAAAAAAAGTGGTAGTAGCAGTTTGGTTAGCGGATTGGGGTTTTTTTGTTTTGGCTTTTTTGTTCCAGTTATTATTTCTGTAGCCCTGAAGAGCTCAGCAGGTTTCTAGTCTGGAGGGAATGAAGCCCCTTGTCCCTGCTCCCCTTCCTGTACTCCAATGAAATTCCTCCACAAGGTTTTTGTGGCTGAGGTGCTCACAAGTCTCAGACAACCTGCAGACTGGGTACTCGAGCCTCCCTTCACTTGTTCTCTTTAGCAGAAGCAAAGCAGAAATGCATTGGAGTTATCATCTCCAGACCTTGAGGAGTTACCAGGGAAAAGAGGATAGCAGGGAGCACAGGATACTTGTCCTTCCCTGGGAGATAACTCTCTTTCCTGACTCTGTCCAAATCCTAATGACTTCTCCTCCTGAGAAAAGAGAAAGAGGCCTAACTGACAGGTAACTAATGAAATCCAAAACAGTTAATCTCAGCTTGGAGTATACTGTTTCTGTTTCAAAATGGAGAAGGGCTTGTGTCCCCAGCTGGTTTGCTGTTTTAATTGACTGCTGCCTTTCCTTACCAAGCTCAAAGCTTGGCCAGATCATTACACTCTGTTGGGTAGGAGAAAGGAAGATGTTTTGGACAGGGAGGGTCGTTTCTTTCTTTTAAAGGGAGGATCATGTGAAGCTGTAATGACTTGTAAATATACCTGGTTCAGTAATCAGGGTCTCCCTTTCAGCAACCATATGCAGCTTGAGGTGGGCTGCAGAGATTGCTGAATCCTCCTCTGTCAATGTCCGTTTGCTTTCCAAGTCCTGCAATAGAGATGTTACGTGTGGATCAGTGTTTCCTCTCCAGAGCTACTTCTGTTTCCTGCACATGGACCTGTGGCAAGGGCTGCCAGCGGACTGACACACTCATTGAATCAGGTCTCGGCCACCTCTCCTCCACAGGAACACCACCAGCAGACAAGCCCCATGCTCAGTGCTGCTCAGCACCCCAGTTCCCACTGAAGTCATTGGGCAGACTGGGCTGTGGTCAGGCGGCAGACAGGTAGAACTGGTACTAGAGTCATGACTGGGCTTGTTCAAAGTCTTAACTTCCTATTGCTTGTTTGCCCCCCTCCTCTTCACTTTCCCATAAACTCTACCTTTGTTTGACTCTCAGCACACCCTTCTTTCCTGTCTTTTTGTTTTTTCCCCCAGAGACTTCTGATATGCATTGCAAGATGTCTGGAGCTGCCAGACCATGTGGCATAATCCAAGTATCACAACATCAGGCAGGAGATAGCATCTTGCTCCAGTCACAGAAGCACTGTATGTTCCTGGACACTGTAAATATCCTGCACCAGATGTAATAGTGTCGGGAAAGGAAGTGGTAATAGATTTTTCCAGTTTGAATGACTAAGGAGATTTTTGACACTGTGTGAAGCACTCCAATAGCAGTTTGGGTGGGACATTTGCAAACCTTGCAGAGAGCATCATGGAAACCTTAATGATTGAAAGTATGCTTCCCTGAAAAAAACAGTGCCTCTGATTTCCAGAAAGCTAACTTCAGCTGAGTGTCCTACAGCAAAGTTCAAGATAAGAAAATGTTCACCCCAGTATATCCACACGGAACCCACACTTCTATCTGTGGGAGATGTCCAGCAGCTGTGTGAAGGTAAAAGCAATCTGGCTGTCTTCTCACCCAGCTTAATGCTGTTTTTCAGCAAAGATGAACCAAACTGTCCTCTCCAGGGTGCCTTTCATCTTCTTGGAGCAGAGGATAAAACAACTCCTCCTTGAAACATTCAGAGCTTGACTAGCCACTTCCTTGTGACCAGCTTGCTGCCTCCATGACATGGCTCTGGGGCTGTCTGCTGAGATGCGGTGCTCCTGATGTCTTGGGTGGATTTTTGTGAGTCCAAACATGTGGGTGACCAATGGGGGCAGAGTTCTTGTCCCAGTCCTAGTGGTAAGGAAATCAGCTCTCTGCCCAATTGTCTCCAGAAAAAAAGTGATGATTGGAAGGTCAGGCTCCTGACTGTGTTACAAGGGAAGAGATGATGCACAGTGCATCCTGAAAGTGGCCACTGAAAGCAATGAGACAAACCGTGTTTAGTTCCTAACCAAGTCTATGCTTGTCTGTACTGCAATTAGAGTGGAGTAATACATGTTACACATAGTATGGTCCAAATTTCTGTAGAGATGAGAGTTGTGGAGCTGGACAAAGCACAGGAGCCATCCCCAGTGTGACTGTAATTGTAAGGTAGGGCAGTCCTTTGAGACTGCTTTTGAACAGGCAAGAAAGGGCCTCCTGACTCATGTCCACTTACCTTGTATTTTAGACAACTTTGTCATCACAAATAAGACATGCTCTGTCTCCAAGGGGAGGGGTTTGTTCTCACAGTGTTCCGTCTCAAAACCTCTCCATAACTTCCAGGCTTTGTGACCAAAAGAAATTTCTGCTTTCTAACCTGTTTCGAATTTTGTCTTGTTCAGACCCATTTCACTTGTGCCAAAAATTGTTCTTTTCTTTAAAAAGCTTTTTTTCTACCCTAGCATGAGCAAGCTGAGTAGCTCACAAAGAGGGTATGCCTCAACCTCTTCTTGCAGTTCGTCCCACACATCTGATGGTTAGAGCACTGGACCTCTTGGCTCCATAGGATCAGCAAAAATCTCACAAAATAAGAGAGATTTCACAAATCCTTAGTGTGTCTAATGAAGCTAAGACTGCTGATTCACCCTAGGACCAATCAGAGGGACTGCCCTGCTGCCCAAGCATCTCTGTTCCTCCCAGGTAAAGGTAGATGTCAAAGAGGATCCTGCCATGGCCACTGACTGTTTCTAAGTCACTTGTCTGTCAGTCAGGCTCAGCCAAAGTCCAGACAGAGTGTGAGGAAAGCAAACCTTTGTGTTTTCATGACAAAATGTATTTTAGCATAGCAAGATCTGTTTGTTCATTTCTTTTAAAAGCCCCTCTGTTTTCAACTTCCTGAAACTGCCAGGAAACACTCCTGCACCTTTGCAGTGCCTCTCCATTCCCCACGCCTTAAAGCCTTGCCTGTTGTCATTGCTGAATTGAGGGAGCTATTCAAATCAGGGGTGGGGAATCCATTGGTGCTGTGTACTTCACAGATACAAAAGAAAGAGATCAACCCAGCTCTGAGGAGTTTATTAGCTGATGCAAGCATGACCCCATGCCATCTAAACCTCCTGGAAGCAAGTCAGATTGATGCTCCACGGATAAACATATCAGCAGCTGAGGAACCGTGCACAGTGGGGCTCCCATAATTACTAACTCTGGTTCAAAGGCTTTTATGCAAAGGAACAATGGGCACCAAAACAGCCTTGTAGCCTGTTATATACCACAGTGTTTTGCTGTGATGGAAAGGCTTGCCCTGTCAGAGCAGCCTGCTTTTCGTGTCCCTGTCCTCTTCATAGGTAATTCCTACTGGTAAGGAGGCTATTGCCCAGCTTTTAAGAACGGGGATGTATATTCTGGCTAAGAAGATGAAAAAAGGTTTTAGTAGACAGGGAAGAGCCAGTCCAAAAAAAAGGCTGTTTTCCACATCAGAAATCTGTCCCTATTATCAGAAGATTTCCCTGTCACCAGCAGTGCCAGAGATGGCAGTGGCAGCTCATTTGTTTTGCCTTTGCTGCCAGAAGTGGAACACATCTGTGTGAGTCATTAAGGAGCATGCAGAAGACACTTGCACTTCTGCCTCATGTCCATTTTTCCTCTCTGCTCACTGAGTTGCGGTTCTGCCTTTGAAAACAGGTCGCTGTTCAGCATGATCTGGTAAACTGTGGGATGTGAGCTGCTGCCCAGCTAGCCCCTGCTAGTTCAGGGTGCTTACAGAGCTGCTCCCATCAGCTTCAGAACCCTCTTCTTCTTGGGCAACTCTGCAATCAGCAATGCATATTATGACTGGGCAGCTTCCTTACCTACAGAGCAATATTTATTTTGCAGGGGAATGCTTTGCATAAAGCATTCATACCCTGCTCACTCAGCACTGCTGAGATAGGACTCTGCAAGCAGCATCCTACATGGGGGGTGAGTCCCCCACAAGGAGCTTTCCAGCCCTTGTGAGAGTTAGGCCTTTTCTAGCTCTCTGGGTTTCTGAGAACTCTGGCTCTTCTACACAGAACTAGATTACCCCTTAGAATCTTTCATCTCTTTACCAAGATGCATTTTATTTTCAGTCAGTTGCTTTCCTTCCTGCTGATTTTTCCTTCTTGACCCCAGAACACCAAAGCAGTGTATTTGCACAGAAGCACCCCAAAGCCACATCTACAGACAGAACATCCACATTATTTCAGAACAGCAGATAAATCTGTCCTAGCTGATGGGAAGCTGGGAGGAGAAGGGAAAAAATAAAAGGGCAGCAATCCTCATGCAATTATCCCAACAGGCCCCTAATGCTCATAGTTTTCCAGCTTCATTCCATAGCATGGCAGGCGTGACGTGAAATGCTCTGCTCCCTGACCAACCAGAGAGGTTGTGCTGGAAGTTTGTTCCTTTTTAAATCACCAGATTTCTTTTGCTCTCCTGCAAACACTTGCTTGGAGCTCTGGAGGTATATGCAGGTTGGTGGCCAGGGCCACCTGAGTGTTTATTCGCAGTCAGGGTCTCTTTGAGGTTGACAAAGGCTTCAGTGGGAAGAGTCTCCACAGCCACCACTCAAGAGTAGGTGTCTGCAGGCTGAGCTAAATAACAAAAACATTGATTAGTAAGTAATAGGAACGTTAGTGGTAACAAAGTATCTCTTTCATGTTGTGTATAATATAATTTTTCACTTTCAAGTGCTACAGGTTGCTGGAACTCCATTTCTTCTCTGGGACATACATTTCTACTACTTTGGAATATTTCTAGCAAATATTCCAATGTATATTTTTCTTATGACACACACTGAACCCTTGGATTTCTGTAGGATGCAAGACCTTCCCTCTAGGAAACCATGAGTTCTTTCTCTCGTAAATGAAAGGATCGGCATGGATTGTTCACCTCTGAGGGATCTCTCTTCCCACAGAGACAAGGGATTTTGAAAGGGATGTCCTTCTAACCAGGGCTCTTAGGGCATCAGAGCTGCAAAGGTTGAAAGTACAACTCGTTTCTTCTCAGCCAGAAGGCGGGAATCCTGGAGATGTCTGCATCAGGACTGGTCAGCGTGATTGGGTTCCTCCAAGGTTCGTACAGCCTCACTGCTGAGAACAGGCCTGTGGTCCAGCAGCCCTGGCTGCACTGAAATAGGAGGTCACCAAAACAGGACTGTTCCACCCAAAAATGTATTGAAAAAAGATGACCTATCAAAATGTGAAAATGTTGTTTAGATAATTCCTGGCTAGCACCTGCCTGTAACCCTCTTATCAGTTCCACCAAGTGAGATGAAAAGACAGGGATGTGGAGCACATGAGGCTGTGTAGTAGCTGGGGCTTGTTCCTTGCCAGGAGAGTTTCCCAAGTGTAAAATGACCAAAGGCACCAGCTGAGATCTCCAGTCAAAGGAGATGTCTGGGAGAACCTTAGAGGGGAAAGCGATCTTGAGATGAGTCACCCTGGGCTCAGGTCTGATATCCCTGCCTAAAGAGGCAGAGGTAATTGCCTCTGATTAATGCTGGCAAACCTCTGTGAACTCCAGTGAGGATATAAAAGGACTGACATGCCTCTTTGAGATGGGGATAAGATAGAGCATAGCCAAGTGTGGGAAGAAAATTAAGCTAAGATGTAGTTTTTAATTACCAATGAAGCCATGCTCTAGAATGGAAGGTTGAGAGCAGAACTCAGTCTCTTCCTACTCATTTATGCTCCTTGATGCATAGAAATGAGTTTAGGAAAGAGCAAACAGGGCTTACTGTAGAGTCTCATTTGTAAAATTTAAATGCTCATGCTGCCCCCTCACCCCTTCTTGCTTGGAGGATGTAATTATTTAGACCACAGATGTGGCCAGAGATTTCCAGTAGGTGCCAATAAAACACAGAAGGGCAGCATCAGTGAAGTCAGCACTGAAAGTTAGCAGAAGCAAAACTACCTCTTTACTGGATATGTATCTGGATGAAGCAGAAGGAAGGATGGACCCTAGCATGTGCCATTCCCTCCTGATGAACACTGTCAAGGTGCTCAGCAGCTCCATTCTGGTCTCACCTCTGGAAAAGGGAGAGGGAAACAGTCCAATCCATGCCTGACAGCAAGTGGCAACAGGAGAGTTTTGTGCCCTTCGAATATATCTTTTTGCACCTGAGAATGTGGCTGCACCTTAGCTGGGAGGCATGATCAGAGCTTGGTGGTGGTAAGCTAGCTTCCTCCAGCCATGTGTCGTGACAGCCCAGCAACACAGAATTCAGTAGGGGTTCAGGCGTGCCTGCCTGGGCCATCAGCTGCTTACCCAGAGAGCTGGCCTTCTTGGAAGCATGTGCTGCTCCCGTTAGTTGCTCTTGTCTACTGAGCTCTGCAGACGTGTCTCAATAGTGAGAACACCTCTTCTTCCTCTGCCCATCCTAAAAATGATAAACTCAGAGTGCGATGCTCTTTCTCCATCCTCAATTAAAGCTAGTTCTGAGTCTTGTTCAAAAACAGTTCTTGCTGCTGCTGGGTACCCAGGCCTCCTGTGTGGTGTCCTCTCATCCACCCGGACTGTGGTTGTGTTCAGATAGTTCTGCCTGCGCTACAGACATCAGGTGGAAGCAGCAGAGCAGATATGAATATTCCACATTCTGCATTTTGTGTCCCACTCCTTATTATTCTCTGCGGACTTGAAAGCTAAATGAAGAGAGTGTGTTTCAGTCTTTCTCCTCTCCTACCACATCACCAAGGTGGCATATGTACCATTTAAATAGCAATAGGTATAGGGCTTCCTTTTAATCACCTGCTAATTTTGCAGACTATAGTTTTTGTGTTTCCTTCAACAGCTCTAAAGGTTGGAGACATTTGCTCTAAATGAATACTGAATTTCTCCCTTAATTACCTAAACCCCAGATCTGGAGCTATTATCAAGAAAGTTTGGTTTTCCAGTTCTCTCTGGAAACTCACAGAAGACAATAACGGAGACAGGTGTATGGACACATTTCAGGACCTTTGTCCTATTTTGAGGACCACGTGGAGAAGTGCTCTGATATTCCCGGCAATAACCCTTACGTTGCTATGGCACTCTGTGAATACCGTACTATGGAGGGGAAGGATCTCTCTCTTGCAGATGGAAAAGGGAAAGTCATTCACCCAAAACCACACAGGGAAATGATATTAATGCCTGGGTCTGCATTTTCAGGTTTCTGACAAACAAAACTGTATTTAGACTTACCCTCTCTCCAACACCTAATGCACCTAGTCTTTACAATCTGAAAAGAAATTTTTGGATATGGTGAATAAATGCATGGAAAGAGGTAGGATGCTACTGTTAATGGTACTTACAAGGCAGTCAGGCAGGCACTGCAGGATGTCCTCTTCCTCCCAAGGTATGGTTGTATTTTATTGGTTAGCATACAGTCCTCGTATTTCAGGCTTAGCATCCTGTGAAAGGAGTCTTGTACATGTAAGAGTTTACTGTTAGATGCTAATAACTTGTTATTTTACAAATCTATTCAGCTTACAAGAAATAAACTAAATCATCCTATAGAAGATATCACAACATTAGATACCCTCTCCTACCCTCCCTTCAAATTATACACTGCTGCCCAGATAATATTCCAGGGTGGCTGACATCTTTCATCTCCTCCATGTTATTAAAACCCCTTAGCAAGTGGAATGAATATTCCTCTGTGCTATATATAGCACCATGTGTACTGCTATCCACAGATGGGAGTACAGCTTGGGTACCCACACTTGGATCTTTATGGTTTGGTTTCTGCAAGCCTTTTTTTCTCTGCGCCCGCCAAGTCTCTGGCTGGCTGGTGGCGTTGGCGCTCCGCGAGAAGCCTGCTGCTCTTCTTTCCTGGTAGAGGTTTCACAGGGTTTCAAAGTCTCCCTGCAGTGCGGTTATTAAAGGCTTTTGTTTATCTTGTGAAATCTGCCCTGTGAATGCTGACACCGACTGAAGTGCTGGGAGAGTTTCCCTGACTCTTCCTCTCCCTGTCTCTCACGGGTCTATTCCCATGAAAATGATCTCAGGTGTGCTGTGCGTCATCAGCCCGCCCCGGGCGCTCTCTGGTTTACTGGCAGGGAAAATGAATGCGCTGTTTCTGAAGCTCTGCTCATAGCTGGCTGCTCCTCCTGCCTCAGCTCTGTGAAGAGCCATCCCAGCGGTTCTGGCCATGGCAGGCACCAGCTGTCCCCAGGCACACTCTGCTCCCCAGGCAGGGGGCCCAGCAAAGGGCTTGCTGCAGGAGAGCAGCAAGGACTCTGCATTACCATCCGAAACCCATTTTCCCTGCTTGGCCAGCATTTTCCCAGCCTCTCTCCCATCCAGCCCCGCAGGGATGCAGTCTCTGACGGGAAAGCCCAATCCTCCCACGATGAGCCCTGCTGCAGCACGTGATGCTGACTTTCCCTTTTGGATGAGAAAGCACCTCAGTCTCCAGGGCTGAGGTGCTGAAGCATCACAAGTGAGATCCAAGTTAGATCCCTGACAGATCCCAGCTGGAACCCTGTGTCCCTGCTGCCACTGAGCTGTGTAACTAGGTGTTTACCTGGCAAGGCAGAGGGTTAAGCTTGGTGGCAGGGCGAGATGCTTATGGGGATGGTGGAAGAAGGGACAAGCCCATGACTTGAGTGCCTAAGCTCCCCAAAGTTTAACATCTGTGACGTTAAACCACCGCCACAAGCATTCACATGTAGGTAATTGCCTGGAAATCACCAGTGCTGTCCCCAGCAGAAAGCCCCACTGTGTCACCAGCACAATGATGGCAGTGCCGCCATTGGGGTGCCATGGGAAAGGGGCTTTGCTGTCTGTGCCTGATTTGCTAAACTGCACTCTCACACTGTCCTCCTCTGCAGGTCTGTGGAGGTTCCTCCATGGGAGGTCAAGATCTTCCACCCTCACCACCAGCAGAGCCAGGTCCCATGGGTGGGCCCTGGCTGCCAGCTGGGAGCTGGGGGAGCAGCAGGTACCATACCCAGGCCAAGAAGCCAGGCCTGACTCTGGGGCTTCCACTGCAGCGTTTCCTGCTGCGCCGAAAGCCTGGGGAAGGTTTCAGCAGAACCTGGCTTGCTTTCTGAGAAAACAAGGAAAGGGAGCTTTACCCTAGACCCTGGGAAGCCCTTGTCTTTTCATTGTATTTTAATTTTAAGAGATTGTCTGCCCCGCCCAAGATTATCTCATGGGAAAGAAAAGCCTGGCTCAGTGACTTGTGGTGAAACTTGTCCCGGAGCCAAATTTCTCTGCACCTGATGTTCCTCCATAGCAGCAGAAACCAGAGTATTTCAGTTCACAACACTGCCCTAGGGGCAGCACTGGGGATAAGGGGTTGGAGGGGGAGGATGGGACCAACATCTCCTCCTGCTCCTCCAGAACAAGTCCAGCAAGTTTGGATGCCGAGCAGCTCAGTCCAGGAGCTAGAAAGGGCATGGTGTCACCCTGGGAACGGGGATCACGTGGGTCTGCAGCAAAGGGAACCTGTCTCAGGGATACGTTGAAACATACCCTGCTCTCTTGTGCAATAGGTCTTTGCAAGTACAATGCTGTATTTATACTGTGGGAACAGAGTGCCCAGGGCTGGACTCAGCAGGGACATGAGTAAGCAGCTTCCAAGAGGGCCAAGTACCAGCTGGGCTAGCTCTTTGATTCCTTTTCTGTGAGCAGATACAGACTAGGTGCTGGGTCTCAATCAGCATCCTTCAGTAGAGGGAGAATAGTCTTGGAGCCATATTGTAAAGTTCAAGTGGTTTCTTTGTATAAATGCTTTATCTGCCAGCCTCACTACAGAGTGATTTATCAGGGCTCCAGGAGAGGCAGTGCTGTAAAGGAGAGCCAAGATGTATAAGCAGACCGTAAGGAGAGCATACTGGGCAGAGAGGACCTCTCAGCAGGATGGAAGAAAAGCAGTTCAATTAACACAGTCTGTGACAGGACAAACATTCCTTGTGGTGACAGCATCTGTTTAAGCAATGTCTCTGCTCTCTCCTGCTCCTCTGGTGTTCCCACACTGCTTTTTGAGAGGCTGCAGAGAGGACCACGGGAGGGGGCCAATCTAGCAGAGAGGCATTAAGAACAAAGGTGAGGCAGATTACTTAGCTGCCACTACAGCTGAGAATAGTCAAACCAGACCCTGCTTCCAACCTGGAAATGGTTGCCTAATTCATACATAGCATTAAACTTGGAGCAATCTGAAGAAAAAAGCCAGTTAGCACCTGAGGATTATATTGGGGGATGTTAAGAAAGTGATAAGGTTGTTAATGCAATCACACCCCTCTCAGGAAATGGGAGAGGATGCCATTCCCAGGTAATTGCATTTCAGCAGGGTTCCTCCTGCTGGACTCCCATCAGCTCACTTCATAATAATTCAGCCTGTCCCTTCAAAGTAAATAGGATGTAACTTACAGGGCATAAAGATCTCCAGAAGGACTTTTAGACTTGCCCTTCTGGTGCTGGAAGGAGGTTGCGCTGAGTCAGACGAAACTTGGTATTATTTTGGGGATTAATTCCCAGTCAGGGTTCAGTGGAAGCTCAGGAAAGTGTTGCCAGCTGGGAACATTCTTGGCACAGTTAAGCCTATTTAGGGTGTGCTACCTACTGAAAAAGGAAACTAAAGCGTCCTTCCTTTCCATACTGTGTTCCTACCATTGCTGACACCTGAGCTCAGCTCCTTTGGAGATGGCAGCTGAGAGTGGCAGCAAGCACACTGGCTTATTGTGGATTTATACTACATGGCATGTACCTGAAGTACTGCACTGTTGCCTATGCAGGTGGGAATCAGTTATTCTGCTGGATGCAAGGACTGTGTAGGAGTCTGCTGTCCAGGATCCAAGTCAGAGTCCTGAGAAAGAAAGGAAGTACTTTTAGCATCTGATGCCAAGCTTGGTCTGATGGAGCAAGTCACATCAACTAATCATACGGATCCTTTCTGGCACGAAAGAAGGCATCACTTGTGAGGAATTGTGCTGGCCTAGTAAATGGGCTGAGCTAGCTTCATTCAGCTTGGTGGGGTGGTTTGTGTTAGCAACCGTATCCCAGGAACTGCCCTGTGCTCCCAGCAGCATCTGAAAATACAGGTTGGTCAAGCAACACTGCAAGGCAGAAACAAGCCTAAACTACCAAAGCACAGATCCAGTACTGCACCACGGAGAGGACTAGAGCAAGTCTTTAAAGACACTTCAGGTGGCTTTAGTAGGAAACTCCATTTAATGAGATAGATTCATCCCCCCACCCAGGAGTTCAGCTTTGTTCATGGGTTTCAGGGAGTTTTAGAGTGCTTATTCTGCACATGACAGGATATGGCTCAGTGGAGTGACTCACTCCCTGTAAAGTTAATTCACACTTTGCTGCTATTTCCATTCACAGGTTCTTCTGTAAGCTTTAGTGCCAGGAAGCTGCAAAGCTGGGAGCCAGTTCCAAATATTCCCACAGGTTACTTTACATCTAGCAAATAGTAGACTGCAGGAGGACAGTGTGATCTCAGAGTTTGTTTAAAAAAAACCAAAAAACAAAAAAAAACAAACAAACAAACAAAAACAAACAAAAACACAACCCACCAAAAAAACAACTGCAAACAAAGGAAAAAACTTCCCAACAACAAACAAACAAAAAAACAACCACACACCACAACCCCCCAAAACCCCACAACCTCCCCACACAAAACACAAGTTCCCCAATCATGTTTTGTTGGCAGTAATTTCCTATTCCCTTCTAATTTCTGAATCCTATTTGCTCATTACCTCTGCAACATTTACCTCTCTGCTGAACCACCACACCACACTCAGCAACCTCATTTCCCAGTTCTCTGACTTTGGAGCAGCTATGGGAGCCCAGATGTGGACAGGCAGGGGTCTTGACTTATCTGTAATGTTGAAGATGGGGCTAAAAGTCCTGTGAGCTATCTCAGATAGAACCTTTGCATCCTGTGTGGCACAGGCAAAATTTTTCATCATTTGAACAATGTTTAACTACCAAGGTACGTTAAATAAAACCGGTTGCTAAATTACCCACCAGCCTAATGACAGAGCAGCATGATGTTATTAAGGCTCCAAATGCAAGTCCTACATGGGCTTGATTCACTGAGTGCTGGGAGGGCCTCCTGACCGGCCCCTGGATGGTAGCTGCTGGGGAGAGGCATCGAAGGCTTTGGATGTTTGCTACTCCATCCCCCTCAGGAGCTTTCACCCTGAGTGGCTGCTGAGGTAGGTAGAGAAAGATTAACTTTTAGAGGCAAGAGAAGGAACTTTGAAAGTTTCAGCTATGAGGCGATTTTTATCATTGCCAATGGGGGTTAGGACATGGAGTGAGAAATGAGGCTATTTTCCCTCTTATGCTATTGTTAATAAAATGGAATAATTCCTCCTCCATGTTAAAGCCCAACTTAATTTGCGCTGACAAAATTACAAACACAAATTGTGGACATTAAAAAAATTTATTTGACCAAATATTAGATGCAATCACAGAGGAAGAAAGTAGCTCTTAGTACAGTTTCTTTTCCAGAATGAAATAATCCATGTTTCATACCAAGCTACTGCAGGACAACCCTTGCTCTCCTCGGCAGGAGAGAGGCTGGTGTTCTTTCCACCTGTGGATTTGCTCCAAAGAGTTATGGCATGCTCTTTGGCAGGTCACACCACAGCTCTCAGTCTCACAGGCTAAGGAAATGTGTAAAGACCCAACAAACTGAACTACAGTCATACAGCAAAGGTGCCTGTACAGGTAGGAATACATGCAGGGAAGCACTGCTGAGAGCTTTGTTCAGAAACTGGTGTCCTACCTAAACCTTTGTCGGACATGTCACTTCTAGCTACCGCCTCTATACTCACCATCTCTTAGGACTCCTCCCAGACCTGAATCGCATTTCAGTAGGAGAGTCCTTTCAACTTTCAGCTCATTTTGCTACACTATCCTTTTCAGGTCTCTAAGCTTTGCCCTACAAGTAGCTCCAAGGCTGTGGGCCACTTCCCTTTGCAGGAAAACTCGTCCACCTCTTTTATCCTGCAGTAATACCCAGGGAGACAGCAGGCTTCTCATGTCCTAGGGACTACGTGAACTGCACCACAAAAAGAGATAGTTGTGAGAGATGTTTGCAGGCATCTGTTTAGAGCCAGACTGTATTACTTGCATTTGTCTTTTTACAGGCTCGCTAGCTCATGTAAGCTTGCTTTTGGACCAGGACAAACCATCCAGAGCTATATCGCTTTCTGTCACATCACTCCAGAGCATTCCCCAAGTGATGGGCCATGGCCAGATGCACAGAACACCCTGAGTATTGAAAGTATTGCTTGACAGACCCGTCACACCCTCTGCTACATAAACCAAAATGAAATGTCTCTGCAAAAGAAGATTTAGAAATTGATGAAAGTTCTGTAATAAAATGTGAATAAACTCACCAGGATATTAACCCCCTAAGAAACAGGTGAGAGGGGAAGGGAGCAAACACAGCAAATGTTTTTCTCCAGCAGAAATTTCATGGATTGCCTTTGCTTTTGATTTCATCTGATCAAGCAGTGACTTTTAAGAAAGGGAAGCACAACAGAAATAAGCCCTGTACCCTCCCTTCCTGTTCTGCAGCCTCAGGAAGAACCGTACAAGGTAAATTCTGTTCTCTTGTGTAGATGTGAAATGGAGGATTTTACTGATGAACAGGAACTCTCTCTCACTACAGCACCCTCCTTTTGATTTGGAACTGAATGTATGGATAATATTACTTTGGAATTGATACCACTAGCAAATTTTTCAGGTCCCTAGAAGATTCCCTGAATATTAACATCTCAGCTAAGTAGAATCACAACTTTCATTTAACAACATTCATTCTTCTTTCCTTCTCCACCTTCCTTTCTTCATTCCATCCTTTTCCTTTTTGTTCTCTTCCTTTTCTTCCTTCTCTCTCCTTTCATTACATGTGTGGCTCTCCCTCTACATTTACCCCTTGGTAGTGTTATGAAAGCCTTTGCTGACAGAGTTTTGTTGCTGCTAGACAGAGCCACTCATCGCTGTTCCTCATCTGTTCTTTCTCTCAAAACTACACACACACAAAAAGCCTTTCAAAGTAGGTCCCCAAGTCCACAACTACCTCTTAGGATAGGACTATAACACTGGCCCCCAGTGGACTAGACAGTCCTCTCAAAAAAAGTTTTGCTCACGGTATTACTATAGTCCCAGTTCATTTTCTCTTCAGCTTGCCAATGGCCTTTATTTAGGAAATACCTTCTTAGTGGTACTCTCAATAGAGGGCCTTTAAGAAAGAGTGTTGCTTTTTCACAGCCAAGGAACTTCAACCTAATTTGGCAAACAGAATCAGAGGGGGAACCAAAGTCTCACGTTACAAACTCTGCAGCCCATGTCTGACCACACTGCAGTCACCCCTGCCCTAATCTCTGCCAAGCCTGTAAATCAGCCAAAACACAGGCTGATTTCAAAAGTCCCCCACATTTATTATGCTGCACCAGAATTTCAAAAGTGTGTGAGCTTCGACCAGGAAACTGGTCATTTTGAACAATGTATGGAACCTGCCTGTTCAGGGGCACTGAGTCTTCATGTATTAAAGGCTCCCCTTAGTCTGTGACACTACAGACATGTCCAGCAGGTATTATAGCTGCCTGGACCATTCTACATCTTGGCACAACGGCAATCTAGTTCATGTCTCCTAGGCATCTGATACTGTACCCAGCAAGAGACAGGTTTCCAAGCCCAGCAGCTTATCATACCCTCCTTGCTGGGGCCATAGGAGCAGTCACTCCAAGAAGGTGCAGAGCCAATACTGGCATGAGGTGTTTCTTTTCCTTCCTTTAAAGCAGCTTCAGACAAAGCAAAAGAACTTCTTCCAGCGGCACTTGGAGAGAGTCTTGATGCCTTTGGCGGTCATCTTCTTTTCCTGACGGGCTTTGTGCTCAACACCACTGACAATGGCCATGTCAAAAACTTCTTTGAGGTTCTTTTGAGTCAGTGCTGAGCATTCCAGGTAGGCTTCAGCCCGGATTTTGTCAGCTAGACCTTCTGCCTGAGGCCGCGGCACGGGCTTCACATGGTAGCGATCCAGGCTGATGAGGACATTGACATCGTCCCGCAAGTCTGCCTGTGTCCCCACTAGCAGCACTGGTGCCCGGGGGTTGTGAGTTCGTATCTCAGGAATCCACTTCTCAGTAATATTTTGGAAGGAGCTTGGGTTTACCACACTGAAGCAGACAAGGAAGACGTCGGTGTCAGGGTAACAAAGAGAGCGCAAACAGTCAAAGTCCTCCTGCAGAAAAGAGGGGAAAAAGGAAGGGGGGGGGAATTAAAAAGAAGTCTTCACTGGACTGATCTTCTAATAGCATGATACTTCAGTAGCTTTTCCATGTGTTAACTAGGACAGCAACACCCTCAGAGGCAGAGCACTGTACTGATTTTGTGGCCATGCCGTGTTTCAGACACAAGTTTCTGAGCCATTGACCAAATGGCTGGTGCTGCACTAGTGCATTTCTTTTATTCCCAGTTTAACACTGCCTTTCTCTAAAGCCTGCAACAGTCTCTGTCCCACAAGATCAGAACTGAAAGATGCTTAGACAGAGCTTACCTGTCCAGCAGTGTCCCACAGCTGAATCCGGACTGGGGCTCCATCCACAAGGACCTGCACTGTAGCAGAAAGAGAATGAGGATGAGTCTAAAGCAGTTGACCAGCATGCACAGGTACCCTTGCACAGGCTTTTCCCTTTACTGTGGGTCATATCCCACTGAACAGACTCACTGAAGTCACTTAAGTCTGTCCTCCTAGCTGACCATCCTGCCAGACCTCACTAAAACAGCTAAAGTTTGAGCTGGGTACATTAAAAGACCTGCAATAGACCTGATTTTGTTAGCTCTCAGGTGTTTTTGTGTACTTGTCCAGTATTTTGAAAGAATAGTTCCACATTACTGAACAACTGTTCCTCTAGAGAAGAGGAACCCTTAGCCAAACGGTGTCCTGATTAACCACTCATCCTTCTTCCACAACACAGGAAAGAAGATAAGGATAAAAACAAACTGGGAACTTCAGCAAGTTGCTCCTCACTTCCTGGCCAAGGAAACTTAAATCATTTTCAAACAAGCTACTGGGAGATCTTTCCCATTCAGACCGCAAATTTGGTTTTAAAAAAAAATTTCTGTGAGTGTCCTAGCTAAGGAAAAACAAAGAAATGAAATGAAGAAGCTATTAAGGAAACAATGATGAGTGAAATCCCCTTCAGAGACTATCCACACACCGAAAACTAGAAAACTGCTTAGTTACACATGTAAAGTTTGCTCCCATTTCACTCCCTAATCACAATAAGCCTTCATGTGGTATCAGCTGACTCAGACTGTGGGCTCTGATGGAAATCTGGAATGAAACTGTTAGATGTTTAAGCACATAGATACCAAAGAGACTGGTTAGGAACTGAGGAAAAGGAGAAAATGGTTGGGGAGCTGGAAGTCACTTGAAAATCTGGACAAGGTGGATGGAGTTGTGGTTGGATGAATAGAGGCAGACATCAAGGCTAAGGTGACAATGCTGGCACTTGACACGAGCTAGCAAAACTCCATTACTGTGTGCAAAGGGGAGGCTTCATTGTCGTCTTCATTAAAAACAAAAGCAAAATCAAACAAAAAAACTTCCAAACAGAAACCAGATCAAGTTTTTGTGATTCTTGAAGTAATCAGTCAGATGAGAAAACTGATAGAAACAACTGACTTAAAGAGTTTAACACAAGCTTCTGAAGTGTAACCCTCCTCCATGAAATCAATCCGATGGGGAATAAGAGGGAGACACAGACAAAAGATGACCTGAAATTTGGTGGGAGACTGAGACCGGAGGAAAAACGAAGTGGTGGGTGCGTCCACCACAGTGCCACTCCTCACAGCATAGCTGAAAGTCATTGCTTCCTTGTGACTGGGAAAAAGTTGGGTTGTTACCATATCTTTGCCCCAGAGGAGGAAGAGAAACCTGTTCCTGATCAAAGAACCTGCTAGTTCCTGACTTGATCTTCAAGGCAGGAGGCATTTGCCTTTCTAGTATCTGGTTTCCACTGTCTCATAAGTACACTGAGAGAAGGAATTAGCATCTCTGAAATGTTTTGCCGTCTTCAGCAGACAGGTACCACATATATTACCTACAGCTCCCGTGTTTGCACAAAGTTTTGTCATATCTGCTGTTAGCCTCAACTACACTAGCAACTCTGCAACCGCCCTCCAAATACCGCCCTCACAAGGTCCGCGCCCTCAGGATGAGGATGGATCACGGTACAATAGCAAAGGGGCCGGCAGAACAGGATAGCCTGGTGGAGAAAGGTCACTGGGTACGCGTTTCACCCAAGGCTGCTCTACCTGGCAGCGACACCCAGCAGGAGGTAGCATCCAGGCAGATGTATGTGGCTGGGTCACTGTCCCAGAGCTGTTCCCCTAATAATGCAATACCTTGCCCTATCTTATTATTGGCATCACAGTCCCATGACCAGGATTAAAGTCAGGATGTAAAGTGCTCAATTCTGCTGGCAGTTGCAATTGCAGGTATTCCCCAAGAGTGGGAGGAATTGGGTTGAAATTTCTGAAGAGGATCCTGAACCATAATTTGCGAATCCAGGAAGGGACTTTCCTCAGATTTATCCAGGTTAAGAGCAGGGGTGGGAAAGGAAACTTATCTATTCTCTCATTTCCTCCCAAGAGGCAGAAATTGAACTTCAGAATACCCATATTTAATGTTTTTGATTTCTATCAGTAGCAAATCCTATGCATCTCTGAAGGCAGGCTTAGTACTTGGGACATCCAGGTTGGAGCTAAACCCATGTGCAGCTATTTTCAAATTGCCTATTGCTAATGGGGGCATCTCTACACTCATGCTGCCTTCACCTTTCTGGATAATTTTACTATGGATTTGATCTTTCAAAAAAAAAAAAAAAAAAAGTGCAGGCTAATAACAGTAATTTTAAGCTTCTCTTAGCCCAAACCATACACAATGTAAATGGGGCAGAGAGAGAAGTAACTTTTCCCTTGAAGCACTCATGACTCCTTACATTTGTTCCCGAAAGGCTGCTGGACCCTGAACAGCAACATGTTCCCAGTTCATTTCCTTCAAGTGACAGTGGAAGAGAGGGTCAAGGTAAATCAACAATTCCCAGTGTAAGAGTGAGCAAGTGGGGGGACATTCAGACAAACAAAACACTCCCTCTAAGCACCTTGAGACTATGACACATTAGATGTCTCATTCCTGGTCTGAGTCGAGCACATCTCTAATCTACCAATCTATATTATCAAGTGCTGTTGTGTTTCTTCATATCAAATGAAGATAAGAAATCTTTCAAAGGGCTTTGTATTCTTCTGGGGTTTGTATTAGAAATCGGAGCCCAAAGGAAGAGGAATGTAGAACAAGAACAAAGATAGCATTTAGAAAAGTGGAAACTAATGAGAGCTCATCAGCTGACAGCGAAGGCAATTCTAGCCTGACTTACAAAGCTCTTCAACTTTTTGCCAACCTCTCTTCAGTGCTAACTTCAGCACACACGTGGGGAACACGATGGTTTTCCTCAATGTCAGTTGAAGCTAGAAAGCCTACAGTGCAATGCTGTGATATTTCTGAAACTAAAACCACCACAAACAACAGTAATGAAAAAATTAAGCCCCCATCTATTTAGTCGTAACGACACGACAAAACCATTAAGGTGCCCAAGTTCATGGCACTTGCAAACCAACTCGTCACACACTGGGTTGACACAGAGCTGCAGAACGCAGGACCTGCATCTGCTAAACCTCGCAAAATGCCCGAGGGACTCGGTCCGAGTCACAGAAACGCCCTCGGGCTGCGGGCCCCCGGGCTGCGCTGAGCGCAGAGCCCCCGGCGCGCAGCACTGCCGGGAGCTGCGGCACCGGGAGCGCTCACCTCTGCCCCGCTCGTCCCGCCGCCGCGCCGGAGGGGGATCCCTCCCCGCCGCCCCAGAGCCAGAGCAGCCCGGGAGGGCACCTACCGGAGAAGGTGTCGAGGGCGGTGGGCTGGTACTCGTCGGGGTACCCGTTGGTGGTGTAGCTGACCACCAGGCTGGTCTTGCCCACGGCGCCATCGCCCACCAGCACGCACTTGATGCCCAGCTCCGGGCCGCTGCTCCGGGGCGGGCTGTGTCTCCGCAGGGCGGGCGCGTAATCCAGAAGCTCCTGGGGAGGCATGGCAATTGTAATGGCACTGGCACAGGGGGCTCGACAGGACTCAGCGAGGGGAACGGCGCGGCGAGGTCACTGCCATGCCCGTGCGAACGCGCTGCTGTCGGGGCCGCCGTGCGCAGCCACTTTCTCCAGCCCGCCGAGCTTCGCTCCTCATCACTGCACCTGCCACCCAACGCACAAAACCGGCCCCGATTTCCCTAGTCCCGCCCCGGTCCGCCCCGCCGGGAGGCGGCCTG
This sequence comes from Empidonax traillii, assembly GCF_003031625.1. Classification (NCBI taxonomy): domain Eukaryota; kingdom Metazoa; phylum Chordata; class Aves; order Passeriformes; family Tyrannidae; genus Empidonax; species Empidonax traillii. The sequence continues at coordinate 2,092,086 of NW_020955204.1, forward strand.
GCTCAGCCCTGCCCGGTCCGGCCGTCTCCTCCTGCCTGGTCCCGCGGGTGAGAGCCCCGGTGCTGCACCCCCATCCGCCGCGATGCCCTCCTAGCAGTTCCTGCCCTCGGAATTTCGGTGGGTGCCACGCCGTGCTCTAGATCATGCACGGGAAAGCCGCACTCCATCTGTGCCCCTCCTGCTTCCTTTTCAAAAGAAGCAGGACTATTGCCCCACCTGGGGCATCTGTGATTTCTGCCATAAAATCAGGAAAGGAATAAAACCAACAGTGCTGGTCAATATTGTGAGGGACAATGGAAAACAAATGCCTGAAATACATCACATCTGTTGACTGTGTGATTATCATTACGGTCATTTATCTGACCCAGCCAAGCTCTTGCTAGATGCTGACAAAAGCCACAGAGTGTATTTTTCCAGCTGCATGTACAGGTGCAGGAGTTCCCAGCCTGATGCCTTTTTTCATGTTCACTTTGGTAGCTCACACACCACACAGTGCCCTTGGCAGCTGAGAAGACTCCATCCTTGCCCTCAGGAGCCTACTGTCTAAAGAAGTAGGACTAAACAAACAGAGGAGTGGGAGCACACCACTTAAAAGGAGAGATGCGGCCACACTATCACAGCGATCGTTGCACACCAGCGTAGCACCTCCAAGTGATTGGAAACACTGGTGGGAAACTATTAATGCCTGCAATACCTAGTATTGCAACATCAGCTTTGAATGTGGATCTGTGTCCTAATGGAGAAGCTAAACTCTGGCTGTCTATGAACACCATTAATTTAGTTACCACAGTGTCCTTTATGGTGCTCTCAGCAAGGGAGACCTGTCTGCACTAGGCAGGTTTGTGCTGCAAGGAGCCTCTGATTAGCAGTTCCTGAGCTTGTGTCTTGCTATAGTTTGCATCCACATTGAGAAGCTACACAGGTGTTTCACCTATCTTAATACTAAACTTGAGAAGACGTCTTTAAGCCAGGCACAGTCTAGAATGCTTTTCCTTATGGTTGGCAGAAAGTCACAAGCACTGCAACTCTTCAGATTCACTCTTTGGAGACAGCCCACAAGCTTCCTGGGAACAAGAAGAAAGAAGGCTTTTTATTTGCAGTTTTCTCCAGCAGTTTGCTTTAATCAACCCCTTCTGAGTTTTTACTAAAGCACAGCCTTAAATTTCTACAGCCACAAAAAAAGGAGATGGTATTAGAAATTAGGCTGCTGCTAAAACATGTGCCAGATAGTCTTCCTACAGCAAGTGGCTGCTGTCTCAAGGGACTGGCTTGTATTAGACTGGCTTTTTCTGGTGCCGCGCTCTTCAGTGCTAGTTCAGAGCCAGGTGACAGCTGAACCGCTCCAGAAAAGGCAAAAAGTGCTGCAATGCGTGAGGTGTGGCTGTGCCTCCACTGGGACTGGCAAGGACACAATACACCACAGCCAAGGCAGGCAGCACATCAAGTGAGGACATTGCAGAGCTTTTTCAGTGCACTTCAGACACAGGCTGACATTTTGTGAACTGTGACATTTCCATTTAATCAGAAGATATTAATGTAAATGAGGGATTATTCACCAAATTGTTCACTGTTAGCAGTAGCAGGGGGAAGAGATGAAGCTGACAGCACTTGATTCCTGTATACTGTTTAGTTGGGAATGGATGCCACTTGAGAAGATATACTGTTGCCCCACTCCACTCTTTTTCTCTCATTCCTTTCCTAAAATTTCTTCCTCCTGAGACTATACTCTTTTTTCCTTGCAGCTTCTGACAGCCATTGGCAAACACACACAACTTGTCAATGAGCTTAAGTGATTTTTAATCTATATTTAAACTAAGTGATTAAGCAAACAAACACGGGAGCTCCCATGGGTTTGTTTCTCAGGTCTTGCCTTGCTCCTGACACTGAACAAAAGGTGCACGTTTAGTTTCACAACACGGTAAAAAGTCAGACATTTTGGGTTTTCTAGATTTTTTTTTTTTGCGCAGTTTGGGATTTTTGCAGTGAAAGTCTGCCCCACTCTCTGAGCTGCTGAACTGACAGCCACAGGGACCAGCTCTGCCATGTAGGTAGCAGGTACAGCAGGAAAGCCCCACTGCATGCTGCTTGCCTGACATGCTCTTCTGCCAAAAGCATCTGTGCCTGACTGGGAAATACACAGTCTGCAAGGCTGTGTTTGGCCTATCTCCCAGGAATTATAATTAGTACAAATTATGACGGTCTTTCTCATGATGTGAATTCCCATCCACCAGGAATTAAGTGCAGAAGATCAAACTCTTTTCAGGCAGATCAAATATAGATTTCAGGTGCTGTTAGCGTTTAGCTTTTACTCAGCTGAGCTGCACTATCATGTGTTGCTTCTAAAATGAAATAGACAACCTGCTCCATTAGAGTACAGAGTGATTTACAGTGGAAATAAATCTATATGTTTAGGCAGTGTGTGATTGTTACCATCAAACAAACTTTATACATCTGCACAAAGTCCTGTTTTTAAAAGAAACAGTCATTTAGAGGAAGACACTTCATTTTCTGCCCATTTATAATAATTATAGCCATTTTTCTCACTGCTGCTGTGGAAGGAGAAATTCACCTATTGACCAAGTTAAGACCAGTACATAAACCAATCTGGATGAGGAGGAAACTAGGGCTTGTCCCTTCTGGGGACAAAACTATAGATCAGCTTAGACTATTCCATATAGTTTCCCTTCTGAAGTGCAGTGTTATAATTTTGGGAAATTGTGACACTGGGCTTTTTTTGCAGCTACTGGTCCTGACTTCACAGGCTCCTGAGCAAGATTTTGCCTCCAACAATCTCTTATTCTTCACCTCTGACAACATTGTCTTCTGCCTACCTGCCTGATATTCTGCTCCCGAGTCTTGTCTGAAAGTCACAGACTGGAAGCCACTATCGTTTTTGCAAAGCCTACCGAACTACTCACATTGCCTCAGAAAAAATACCTCATGTTATGGGAGTTGGCAGAACTCAGTTTTAAAAATATTAGGGCTCCCTTCTTACCAAGGGAGAGGAAAAAAAATTATCAGCGCCACTCTTAACACAGAAGTGAGCTAATCCAGCCTTCGGGAATACTTGAATTTGTTCAGGTGGGCTGTGTATGTCCATATGCTCCCTTTGCAAGTGGTGCCCTTGGATCACATTTCTGAATCCTTTTACAGTGCTCTGCAAGAGAAACCCTAAATGATGAGAAATGGGGGAATGGTGAGAACAGGTGGCAACGTCATTCTGCCTTGGGGCAGGTGAGGGGGGATCTAAGACTGAGAGTGGGGCTAAACTGGAGTGCAGGTTCCAGAGCAACACGGGTCCGTGATGCCAAGGGACACGTTGAGGAAATCAAGATACAGCCGCTGCCCTGCCGGTCGCATTCATAGTCATAAGCAATGAGACAACCAGTGCTGAGTCACCCAGTGTTTTGTCATGCACCTGAGTGTGTATCCTCCCTGGGAAAAATCAAGCGTAATTACCACTTAAAAGAAGTGACAGACAAAAGAGTGAAGACAAGAGCCTGCACCCGGTTTTCCCTTGAGGTGTGCCTTGTCTGGTCACTACAACCTGCAGGAAGTGATGTCAAATGCTTCTTCATATAATTTTCTATCAACTTTACAGAGGCAGAAACAGCCACAACACAAAAGTCAGTGAAAATTCTGTGGCTATTGACAGAAAAATTACTACAACTTAAATCAAAGAAAAAAACATTCTATTATTTGCTTTCTAATATAGAGTTCTTGATTGATAGGAATTTCTATAAAAATACTTTACAATTCTAGAGCAGTGAATGGGTACTTCTGGTGTGAACTGGAGCTTTGCGGTTTTGAAATACCTTCTTGGAAAATAAAAAAAAAAAAAGAAAAAAAGGAGAGAAATGACATTTGAATACAGCTCTCACAATCCTGGCCTCTGAATTACTTTATTGCTTCTTCAGAATAAGAGCATGCCATGGGAGATGCACAGAGTTGTTCTGGTTCATCCTTTCACCCTAGTTAAATGTGGAGGCAAAGAGCCACAACAATTTAAGACTACAGAATACTAAGTTTAAATGACATGACAGTGTCACTAGCTCAAAAAAATATTTTCTTAAATGTTCCAAGGAAAGACAAACACCTGTATTGTACTAAGCCCCTTTCTCAAAGACAAATTCATCTCCCATCTGACTTGCACAGGAACAAGTCCTACCTCTCAGTTGTTCTATAAATAATTTAGAAGTGTGTTGCCACCTGCTGGAGAAGGTACATCTTCTAACACATCAACTGATAAATGTGAAAGAACAGGTAAGATTTAAGGCACTCAAAGCCCTTTCTTTAAATCTGAAAGAGAAACAGCAAATTTCAGACTAAAGACAGGTTGGGAGACAATAGTCTGAGCTTAATTTAATCATGTCAATCAATTATCAAAAAAGAGGAGTTAACACTTAACTGGAATGGGTGAGGGAATTAACAAGAGGAAACTGATAAAATTCATACCCCCACTGTGAAACAGGGAAAGGCAGGCAGTTAACACCAAACAGTGAGGGGCTGGGTTGAAGAGGGATTGCTGGGAAAACCATAAAATCCTGTAAGACCACTGTCTCCACCAAGGTACCAGTTTCAGCTCTCAAGCTTATCCTTTATGGATCTTCCTGGAAGGTCAGAACTGAGGGATTAGCCACAGGGTGCTGATGACCAGAGAAAAGGTTCCTGTCCTTTGTATGCTCATTTTAGGACTGAGAGGTTATGCACTAGGTTTCCATGGGGGCTTACAAAGGGCAGAATGCTCTGGAGTGCATATGTAGTATCAACAGACCTTGGTAGTTCACCTGTGGGAAAACTTCTTAAGGTGTCAGGAGAGCCGTGGTATGCAAGTCTGCAATTGCTGCTCTGGCATAAATATGGTTCCACCCAGCACTTACTGGTCTGCAGGAAGTCTGCTTCTGACAATGAGATTGAAGAGCTTGGGAGGTTGGTTAATCGTTAGGAGGTGGTCTCTGGCAAACTCATTGTGAGCTTTGATCTCTTTCAGGATAAATTATAATTGTTGTATGGCTCCCCATGTAGGTTCCAATTCAGGTTCTCATGGGCAACTGTGATACTCATGGGTACAATGCCACTGCAATTTCTTTTACTGTACTAATTTGTACACAGCATTCAACCGGTCACTCAAAAACACCCTCCCTTCTCTTGGGAGAAAGTCTCTTGATTGGATGGGGAACATAGGTATCTGCAGTACTATCCTCAAAGCAGGTACAGGGGGGTCTGAGAGCCTGGCTGTATCTTTTTAGGTATCTTATGGAGGTGTTGCATTTGGGGAATTACACCTATTTGCCTATGGCTTTTATAAATGCAGTGTATTTTTTATGTTGATTATAGTGAAGGAATATTCATTCTATGTACAGCGAGGTGGAATGATGATCAGTACTGCATCTGTACTGGAAATATAAGAGGAAGTCCGGGGTTTAATTCAAATTATAATTGTGTCACTACGTTCTGCCCTTACCTCTTTCTACAGCCACATCTTCCTGCCTTCTCCTCTGCATCAGCACTCATGTTTGGATTGTGGATCACATAGTCATCTACTGCGGGGCAATGAATTGTCTCACTCTACAGTCATATCTGCACTGATGTGCACAAAGTGTGGGCTGGACAGGGCAGCCAGGAATGACACAGACAGTGTTGAGGAAGCCCAGATTCAGACAGGCTAAATATTCTGGGAGTCTGGACCTTGGACACATTATATGTTTGTCAAGGCCATTATCTAGAATCTGTTCCTCAAGGCAGCTGAAGAGACTAGAATGTCATACAGCATCTAGATGTTGATAGCTGGGTCCATAGCTTGGAGAAAATGTTAACTGTGTAAGTTAAAATTACTGCAAATTACTGCAATTGTGACCACAATCACTCTGAAACAAGACCAGAATTTAGGTTTCCAATCCAAACATATCACCGAAATTACCTAGATTCTCTCCCACAAGTTCCTCTTCTAGACTTATACCACTTCTACACACAGAATGTAATCATCTGATTCTCCACACATTCCTGGTGAATCAAAGAGCTGATAATCTTCTGCCTGCAACCCCTGCTCTTCCCTTCTTTTCAGAATACCAAATCTGTGAATGTAGTACTGGGATATAATTACTGCATATGTTTGTAAATTAAATAATCACAGCAGATGATAGTGCAGATGGACGGAGCAGGCCTGTGGGCCTGGATTAGCTTTAGGCTGGTGTTTCATTTCCAAATAAGGTGAGAATCTGGCTTCCAATTTAACCACATTAAAATCAGACACAGGTTTCTCAAGAGCTATCACCCCTAACAGGCTATAACATCTGCCAGAATAAGAAAGAAAATCTCTTTCATTTCTGGATGTGACCAAGAAAAAAAATTATAAATATATGTCCTGAGCTAGGCTTTTAGTGGAAACAGTCCATAGAGCTGGACTCTACGAAATTTGTGCAAAATGTCAATTTAGCCTAATTTATAGATGTATTTCAAGACAGTTTATTTCCCCTTTACCAAATAACCCCTCAGTCTTCTACTGCTAAAAATATGACTAAAAAAAAGTATGAGCGTCATTGTTGAAGGCAACAGGGGGAGACCTCATCTTAAATGAGGGGTTAAAACTACACCCAGCCCTTTTACATAAACATAAGCTGAAGCTGCAATGGATGCAGAGAACTACTTGGATGCTCCAGGAAACTAATTACCTCATCTTTTTAAGATGAAAAGGGCAGGAACTTCTTGATATAAATCCTGGATTTGGTATGTCTGAATGAAGGCTATCATTGGTAATGACTTTTGCAGAGGATATGAACGCTCTCAGGTGTCCTGTACGCTAAAGAACAGTGTTTGAACAAGAGCAAAAGGATTCAGACTAGCCACAGCTTACGTTAGACTGGAAATCAGAGCTTGAAATCAGAGCTTGAAATCCTGAGAGCATTTGGAACAGGTACGAGCTGGAGCAGTCAGGGGAAAAATACCCACACTCTCAGACAGAGCTTGATAGGAATAGAGAAAGGACTATATGATGTGGTATCTACAAGAGTGGGAGAATAGATCTGATAGTCCAAGAATTCCCCTCCTAAGTCATTACCTTAAACCTAATGTAATTTGTATGTACTTTTTGAGAAGCTAAAGGAGAAAAGTTGCTGCTTATGATGATCAGGATGATTAGACAGCAAAAGAATGTGGGTTTTTTATTTTGGCTCAGAGCTGCCACATAAAGAGGCTAAAGAGCAGAGGTTGGAACTTGGTCTTGGCTCCTGCCAGTGCTTGCGGGCAGGCGGAGTCAGCAAAAGCTATGTTTTGTTTTTAGCAAAGCACGCAGAGATGACCCTGTAGAGGCACACCATTGGAGCCTCCAGGAACCCAGCTAGCCTGGGACCTGCATATCTGGGGAGAAGGCCTGAGGCTGAGCAGTGCAGACCACAGCCCTAGTTTATGGGAGTGAGGTGTCCAGTAAAAGACCAGAGAAAAAGGAGATATAACTTTGTGCAAAGGCAACCACATGCCACTGCTACTAGTGGTGCCTCACTGCCACATGATGTCCAAACTAAGTTTGGGAAGACCTCCTCGGTCTTGTAATGGATCCCTCTGTGTTGCAAATTGTCCTGTACCCTGTGGGACAACATTTCTCTGTTCCTTTCCTTCCAGAAAGTAAAAATTACATCTAATATACAGTATAAGCTCACAGTATAGTATACAGCATACATATAGTATACACATATACATCTCTATTCATTTTATATAGCCCGGAGGAGACTGAGGGGTGACCTCACTGCAGTCTACAACTTCCTCATGAGAGGAAGAGAAGGGGCAGATGCTGATCTCTTCTCTGTGATGACCAGTGACAGAACCAGGAACGGTCTGAAATTGTGCCAGGGGAGGTTTAAGTTGGATATTACAAAAAGGTTCTTCACCCAGAGGTGGTTGGGCACTGGAACAGGCTCCCCAGGGAAGCGGTTACAGCACCAAGCCTGACAGAGTTCAAGAAGCATTTGGACTATACTCTTGGGCACATGGCTTGACTCTTGGGGATGGTCCTGTGCAGGGCTAAGGATTGGACTCAGTGATCCTTGTGGGTCCCTTCCAGCTTGGCATATTCTGTGATTCTGTGAAACCCAAAGGGCTGTATAAGAGATTAGTCTTTTCGTTAATGCCATTGTTATAAATTCTGCTAGTTCAACCTAGCAGGTAAAACTGTAAATAAAAATTGTTGGCCCAGGAGAACAAAAGAAATCCCCAAGTTATAAGCACTATTTAGCGATACAGAAGCTGGATCCAACACATTTAAGTCTAGAAAGCTGGGATAAACTTGCAGAGCAAATCTAGTATAGGTCAAGAACAGCCTTATGCTGGATCCCCATATTCTGTGCCTCAAACATCATTCTAGCAATACAGCCAAGATTTTACCACTCAGTACTACACAAGAGCCACAACACAGCAGTTTTTACAGGAATGTTTAAAAACAGACAATTCCTAGCCGCAGACAGTAGAATCACTATGAAATAGTTTGTAGGACCATCAGGACTGATTCTAGTGGTGCACACTGCTGCACTCAGGAGGGGATTTCTTGTGCACACAGCTGCACAAAACAGAACAGTATCACTAAAAAATGGGAAAGAAAACTTTCAAACCAGAGCTACAGGTTAGAAAGTCAACAATACTTTGTTAAGGTGGGGTGTGTGTGTGTGTGTGTGTGTCTCTCTGCCTATCACGCACATGGAGATTCACATTTTTATTGCTTATATACAATTTATTGTATTCATATGTATTTACATTCCTAGAAGTTTATGCCTGCTCCCAAGAATCCTTATTCATGTGCTAATTAGTTGCATAGATCTTATTACACATGCACATATTTGGGAAGCGGTAATTTGAGGTCTCTAGTATTCATTTGGTATGGTACCCTCACTCTTTTTATCCTTATTTGGTCACAAATACAGGTTTTCAAGTTTGGCGTATCCTATCTTGTTATATTCAGCAATGGAATCAGACTGTCTAGCTCCCATAGGGGAAATTCTGCTTTATTACTAGCAGATAAAACTGCAGATTAAAGATCATCTGATTATTACTGACATAGAAAACTGCTTTGTTTATTGGAGCAGGCCCTTTCTTATTTCAACAGAGGCCTTTTGGCACCAACGGCCGCGAGCGGAAGCGGCGGGCACTGCACGAAGCCCAAGGCCTGGAAGTGAGAGCGCAGGCCGATCAGCCACTCCCGGGGGGAGGGCAGGGACACGGCGGTCCGGCATGCGAGTTCAGCCGTGCCCGATCCCGGCGCCATTCTGAGGAGGGCGCGGCCCCGCCCGCCCGGCAGCCCCGGCCCGCATGCGCAGAGGGCCACGTGACGGGCTCAGCTGAGCGCGGGGCCGGGCGGCTCGGGGGGCGTCGGGGCCGGCGCTGGGGGCTGTGGGTGTCGGCCATGGCCTCCATCCTGGACGAGTACGAGGATTCCCTGCACCGCTCCGCCTCCCTGCAGCAGAGCCGCGCCAGCGTGGGCATCCCGCACTCCGGTAGGTGCCCTCCTGCTCTCGGCAGGGCCTTCGGTGTGCGGGTGTTCCCGCCGAGAGCGGGGAGGCGGGTGGGCAGCTCCGGGTGGTGACTCGGACGTGTCGGGCTCTGGGGAGAGCTGCCGGGAAAAGGTGCACTGTGTGTGTCGCACAGCGTTCAGCTGCGGTTTGTTCTTCCGTTGTTTGCTGTGTGAAATGCATTGACGTAGAGAGCACCTGGTTGCTGGTGGAGCCCGGGGGTGATGCAGGTCAGCTTGGCAGGACCGAGGTGCTGTTATCCGTGGGAGGGTCCGCACGGCCCCTGTGCCGGGCAGTGCCAACACGCGTGCACCAAGTGGCGTGTCGTTGCAGTCACAAGTTACAACCAACCACACCTCAGCCCTGCCCAGCTCAGAGCTGTGGTAGCTGGTTGAGAACATCTTATCATTTTGCTTCCTTTTTTCCCTCCCCTCAGAGGAAACCAGCTGTTACAGTGTTAGGGACGTGTGCACAGCTGTACTTGTATGGAGTTAGTTTCCTAACCCAGGGGCAGTCTCCAAATTCTTCATTTCTTTCCAGTGGTTCCCTTAGGCTGAATACATAATAGCAAGGTTACCAAGGAAGTGGTCTCTATCGCTATTAAAATTCTCTGTCAAAGTCTGTGAAGCTTTGGGATACGGTCCTATTCAGGGAGGCGTCCAATTGATGTAAAGTGATGGTGTGATCACCAGTCAGTTGTTTCTTTCCTGTGAGAGAAAGCAAACAAATGGCAGGAATATTTAATGATAAATTCAAGCTTAATTATGTTCAATTACCATTCCCTATTAGATGCCACCATACAACATTTTGTTGGGTGTGGCAGGGAAATGTAGGTTATGAGATGATTCTGTTCTATCTGGTATTGTCAGTAGTAGTACCAGCTGCTGTGCAGAGCTGGCATTTTGGAGTTACAAGTTTGGAAATACATGGACACATTCTTCCAATTTTTTTCTTCATACAGTCTTGCCCACTGTGAATCTTTGGGGAAACCAGATTGTGAGGTTCATATATGCGTTAAGAATTGATTAATTCTGTCATACTGTGTATATTATTGAGTATAAATACACTGGCAGAATTACTCTGAGCCTAGGTACTGAAGTAGGTGTGTTCCTCTTGTTTGTTTTGACATAAATTTTTACTTTGTTTTGTAATGTTAGATAAAGAATAAGCGGCCTGAATAGCTGTTGTGCAGAACAGTGTTGGGACAGGCCAGGTTACTGAAAAGAAATTTTCAAGGACTCAGCTTTTCTTCTTGACTGCTGCAACACCTGTCTCCAGTCATGGCTGCTTTACAGTTGAGAAATCTGTGTGTTTGATGACAGTTGATGTTGGCAAAGGAAGTTGGGGAAACTGCTAAATGGCAAAGGCACAGCTTAATCAGAATTTTAATTAGTCTGAAATCAGACCAGACTGGCAACTTTTAATAAAACTTGGACTGGTAAAACTTGTGGACAATCTGAAGTTTAAGCAAATTTATTTTGGAAAAAGATACAATAGTTAATTTCCTGAAAGCAGTCCATAAGGTTAGATTGGAAACTTTGGAAGATGTTGAAACATGTTCCTCAGTTTCAGTTAGTTGTCTCCTGCATTTGTTAAACTGCAGGTATTGTTTCTCAGACTTGTAGATAATGAAGCAGTGACTCCATATCCAACCTAAAGTCCTCCTGCATTGTGTATTGAGTGTGCTTCAAAGTGGTGCTGTTAGTCCCAGTTTAGAGAATGTTAAGCTTATGCTCCGGAGGGCAGAAGTGATGTTCTCTGTGAGATACAATTCCAGATTTCTTTTTCCTTTAAGTTTACACCTTCCTAGTTAACTACTTTGGCCATGGACAGCCTTAACTTGCTATAGCTCTTTTGGGGTTTGATCATCCTCTCCGGGCTAACTGCTGCCTGGATCTGCTTGATTCAGAGATCCTTCACTTGCATATGGAGCAAAGCACACGTGTTAACCTAGCAAAGTATCAGTCTGTGTTGCTTCCAAGCTTGAGGTTGTTTGGTCAGATTGAGATCCTCTGTGGTTTTCTTTGATAGAGGGTTATGTAAGACTTTGTGCACATGGGAAATTCAGTCACCGGAAAAACTTGTCTCATGGGACAGATAGGGATGAAACTTTGTGATAAGATCTGTTGGTGGATGCACATATATTCCAGTATTTTACCAATGAGTATCGTCACCTGGGTTTGGTTTTATCTGAATGTGTTCTTGTTTTACCATTCACTGGCTTATCTAAGCACTTTTGTAGTTTTTTGCTTCCTCATAAGAAGACCATAAAGAGCTCTGTTCTCATTTAGGAGTAGAGTGGCATGCTCTTTTCAAGTCCCATGTTTCTTGGTGCAGAGGTCTACCC
>NW_020955204.1:2104722-2333211 GCF_003031625.1 Empidonax traillii
GGTGCAGAGGTCTACCCATGTGCACTGAAAACTAAATCTGGTGTGCTGCTTTTCTGAACTGCCACATGCATTAAAGGTTCACCTGTCTTAAAAGTTTGTTTGTTGACTGCTTCTGACATGGAATGACAGAGAGATATATTTCAATAACAGTGGTCTCTTAGGTGGCTTATATGGTAGTGTCTGCTCAGAGCCCTCTTTGTCTCTTGCATAATACCAGCCATTCTTTCCTGTCTTGAACACGTAAACTGTCAGTCAAGGAAAACAAATTATTATGTGATTCTACTCTCATTTTCAGCCCTTTTTGCAGTTCATGTGACAGTTTTCTGGCATTCCCTGCAATTCAATGTGCTATCAAATTAATGCTTATGACAAGTCTGCTGCTCTGTGACAAGACCGTAAAGCATATTATTACTTTTCTTTCCTGTTATTCATATGTACGTGAGTGCTGCTCTCTGTGTTCGTGCTCCATGGAGCACTCTTTTTTCAGTAAAACTCAGAGCAGGCAATGATCCTTCTAACCTTTTAGGTTGGATTTTGATGCAGTATGGGATTATTGTTGTGGGGTTTTGTCTTATTTAGTTTTTAAGTGTTTGCATTCTTTCTCCAGGATATGTGAATGCACGACTGGAGAAGGAAACGCCAATATTTAACAAGCAAAGGATTGATTTTGCTCCTCCAGAGAAAATCAACAGCTTAGTGGTCTCCTCTAACCAGCTCTGTATGAGCCTTGGCAAAGACACCATTCTCAGGTAATGCTGCCTGAATCCTGAAGTTGCTGCTTATTTTCCCCTGCCTCTTTTTTTTTTTTTTTTCTTAAGTTATTAGAGAACTTACATTTGCAAACTGGATAAGAAGCCATGAGCCAAATATGGAAAACAGGTGAGGAGTTACACGTACATGGACTTTTGTTGGAAGCAAGCTTTCATGGTTTCTCTTTGCAGGATTGATCTTGGGAAGCCAGATGAACCCAATCAGGTAGAGCTGGGACGCAAAGATGAAGCCAGAGTCTACAAGATGTTTCTGGACCACACAGGTGAGGCAGTGGACCATGTATATTTACAGACAGTGGTCAGTGGTGCAAGTGAGCACGCGTAACAAAGCTCTGGTGAAGTTTGCTTTCTGTTCTGTATAGAAGGAGAACAGGTCAATCTTCTGGGCCAACCTCTGTTGCCCAGGGACCCTGCTTACTGATTTGCATCTTTTGCTAGTAGTAAAACACTGACTTGTTGTGTCTGTTGTGTTTCAGAACTCTCTAAAATGAACACATGCAATTAGGCTGTTGTAAGCAAGGCTGCTAAAGCCAGTAAAAGGAAACTTTTGGCCATCACTCTGTGCTGTATGTTTTATATAAGAATTTTTAAAAAGAACCATAACATCTGCAGTTTATAGCCTTGACTGATTTTAAACAACTAAATGAAAGTTTGGGAAGAAATGCTTGTATCTCTCACCAACTGCCAGAGGTAGTAGGGAACTCTGGGAACTGTTTGTCCTTAGGACACTTATTGAAACACAATACCTTCTTGCTAAAGCATCTGAGACTAATAATGTAAGTTTGCAACATATGGACTACCGTTCTGATCCAGCATGGAAATCTCCCACATTCCTGTGAACGCCTGGGAAAGTGGTGGATTAAGTATGTTGATACTGGAGCTTATCAAATGTTAGGATTAGAAACCTCAGGAATTTGGCTTGCTTAGGCACAGTCCTAATTTGTTCTCTGTTTCTCCTTCCTATACCCATCTTCTGTTGGCAGGCTCCCATCTCCTGATTGCTCTGAACACCAGTGAATGCCTTTACCTGAACAGAAGTGTTCAGAAAGTGCGGGCGCTCTCCCGCTGGAAAGGACACTTGATTGAAAGTGTGGGCTGGAACAAATTTCTTGGTTCAGAGACCAACACTGGGCCCATCCTGGTGGGGACATCCCAGGGGCAGATCTATGAGGCTGAAATCTCTGTCAGCGAAGGAAGCCTCTTCAGCACTAACCCTGACCAGTACTTCCGACAGGTCTACACTCTGGAGGAGGAATCAGGACCTGCCCCAGTCTGCTGCTTGGAGATTGAACGAGGGATAGAAGGGAAATTTTTTATTATAGCAACCACTAGGAAGAGGCTCTTCCAGTTTGTTGGCAAAGTGCCTGAAGGAACAGAGCAGCAAGGCTTCAGCTCCATATTTGCTATGCATGCTGACCATTTGCCCAGCTTTCGGGAGTTTCCAGCCAACTTGGGATTCAGTGAGATAGCCTTTTACACTCCAAAACTGCGTTCCAACCCACGCTCCTTTGCCTGGATGATGGGAAATGGTGTTTTATATGGTACATTGGATTATAGTCGTCCCGATTCCATTTTGAGTGATGAACGGGTCTGGGTTTATCCTTCTGATATTGACATAACTGTGAACAAGCCCATATCCATTGTACTTACCCAGTTCCATTTCCTTTTGCTGCTGCCTGACCGGGTGAAGGCTGTATGTACTCTGAATGGGCAGGTTGTTTTCCAAGATCTCTTCCTGGAGAAGTTTGGCCTGCTGACGTGCATGATCAAAGATCCCACAGTCCAGCAGATATGGATCCACACTGAGAAAGTAGTGTTTCGCTACCATGTCCAACGGGAATCTAGAGATGTGTGGAAGATGTATATGAACATGAACAAATTTGATTTAGCTAAAGAATATTGCAAGGACCGTCCGGAGTGTCTAGATATTGTACTGGCAAAGGAGGCAGAGCACTGTTTCCAAAACAAGAGATATCTAGACAGTGCCAAATGTTACGCACTGACCCAGAACTACTTTGAGGAAATTGCTCTGAAGTTCATTGAAGCCAAGCAAGAGGAGGCCCTGATGGAGTTTCTGATTAAGAAGCTAAGTAACCTAAAACCTTCAGAGAAGACACAGACCACTCTGCTGACCACGTGGTTGACAGAACTGTACCTGAACTGGTTAGGTATATTGGAAGGAGATCCCTCCCAACGAAATCTCTACTTGGATACACGGGAGAAGTTTCGCACTTTCTTGAGCAGTCCTAAAAACAAAGACTGTCTTTTTAATAATCGGGCATCTATTTACGAGCTGTTGGCAAGCCATGGCGACACAGAGCACATGGTGTACTTTGCGGTCATCATGCAGGATTACGAGCGTGTAGTAGCTCACCACTGCCAGCACGACGAGTACGATGAGGCTCTAAATGTGTTGTCCAGGCACAGAGACGAGAAACTGTTCTACAAGTTCTCTCCAGTTCTCATCCAGCATATTCCCAAGAAGGTAGTTGATGCCTGGATTTCTATGGGCTCTAGACTGGATGCCAGGAATCTCATTCCAGCCCTTGTTAACTATAGCCAGAGTGCCAGCACCCAGCAGATCAATGAAGCCATTAGATACATGGAGTTCTGTGTCTATCAGTTGGAGGAAACCCAGCAAGCCATTCACAACTACCTGTTGTCTCTTTATGCTTTATGTCGGCCAGACTCACTGCTGTCGTACCTGGAGCAAGCAGGAACCAATCCAAACAGGATCCACTATGACCTGAAGTATGCACTGCGCCTGTGTGCAGAGCATGGGCACCACCATGCATGTGTCCATATTTACAAAGTGATGGAATTATATGAGGAGGCTGTGGATCTTGCTTTACAGGTGTGTGTGTGTGTGTGTGTGTGTCTGTGCATGCTGTGATATACAGGAATGTAGCTTATTCAGGTTACCTTGAACAATGGAGCATTGAGAGGAACTGGGCAGACTCACCAGCATCGAAGCTGTACAGCTAAGGCTAGGAGGAAAGACCTGTCTCTGTTAACATATTCCTGTGCTTTCACAACTGTTCTAAGTAGACAGCGGCTGTTATGAGCCATAACTGAGGGTAGGGGCATGGAAAGTACAAGGGGGAGTACTGCCTGTCTTAAGCTCAGTCTCTGACATAAAATACTTTTAACATCTCTGCCTTTATGCAAGACTTGTATAGCTACTGTTAAGGATTCTAATTACTTCCTGTTCCTAGCTGTGAAAATTGTCACAGGAGAGTACCTTTGTCAGCTTATTCTGACCTTCACTGAGATGCTGGATTTTTTTTATATTGACCTTGCTATGCCTTAGCTGAAATATGTGACCAGCAAAGATACTCTAACATAGGTGTGCTCTTTCTGTGCTGGGCTTTGTTCTCTGTTGGGTAGCAAGCAAATCATCGTGGGGGAGTACTGATGCAGAAGAGAGGTGTTTGACGTGTAAACAAGGAGCAGGCCTGTAGTGCAATCCTAGGCAAAGAGAAGTTTTCTATTAATGCCTCCTGTAATGGACAGCAGGCTTTGAAGTTGAATGGTAGATAAACAAAGAGGGAAACTTAATTCTGTTTCCTTGTCTGTCCAACTCCTAGGTGGATGTTGATCTTGCCAAGTCCTGTGCAGATCTTCCTGAAGATGATGAGGAACTCCGGAAGAAGCTGTGGTTGAAGATCGCTCGGCATGTTGTTCAGGAAGAGAAGGATGTCAAGAAGGCAATGGCCTGCCTGTCCAGTTGTGCCCTGCTGAAGATTGAAGATGTGCTGCCATTTTTTCCAGACTTTGTCACTATTGACCACTTTAAGGAGGCAATCTGTAACTCACTGGAGGACTACAACAAACACATTGAGGAGCTGAAAAGGGAGATGGAGGAAGCCACACAGAGTGCCAAGAGGATCCGAGAGGACATCCAAGAAATGAGAAATAAGTATGGCTCTGTGGAGCCTCAGGAAAAATGTGCTGCTTGTGACTTTCCACTTCTAAACCGCCCTTTTTACCTTTTTCTGTGCGGTCACATGTTTCACTATGATTGTCTCCTCCAAGCAGTTTTCCCAAACCTTCCTGCCTATAAGCAGGCAAAACTTGAAGATCTTCAGAAGAAGCTGGCAGCTACCAGTCAGCCGTCCAAGAGCCACCATCGTCCCAAGGATGCAGATACCATTAGCTTGGGGAAGGGGCAGCAGAGTCGGGAACAGATCAAAGCTGACATTGATGATATCGTGGCAGCAGAATGTGTGTACTGTGGTGAGCTGATGATCCGATCCATTGACAAACCTTTTATTGATCCCCAGAAGTATGAAGAGGAGATGCAAAGCTGGCTGTAGTTTTCCAAATCTGCAACTGTCAATGTGTGAGAGTAGTTTTGTTCACAACCCCGGGAAGCTTCTGTGGTGGCAACATAACCTCCAGGAGCAGGAACACAGTGGCTTCTGTGGAACTCTAAGGAGAGTAGTGGGGTCTTTTTACCAGGATTACAGAGAACTAGCCTTGAAAAACGGGGAAATACAGCTATGGCTGTTTAAGGACTTGAGCAATAGTTAGAATTAACTTACATCCTGGAATATATTTAGCAGATGTTTGCTGCTTCTGAGGTTCTCAGTGGGAAGCTAATGGAGTGTCTTGTTGTCCAGAAGGAATTGGGAATAGCCTATGATTTGTCTTCCCTGTTGTGTGGTATTTCTTTCGGTGAAGACAAGCTTAAAGGGAAAGGTAGCGAGGGGCAGTAAGCAATGTAGTCTTCATTTATTGCTTTCAAAGCTGGAATTGTCATCTGTTTCCTTTTTGCTGAGAATCTGTGACCACATAACATGGGAAGAACGTGAAAGGACAAATGCTCTTGCATATGTGTTTTGTAAACAACGTGCTACACAAATACATGTTTCTACACAATGTGATGTAAGAATGTGTATAATTCTCAAGCAGGAGTGTCTCATAATACACTAAAATAATTTGCCTGCAATTCGAGATGTGTAATTTTCTTTCTCACAAGCTTTATGCACAAGCCCGTACATTTGAATTTCTCTGGGTACTGTTTCTGGAAATGCTTGTTCACCACCTTCTCCCTCTCTCCATGGTGTTTCTACTATGCCTTTGTATAGCAGGTCTTGGTTTTGTCTTTACCCCAAACCAAAATTGATATATACAGTAATAGGGTTTCAACTGAGGTTCTGCAAGCAGGAACACAACCTGTTTGTATTATCCTGAAGTGGTCCTCTTTAAGCTGCACTTGATACTAGACTAGAGATCTAGTCAGAGTTTCACTTAATCGTAGTCTATGGAAAAGTTCTGTGGTGTGAAATTCTGTTTTGCCCTTTGAAGTCAGTACCTTGTGTTTAAAAAGTCTTTTGCTTTCCTGACAGTATTTGATACTTTCTGGAGATGGCTGTAAGTCAATGTTTCTATCTATTGCTCCAGCTTGGAAAATTCTTCCCAGAAGATAGCAATCACTACTTGTGAGTGAGGGAACAAAATATTTTCTTTGGAGATTTAGTAAGGGGTCCTGATTTATTTAAAGAAAATGAAATTTTAATTAAGTTTTGCAGTTTGGGGCTGAATCACAAAGGTATTAATGGGCAAAAAAATTGAATGTTCTAAAAAGAGAAAATACTATTCTTGTAATTAGGGCAATAGAAAATACTGTCTTCTGAGAAACCTTTTCAGTTCTTTCATATGAATGTACGTGCTTGTCTTGACTACCTCTCTCAATCTCCTAATCTCCCTGTTTGTAGGGTTGTAGAAATTGGTCTTCATGTTAGTATAAATTTAGTGTCCTCAAGGATCTGACCTAAGAATTATGATAACAATTCAGATCTTCAGAAGAACTTTTATGCTTTTATTGGGAGCTTCAGCCTGGAATAAATGAATGAATTTTATCTGTGTAAAATGGCATGAGTAATAAAGAACAGATCTGACAGTAGGAAGACCTGAGGTTTTGAAATCCTCTTTTCTTTGTTGGAGCCATGGGATAGGCAGTTTTCTTACCACCTGATGGTGTGTGTTTCTTGGCTTATCAGAAACCACTGTTTCAGTGGTTCCATTAAGAGGTGGCTCAGAAACCCCCATATGTATTTTTCTTTGGCTCTAGGAGTGTGCACCAGATGCATATACCACAAATCTCATACTTCCTCACCATTGTTAACTGAAAAATCATTTACACGATTTGTTGTCAAGGTTGTGGAGAGTGTTACTACCGGCAAAGACTGCAGCAGTGATTAAATGACTGGTGCCAGTAGTACAGGAAGCTACATAAAGGTATCTTCTGAACTTTCTTTTCATTGTCATATGCTTCAGAAGTTTCAGTTACCACTGCCTTATGCTTCTTGGCAATTTTGCAGTGTCACTCAGTGAAAAAGGTAAGAGGGTTTGTTTTTTTGGGAGGCAAGTGGGTATGTGGTGGTGAAGTGAACTGCTTACTGTTCTCCCATAAATCTAATCTGCAAGGTCTTCCTCTTTGCTTTCAGAATAGCAT
The DNA here is from genome assembly GCF_003031625.1 of Empidonax traillii. Classification (NCBI taxonomy): domain Eukaryota; kingdom Metazoa; phylum Chordata; class Aves; order Passeriformes; family Tyrannidae; genus Empidonax; species Empidonax traillii. The sequence goes on from NW_020955204.1 coordinate 2,111,953, forward strand.
TTTTATCTTTTCTCCTTGTAATTTCAACACAGTTATGTTTTAGAACTCAGTCCTTTGTTTTTTTAGCTATGAATGAACTGTATACCAGCTGTTACAAATGGTATGGCCTTGGGCTTTGTCCTTGTCTGTGTGAATGACCCCTGCAATTTAGTTAAATGCAGCTGAAGAACAGCATAACCAAAAAGGTGGGTGGGACCCCCAGGTCTAAAGCGAACTTGTGCTATTATATCACCTCTCCTAGGCCTTCAGCAAGGGATGGGGGGAAATACTCAGAGTTGGGGGAGACAGTGGTGAGTGTGTGTGTTGAAAGAGTTTGTAGAGAATTTCAGGTGTACTTGCTGTTGATCTGTGTAGTAGGAAGCAGCTAACTGCAACTTGGAGAGGGGTGTGTTTCGTCTGCTTTCGGAAAGTGAATGCCCAGGCTGGAAATTTAGAAAGGCAAATTCTTAACAAGCCACTAGATGTCATTGCTGTCCATTTAAATACTGAGGTTTGCTGCAGAGAGCTAGGGGTGTTCTGTAGCAGAAGAAAGAACAGTACACAAACAAGGAACTGAACGAGGATCCCAGCGCCTTTGGGGGTGTGTGGAGACAGACCTGTAAGGCAGTTACTGGAGGCAAAGATGTTAAGAAATTGTCTTTAACTAAAAGGCGATTTCGTTCACAGATCACTATTTTTCAGGTTTTGAGTATCAAAAGATGCATTTACTCTGTTAATAAGTAAGTATCATAAAATTGTAAAATCATTTAGGTTGGAAAAGACCTCTGAGATCATCAAGGACAACTGCTCACCCAGCACTGCCAGGTCCACCACTAAACCCCTCAAGTGCCACATACACATCCCTTTAAAATACCTCCCAGGATGGTGATTCCATCACTTCCTTGGACATCCTGTTCCAATGCCTGACTACTCTTTCAGTGAAGAAATTTTTCCTGATATCCCATCTAAGTCTTTCCTGGCACAGTTTGAGGCTGTTTCTTTTTATCCTGTAATTTGTTACCCGGGAGAAGAGACCAACCTCCTCCTTGCTACAACCTCCTTTCAGGTAGTTGTAAAGAGCAATAAGATCCCTTCTAAGCCTCCTTTTCTCCAGGCTAAACAACCACAGTTCCCTCAGCCATTTCTCATAAGACTTCTGCTACAGATCCCTGTTGCTCTTTGGACACACTCCAGCACCTCAGTATCTTGTGGTAGGAGGCCCAAAACTGAGCACAGTGTTTGAGGTGCAGCAGCCTCTTTTGTTACTTGTATTCTAATGTAAGTTCCCCACAGACCTAGTTGATTTAGTAAACTGTAGAGAGACCTTCCCTGGGCTTGGAGTTGCAATACCTGGTGGCCTTGAGTCTGGCCATTTTTGCTTGCTTCCTCTTCCCTCTGTCCTGACAGCAGACACACAGACTGTGAGCCAGCTCCTTAGTTGCGTGAGTTCACATTTAGTGTGTCTTGTTAAAAGCACCAGTAAAGCTGGATTTGTAATATGATATTGGACACTGGCTTGCATAAACAGGTAAGTTAGTATGTTTACTTTTGCCTCTGAGTTGTGGGGTCATAATCCCAATAAAACTGCAAGTGGGAGTAGGTACATCTTGTACTCCATCAAAACAAGATGTTGTAGTTTGACTCAGATTGTAGTCATGTATTAGCATGTATTTCTTGGAATGGGTAGTTCCCATTCCCCACTTTACTGTCAATGTCAACATATAGACTGTCTATGTTTACAAGTGCAAATTCTTAGTTTCTAGTGGGATTTCATTTCTTGCATCACTTCATCCAACAAACCTGTACAGAGCTGTGGGAAGACAGAATAAAACTAGGCCTATTCCTTGCTACAAGTATGCTGAGCTGATATTTGAGGTTTGAAATGTAAAGGACTTACAGTGCTTTTTAATTTGTTATTATTCAGATGCCTTGAGTATTTTTACCCAGAATAGATGGAGTATCATATGATTCACTGTGGCATGTGTAGTGTTTATCAGAGAATCTTAAGGCATTCGCAAAGCAGAGAGAGGCTGGCAAGGACCTTCTGTCGTTTTTGTACATCACGGAAGGGTTGCCCTAGAAAGGAAAGGGAATGGTGGTTTCTGTAAAATAATTTGGCCAAACTTTATGTATCTGACTTCAGGGAAGCTTCCCCAGTGAAACTGTAATATTGATGGGTCTGTACTATTCACACTGAAGTACTGAGGAAGAAAAAATTCATTTCCTTTGGAGTAAGAATTTTGATAAAATTGAAAAGCTTAGGGCTTGAAAGTGGAACATTACAGGCATGCAGTGAATTGTGTATGGGTTCAGCTCCTAAGCTGTCTGATGTCTCTGAGTATGCCTAGTCCGGACTTTACCTTTTGAACCCTCCAGGATTTGAGTTTCATGCTTGTACTGTGATTTTGGAGATGTGTGATACTTCCCCCTTGACTCATGTTTGGGTTTTTAAACTCCCAGATCTTGTGGAAAGGCATCAGGCTACTTATTTAGGGAATAAGTTTTAAAGCAACCTGGCCTGCAGCTGCTTTCATGTGAAAGGAGGGGAAAAAGATTAAACAAACTTGTTAGATCTACATGTTGAAACGGGTTGGGATGGAGAGAAAAAGGGGCTAAGGCATTTCCTCTCTGTAATGGCCAAAGGTATTGGAGGCAGCTTGTTTAAGTAGGACTGGTTCCTTAGGAACAGGGAAGCTACAGGAGCACTCTAAGGTTACAAGTACAGCTATAACTGATCCTACACACTCTCTGTTATGATGGGACAGCTCAGCAGAAGACAGTTTCCAACTTGCAGCAAGTCCGTATTGGGTTCAGACTCGCCGCAGTGCTTCACGACCCCTATGATGATGGCAGGAGAGCTGTTTGAATTTAACACTTGAGCTGCAGAGCTTGGCTGGTGCGGGAATAAGCACAGCTGATGTGTCTGTACAACATCAGGCTATCTCACTGCACAGAGATTTTCATCATATGCTTCCAAGTACCACATAAATATCGTTGTTTTATAAAGGAATATACAGGCTGTACCTGATATGTGACAAATAGTAATTATGGCATTTTCAGGAATTCGTATATTCCTGCTGTGCTGCTGTGGTGGCTGTAGGCTGTGTTGTCTTCAGAAGAGGATTAGATCTAGCCTTCTGTTTGTTTAACGTACGGTTTGTTTGCTTCATCTGAACTGAGAATACTATTTGTTGGTAGAGGTTTATTACAATGAAAGTATTCAGGAGAAGCTGAACCAAAGCCTAGCCCTCATTTCATATTGAATGGATGATTGTAGGTGGCGGCTTATAGAAAAAGGATTGAACAACTGGTTTGGTATCCAAAAACAGGTATTCTCTACTTCATGCAATTCAAATCCAAGTGCTGGTCACTTGGCATGGGGTGTGATCTTCAGAACACAGCCTGAACTCGGAGGCTGCTGGACTCTACTTAAGCAGACATCTGTGTTTTCCAATTAGTCAGTTATTCAACAGTCTTTTTTCATCTCTTTGTGTGTACATACTGAATAGATTTTCTAATAAATAAATTATTGCAGTGGAACTGGGTTCATAATAAAGTTGTTCCTATCTACAGATTCTCTTTTCTCACATTTATTAAAAGCAAGGTGCACAGTGTGGTTTTGAGGGATGTCACAGACAATGAGCATGGAGGCTGCCGGATTACTTTTTTAGGATTTTTCTCTATGGACTCTATATGACAGTTATTAGCAGCTGGTCTGACTGGATTAGGTGACTGCTGTGTATTTTTCACCATGTGAACAAGATACTCTCCGGTAAAAGCCTGTGAAGGCATGAGTAGTAAAAAATTTTTGGCTAATGAACATGGTTTTAGCAAAATAGCTGTTGTCCAATTTTTCTTATAGTAGCTATCAAGATAATTTTTACAAGATATCCAAATAAAATATTGCACATGTAGCTGAACCATATGTTGCCATCCTTGATAACAGGACTGTAAACTTATATCAGCTCATGCTGTTTGAGCGAATTGAGCAGAATGTTGCTGGGTGAGGAGGAAACAGAGACTTGAGGCTTACTCTCCTAGATGTCCCAATTCTTTGTTTAATACTTGCCTGTGTGTCACAGCATGACTGTCTCAGATCGACAGATCTGCATTTGTGTTACAGTGATACATTCTGCTGAGCAGCCTTTTTGGGAGAAAAGCAATTCCTTATGTTCTCCAGTCTGTTTCAAACTTGCCTGCTTGCCCAGTTGATGAAATTGGAATAACTAGGACCACATCATCTTTCTATGTTCTTCTGAAAGGTTGTTTATGGTTATCCTCAATATATGCTTCAAAGACTTGCAGTGGCAGGGTTTCCAAAGCAAAAAATATTTTAGTACAGGAAACATCTAATGAAAGGGAAACAGAAATGTCCTCTTCCGTGAACTTGAGTGGGCACTAATCAGTTAATGTGGACTTTTCTGTTTAGAAGTAGCATCTCCTTAAACTTGTCAGCTGTTGATTGAGAAATGTCTGTGATCCTTGATCTACCTTGATCCTTGATTTGTACGCACAGCCAGTCATAGGAGACCGTGAAGTGGAACAATGAATAGCAGTATTCAGCAGGCAGCAAGCTTAGATTCTGGCAATAGCTTCTTCGTTGATGTAAAATCAGAGTTTGCTCTCTGAAAGCTGTTTTTCTCTGCAGCATGGATACAGGAAGAAGGGAATTTTCAGAAGAATCTTGAGTAGCCCTTGTATCTTTATAAAGAGGTTACCTGGAAAGTGGTAGCCTCATGGAATCCAGTGGTTAAGTACTTAGAGTTTTAGCAGCTTTGAGTTGCAGCACGTTACTTGGTTGATGCTGTGGCACTTGAGGCAAAAGTAAAGGTGTGAATTATTTGCCTGCTAGGCAAAATCTTGTCCTGCTCTGGGTTATGTTTTCTGAAGGAAATCAACAACTTGAGAAGTTCATATTGAAAAGAGCAAGTAGGAAGAATTTCTGCACACAACATAGATATTGTCAGTTTTTCAGCACATCTGCACAATGCTAGGTCAGAGCAAGGCTTGATGCTCTCAGTAAGTCAACGAAAATCTGTAGACAGAGCACAGAGGAGAAGTTCAAAATGCTCTCTTCTTATCCTGTTCTTCAGAGGTTAGAACACTTCTGGAGCTGACTACCTTCTTATGAGACTCTGAGTCAACAGTGGCACTTGACATGTACCTTTTTTATTCATTCTGTCACTGAGGCAGGTACCATTTTAGCAGCAACCTTTGTCTCTCACTTCTTTCACCTTCTCTGCTCGTTGCTTTGGCAAAGAACTGATTCTGACATAAATGCTAAATATAGAAAGAGTTAATATGGGGTGAGTGGTGAAGCTGCCTTCCACTAAGCTTGAAAACTAAGGAAGAAAGGAAGGGAATTATGTGGAGAAGGTAACAAAATGCCCACTGGCTTTCAGATTTCAGAAGGATGAAACACAGGAGACAGACCAAAGAATGGTCACTTGCAGTCTTTATTCCAATACAGCAGAATAGTACAGGCTCTGGAAATTCTTGCTTCTGGCCAATCTCTTGCCTGAAGTGTGTACTACTTTTCTCTGAGTCATAAATAGGAGCATCACAAGGTAGTGGCCAGGAAGGGTGTGTCAGATTTTATCATTTGGAGCAGACAAGAGGATGATCTACAAGCCTCCTGTACTGGTGGAATGAGGTGGAGTTGGAGAGTAGGACAGAGCATACTTTGGATTCAGGAGGGTTACTGATGTATGAACAGCTCTCTTAGATGCTGCTGAGTGTCATACCTGGCTTTTAGGTGCTTTTATTTCCCAAACTATGCTGTCTGTATATATAGGAAATACTAGGATCCTTAAAATGCTCTAATATGCTTACACAGCTGAGTCCCTACTGAGGTGTCAGCAGGACAATTCAGTGTCATGTCTGAATCAATACCAACACTCTTGTTTGGAGTAGCTGTGTTGAGCTGTCTGAGCAGCAAAGCAATAGGATGGCTGTTTTAACAAAGTTTGATATTTAAATCTACAGAGATTGCCCACAGTAGCATGGTCTTGCTGAAGAACTGAGTCTGGAGTTGTCGAGTTTTTTTCACTGCTTTTTCAGTGCCACAACTAACATATGAAGAGGATCTGGCTTTTGACTATGCCCCTCATCTTTCTGACTAGTACCATTAATGAGTATGGAGGCTCAAGATGGCTGGAGAAAGTATTCCTTCCGTTGACAAACAGGTCAAGAAGTGCAAGAAGTGACTGAGGTGGGTCACACAACATCCCTATTTCAAAACAAAAACAACCCCCCCAAAAAGCAGTGTGGCAAATCTCTCTACCAACTCTATTTCTGTTCCATCTCTGAAAGTTTTAAGTTAGATAATTTGGGTCACAAGCTATACAGAACCCTTGGCTTTTGGCAGCAGTCCAATTTGGTAGCCTATGAAAAGTTATTGTGTCCAGATGCCTACTAGTGGGGACATAAATGCAACGCGTCACAGGCTGCAGCTGTTAGATGGAGATTGCAGTACTGTCCCTGCAACACTGAATTTAAAAAAAAAAAAAAAAAAAAAAGGCAAAATTGTTGAATTTGAATAAATGGAGGTGTTGCTCTCTGCCCTAATGTAATCCAGTACATATCAAAGCCACCCCTTTCCTTTAATAGCAGGAAGGAAATAAGATCTGTATCTCTTGGGAACATGCTTCTAAAACCAACTTTCACTTGCATTCCTATGTCTCCTTTTAGTCCCTTTGAATGGTAAAAATTCACATTCTCACTTTTTAGTCACCACAGCCTGGATATTAGATCACTCTAGGATGTTGATTTTTGGTCACAGTCTCATTAACATCTTAGCTTGGGTGTTGGTGCTCCTCTCCCATGCTCAAGTGCCTCAAAAGGATTCTTATCGCCCCAAAACAGTTACTTTGGATCCCAGCCCAGCATGTGTGGGCATTGGCAGGATTTGGATATTTATAGGGATTTCTATTTCCTTCTTTTCTTTGGGCCACTTTCTTACTACAAGAATTCAGTACTCCTTCTGTGCTCCAATGAATGCAACACTCCTAGGGTGGTGTCTGGGCAGTAGATGTTATGTATGTGCCTTTCCAGCTGCCAGGGCCAGTGCAAACAGGTATAACACAGCACTAGTTTGCAAAGTACAGAGGGGAAAAAAAGGCACTACCTTTTCCACACCCTTAGATCTAGTTTTGGGAGATTACTTAGCCTTGTTGATTTATTGTGTCATTATTAAACTCAGATATCTTGACATCTCTAGAACTGTTATAATGTGATTAGAGAGGGAGAGTCAAATGCCCTGACCATTTTTTCTGGTTGAAATTGTCCTCTGGGTCTATAGAGTGGCAAAGGGGTGGACCTTTCAAACAGTACAGTACTGGTTTTGTTTTGATCCATTCTTGGAAAGGTGAATCAATACAATCTGATTCTTACAGAAATCTTTACAGTCGCCAGTTAAACTTTCATCATACTTTCTAGGTGCTCAGGCTAGAGAAGGAGAGCAGCAGTGGTAGCTTCTTGACAGCTCCCCATGTGCAGAATAGCTCAAAGCATTTGCTGACTGACCAGGCCAACTGACGATGGGAATGCAGAGTAGCAACTTCCCCTTTTCTTTCCCTTGCTGGAAGTTCTGGCTGGGTTTCTCTGTTTGACTCATATGCCATTTCCCTCTCAACTTGTAGGACTCTGGTAACTCTTCCTCATTCTGAAATTCAGCTGAAATCTGTCAGTACGTCTCTGTTGGGAGTTTGGCACCAGAAGTAGGTTTTAAAAAGCTTTGTTTCTTTTGGAAGCCAGGGGAATAATGTGAATATTATATCTGAGCTGCTGTAATCAAGATTTGGAAGGACTACACGGAATGGGGCAGGACCCTGAATGCGTGGCTGGAAAAGGAAAACCTGCAGTGGACATATTTTGAGCATTTCTTACCAGAAGGCACTAAGAGACTAGACTAGAAGACAGTACTTGAAAGAGTCTGTAGTATCCTCTATGTCTCATTAACAGATGGTTCTAAGAGGCAACTGTGGAAATGCAAACTCATGCATGTTTGTGCTTGCTCTGCTTGTGCCTCTCCTGGCAGCACTCACTGGCATAATCTGTTGGAAATTAACCTTTTGCACGAGGTATCGTTACAGAGGCTGGTATAATTCATCCCATTGCCTGTGACAAATCTCTGTGTCCCCCCCTCCACACTATTCCCTATAAGGAGTTCTGTCAGAATGACAGACAAATGCTGGGTATAGGATCTCACACTTGTGATGGGCAAACTTTCTTCTGCTGTAAGTTTTTCTATGCTTTCATTGCCACGATTGTCCACACAATCCTCTACCCCAATTATCCATTGATTAGGTCTCCTCTGGTAATCTGCCAGATGCAGGTTTGTTACCAACAGATGGCAGAAAGCATTTGAGGTAATGAGAGAAAGGATAACGATTGCTGATCTGCATAATAATCAGCTTGTGAACAGGTTTCGTGGTTTTTTCCCTGTTTCCACTGGCTCAAAGATTGCACTGTCGGACAACCAGGCACCTTCTCTTGAGTTAAAGAAATAGTAAGGGAAGAACCCACTTCTTCCAGCTACTGTTAAGATTTCTGAAGATACACATACTCTCCACCACACAGATTAAGATTTAGTGAGCCACAGGCTGTGCCCATAGTGCTAGGAATGAACATTCAGTTCTCTTGCGATCAAGACCTCCAACCAACCAATGTGGTCAGAAAGACTTTCCCTTTTCTGTTTACTGAGACAATTTTTCCCACCTTATCATGAGGCAGGAAGACTCTTGTCTTCCTTGGACCAGCATCACCTTTGCACTCTCCAATGCTTAGTCTGAAAAAATGACTTCCCGCTTCCATGTGTTTTGGAGTTCTTTAACCAAATTCTGCTGCTTTGCACACTGAGACAACCACACCACTGCCACTTACAAGTCTACATCTAAATTATTCTGGAGTCCTTGCAGGAACAAGTCTTCCCTGGCATACTCTAGAGCAGTGTTACTGGAGTTATATATCTTTTAGCACTGGTTTCCTATGCTGCACAAGACCTTTAGTACAGATTTTTACTATTTGGAATCTATATGCACTTAGACTTTTCTATTACTAACTATCCCTATATGAAACAAGCCATGCAACACTCAAAAATTGTCTTGGTGCCATCTAAAGTAAAATTTGGTAAAGGATTTGGATTGAAGAACTTTTCCCAAAAAATAGCCTTACACATGTACAGGAGGTGGGTGCTAATGCTGAGCTGTTCTCCATTTATCCCCCAGGAGGACTGGTAGACAAAGGGGACAAGTTTCCATCGAACCCCTTTACTTTGTGAAATCCCTTTCTTCATTTAAGATGATCTAGATGGAGGTTTTTGAAATTTGGACTTGATTCCATAGAATAGTAAACGCAGATGATTTCCCTGAGAATCCTTTCTGTTTACACGGCGTGCTGATAATGCGGCACCTCCTGCTAATTCTGTGGAAGGACAGTGTTTATCAGAATCTCAGCTGTATCATGTGCAGCCATGCACTTGTCACTAGTAATTTTAGCATCAGACCCTTACAGGACAATCACTATCTGCTCCTGTCAGTGTGTTGTACCTGTATAATCTGGAGGAGAGGGAGAATTTTTGGTTTTGGGCTTGTACTCTAAAACACAAGGCTTTATTATTAAATCTTGATGCCCAGCTACAGATATTGCTGTTGGTTAAAGGATTTTCCTGTCCTTAGCCCAGTTTCTAAGGAAACGGCGCCTGGGCATCCAAGCTTGTGCACATTTGTTATATCCTTTTTTTTCTGTGTCCATGTTTTTTCCTCTCCAGTTTCCGAATTTATTTGCCAAGTGCAATTTTATTTGACACATACATTGTGAAGTTACTGACTTGCTGTAAGTTTCCTGAAAATAGGTGATGGGGAGTGGCTCTTACTTGTGGCTCTATAAACAATGCCCATGGTGTATGCTCAAAGTTTGAATCACTAGAGGATCTGTAGGAAAGAAAAATAGGGGAGGCTACAGCCGGAGGAAAAACTTGTTCTGATGCTGTGGCTTGTTAGACACATGCAAGTCCAACTGCTAATTCATATAACAGCCATTTTCTCTAATTTGACTTCTGCAACTGCTTGTGAAAACCTAGTCACAGTAGTCACTGTGAGGGAAAAAACCCTAAGTTTCTTGTATTTTACAGAGACTACCTATGATTGTCCTAATTTAGCACTGCTGCAACATGACAGACTATCCTTGTAGGTGCCTGTGGGATGCTTATTAACATGTTCTTTTTATTTTCTGGAAAGAGAATGGCTGAACCATGTCCTCTGTTAGAGACCAATGAAGAAAAATGGAGCTTTTAGCTATTCTGTTGAACAGGTGACCCCTGATTAAGTTGGGTCTTGCCCAGAAGCCCTGCAGGGAGGGAGAAAAGCCTGAGGCAGAGATTTCATGTGCATCTGAGCTGACATTCGTTTCTTCTGGCTTGTGGATGGCACCAACGGGCAATAGGATCTGACAAGGTATGTGTAGGGAGGAAAGAGGTGAGAAAAGGGAGGAGGACTTTCATCTTTCATCTCTTAGTGATAGTGAGCTATTTAGTTTACCGCTTCTCAGGCTGCTGAGAGTTTGGATATGTAAAGATAATGTGTATTCCTAAAGCAGGATCTCCCTTGATGGAAACAATAATCATGACAAATGGGAGTCAACTGCGAGACTGTGTGTATCCTGACAGCAGCATGCTGGGTGAAAAACAGACTTCTTGGAACTGATCAGAGTGTAAGTAAAAACAAGTATGCAGGGGGGAGTTGTTTTTGTTTTTTATGTTTCTCCCAAAGAGCACTGTCTGTTAATACTTCTTTTTTTGCTGGTACCCAGAGACCTGCCTGGTGTTAACTGATTCCAGGGGAATCAGCAGACTTTAGGTTCAGTACTGATGCAGGGTAAATGATTCTCTGCTGAGGGAGACTGGGGCACTCTGCGGCAGGACTGCTTCTTTGACTCTGCACAGGCCACTTGGGAGATGGTAACAGCACAGGTAATGCTGTTAATGCTCTGCTGGTAATGCACAAAGCTCTGTCAGGCAGCAGAGACTGGAGAGAGGTGTCTCTTGTTCTTAAAGAGGACTTCATTAGCTGGGTTAGGGGTGTATATGTGTGGGGGAGGGAGGTTTTCCAGGAGCGGAGATGGAGTCTGGACTGTGTCCATTGCCCCCCACCCTATTAATCTTTGCAAAAGACAGCTATATTTGTTAGCTGGTAGAGCTGAGTTACTTGACTGCTGGCAGAAAGTAATGCTGCTGAGGCTGCTTCCTTCTGAGGGAGCTCGAGCAGGACTGCTCCAGCCGCTGAATTCCCAGGGACTATGTGAAGATTGTCACACTAGTTACAATGTTTCACAGATGTACTGGAATTTCTACATCAACCTTTCAAGTGAAGGAATGGAGAGTGAGGGTTTATTTAGGGAACAAACAGAAGTGCCTCCAGAGTTCAGAAATAAAAGCAGAGGAACTTTAATGTTTTTAAAAGCATCCCTCTCTGTACATTTCCTTGAAAGTGTTCTCAAGGCTGCTGTGCAGTGTAATGTCACTTCAAGCCTCTACGAAATCAAAAATGCTGCTCTTTAGCAGGTGAAAGAGATGTTTAGATGAATGAGGCAGTATTTCTTAAGGCAGTGTATTCAGTGAAGCAGTATCCAGAACCTTTCCTGCTAGCAAAAGTGAGGCTAAGCTTAGAAACCACTGAGCTACTGTTAATAGCTTATGACAGTTATTTTCTCTCTGCTATTATCCTGACTGTGATTCCTGGCTTTGGTCCACTTAGTAATACTGTGCATCTCCTGTGAAAGATGTCCTGTGCAGTATTTTTTTTAGACAGCAGAGAGGTGCAGAATTTCATGTTCAAAAGCAATTGATTTGTTATTGATTACAGTATACCTAACTGCTTTCTCTGGCCTTAGTCTCTTGCAAATGAACATAACCAAAAGGAGTAAGAGGAATAAGAGAACAGATAACTCACATTTCTATATGTCTCTGTCTCCTCTTTATTTGCATGTGCTTATGCAGAGTACTGCTGAACACCTGTGTTTGCTGCTGATGAAACTGGTGCTCAAAACTGTTCAGAAATAAATTTCAGGGTTATTGTTATTTATCCAGTACACCTGCTTCCACATTCTTCTTCCCTTCTTCTATGGAAACCCTGAGCAATGCCACTTTTAAGGCTTCAGAGAGTCAAACTACCAAAAAAACATTGCCAGTGACTTCACAGAAACAGTGGCTGGCACAAGGCATTTCTAATTCCTCTTAGTGCTTAACTAAGAGTTAGTTGAGAATGCTGAGCTATTCATTAGCGCACACATAACAACAGTACTGTGTGGTACTTCAAAGACAGAATTTAAACTCCGCAATAGTCCTACTGAGATATTTTATTGCCTTTGGCTTGAGATCCTTTCTTCCTAGTGAAGATGTCTGGCTTCATCAGTGCAGGTTGCTTTATTTACAGATGCCACGCTTTTAATTAATCTTTAAAGGAACTCATTCATAGCAGTCCCAACTCTAGAGTTAATCTGAGTGTGTTTTGTGTATGATGTATGATTCTGAGACAGGACTGGGTACTTGTAGAGGCAAATCTTTCTTTTTAGTAAGAGCTAGGAAGCTTTGCAGCTGCAAGTGGTGTAAGTTTTTGGGTCCCCCAGAAAGCATTCCACTCTGCTATACATCCTGAGTCTTGATCAGGCCGTGGTAAGACAGGACACTTCATAAAGAAGGTATTGTTTCATAACTATCACAGTTTAATCTGTCACCACATATGAGAAGTGCCACAATTCTAGTTTTTGTTCAGCAGGGCTCCGCTTCCTTGTCTCAGTTACTGGGCTGACCAAAGGAAAGATTAAGGGTCTATTTTTAACTAAGTATTGATTATTTTTCCACTTTCCCTCTTTTTATAGTATAATATATCATGAAGGACTTCATGCCATCAACACCTTTTTCTCAAACTGATACTAACCAGAACCAAATAAAATAGCCATGATAAGTTGCCATTTGCTTAATGCTCTTGTCCCTTGAAGGTGTAAAAATCTTAGTACGTCTTCCTGGTTCTGATACCTGCTTACTCTTTGGCCTTTGAGTCACATAATTATATGATAAAATGGGAAGAATGATACGTGTGGCAGATGGCTGTGTAGCTATCTCAGGCTCTCAAAGCCAACGGGAGTGTAAGACACACTTATTTCTGAGTCAGAAAAACTCTGTCACCATGCCCATGAAGGGTATTGGGAAAAGAAAGCTCCCAAAGAAAGTCTGTTGGAGGTTTTCTGTCCTCTGTCTGGATTGCTGCCAGAACTGGTGATGGAATGAGTGCTGCAACAGATTAAAGTTACGCTAATCCAGATCATCCAGAAATGCGAGACCTCCAATCATTCATGGGGAGGCCAGAAAATTAGACTGTTGCCATTCTAAAAAAGAAAACACACTTTCCTAATGTTCCACTGGGACTATCATATTGCAATCCAGTGACCTTACGGTGAGCACCTAGTAAGTCTTTGGTGGTTTCTTGCTGCTCTTGTTTCATGTCTTCCTTCCTCAGGAACTGAGGAATACTCTAAAGGCTGTCATCTGTGAATACTCATTCAGTATTTCACCTCGATTAAGATATGCATAAGGTTTTGAAAATTGTTATTTATAAAAGCAGCACCTGCAGTGGTTATCTAACTGCCCTAAGCTACAGGCTTGGGGATTCAGGGTGCAGTTATATTGCTTGAGCATAATCAAACCCGATTTTCAATACAGGCAAGAAGAACCTTGGAAACTGCAGGCCTGTAAGTCCCTCTTCAGTACCTGGTAAAATTATGGAGAAGATTATTCTGGGAAGTATTGAGAAATACCTGAAAGACAATGCTGTCATTAGTCACAGCCAGCATGGCTTCATGAGAGGAAAGTCCTGCTCATCAAACCTGATTTTCTTTTATGAGAAGGTAATGCATCTAGTTGATCAAGGGAAGCCTATTGTTGTAATCTTTTTGTATTTCAGTGAAGCTTTCGAGACTGTTTTTCGCAGTTCTGCACTAAATGTCCAACCCACAGCTGAATAAACATATCATGCGGTGGGTGAGCAATTGGCTCACGGGTCGAGCACAGAGGGTAGTAGTGAAGGGGGTAACATCCGACTGATGACCTGTCACTAGTGGGGTTCCACAGGGCTCCATCTTTGGCCCTCTGCTCTTCAACATCTTCATAAATTACTTTGACAGAGGACTGGAAGGGATACTAAGCAAGTTTGCAGATGATACAAAACTCAGAGGAGGTGCTGAATTCCTTGAAGGCAGGGAGGCCCTGCAGATGGACCTCGACAAATTAGAGGACTGGGCAATTCCCAACCATATGAAGTTCAACAAGGGAAAGTGCCAGATTCTGCACCTGGGATGGAGCAACCCTGGATGCCTCAGGGCATACAGACTGGGGAATGAGACACTGGAGAGCAGTGCTGTGGAAAGAGACGTGGGGGTCCTGGTTGAAGGCAAGTTGAACATGAGTCAGCAGTGCCCTGGCAGCCAGGAGGGAAAACCGTGTCTTGGGGGGCATCAGGCAAAGCATCGCCAGCTGGTCCAGGGAAGAGATTGTCCCACTCTTCTCTTCACAGGTGAGACCTCACCTTAAATATTGTGTGCAGTTTTGGGCACTGCAATGTAAGAAAGATATTAAGGTATTAGAGTGTCCAAGAAGAACATCAAAGATGGTTGAAGGGCCTTGAGGAGAAACTGTATGAGGAGCGGCTGAGATCATCTGGTCTGTTCAGCCTGGAGAAGAGGAGACTGAGGGGAGACCCTGTTGCAGTCTACAACTTTTTTTGTGAGGGGAAGAGTGGGGTCAAGCACTGATCTCTTCTCTTTGGTGACCAGTGACAGGACCTGAGGGACTGGCCTGAAGTTGCATCAGGGGAGGTTTAGGTTGGATATTAGAAAGAGGTTCTTCACCTAGAGAGTGGTTGGGCACTGGAACAGGCTCTCCAGGGAAGCGGTTGCAGCACCAAGCCCGACAGAGTTCAAGAAGCATTTGGACAGTGCGCTCTGGCTCGTGGTGCGACTCTTGGGGATGATCCTGCACAGGGCTATGGGTTGGACTCAACGATGGTCCCTTCCAGCTCAGCATATTCTGTGATGTTGTGAAAGAATTACTATCACACAATCTCAGCAGGGCTTGAACCTACAGAGTGCCTCTGAGGCAGTCAGGGCTTCCATGGACAGCTTTCTTTCATAGTTTAAAATGTGTTGGGATTGAAATAAAGTGGTCTGTGCTGGAATGACACCAGCTGAGCTTCCTTTCCTGCCTAAAATACAAGCTTGTGATCAGTTTTTTTCTGCCTTTTCTTTTTTTTTTTTTTTTTCTCTTGAGCTTATACTTATCATCTTCTTGGGATGTTTTCTGTATTACAGCAGGGCATCATCTTGCATATTCTGAGACATCTCATGACTGCCTTTTTTGTCCTTTTTATCTATCCAGTAGAACTATTTTCGCTGGCACACAGAACAGTTTGGGCTTCAGTCTGATGCTACAGGTATTGTAGTGAGTCAAAATAGAGTAAGGGGGATATTCTTCTCTGAGGATTGGGCATGCTGGGACTGAAAAACTTTGTGTATATACAAGAAATAGCACTGAATGATTCACTTGCAGTCATGTGAGTTTCTCTGGCAGTCAGTTCCTATTTTCCCCTGTTATAAAAAGTAGCAAATGCACTTCCACCAAAAATCTATGCAGGAGTGGTTGACTTTCTTTGACTCTTTAGGTACAAACAAGAGCAACAACACTGTGGTTGTAGTTTATAGATTTTTCCCCTCAAAAAACCCCCAGCTCTCATGGAGAGTTGGACTATTCATCTCTCTTGTTAGCTTTCATAAAATAGGAATAACTATAAGAATGAAAATTGTAGGAAAGCAATGAATATGTTCCTGCATGTTTGTTTAGATGTCGCAGGTCACGTACGAAAGGCAAGCTCCTGAGGCAGGAAACCCCAAGGCTTTCAACCAGTCTTGCCAGGTGAAGAGCTGAGATCAAGAAATCTTGACACTTAGAAAATGAGGTTCTATTGCTTCTGTTTTGGGCTGCCACTATTTTTTACAGTTCCTTTTACAGCAGAGAAGGACAGAAGCTATCTTTGAAAATACAAGTATTTCATCATTATCTGCTTTCACAGTCTGGGCTTGAAAACAAATTGTGAGAAGAAAAATATAGGAGATGGCATCACTGACTGTTCCATGTTGCTTTATCAAACTCTTCTGTACAACTGTCACGTAAGGAGACCTGACCCTTATTCAAAAGTGAAGTCGTGCTGCACAGCCACAACTTTGTCACAGCTGCACATGCAATGTATAGTGATGCCATGTGGCTCTCAATGTCCCTCAGGCTTGCCTACTGGGGTCCCCATCCTCAGAACTTCATGCCTGTTTCTGTGTAACTGATATCTTTTGCCTTTTGCAAGAAGAAAAGTTAATGCCACTCCTTGTCTAAAGCAGTGCCATTTTTCCCCCTAATGAGCCCCTGGCAAATGCTGTATCTGAAAAGATATTTTCTTCCGTAGCTTACAAGCTGATTGATCCCCTGTGGGTCAAGGGGAGAGTGCCAGGAAAGGGAAGAATTCAATTCTGCCTTTTCAAGACTAATCCTGACACGCGAGTGTTTGCATGCTGGAAAGTGTTTCTGTACATTTCTGAGAACTATGAATATAATCCAATACAGCTGTTGTCCTAGCGTGTCCCTTCCTCTCCTCTGGCACCAGATCCAGGCCTCTGGGTTTTGAAGACCTATCTAGGACACCTCCACAACTGCTTGTATAAAATGTTTCTGCTTGCAATGAAAGTCAGCAGGACCCAATACCCTGTAATAGTGTTATTACCTCTTGTGCTACAGAACGCCTGTTAAAATTTTGGCCAAGGGTCGGGCATTCAGTTTGGCTTCCCCTGAGCTGCTGCAAAGTAGAAGGAGGTGCTTAGAAAAAAGGACTTCACCTCTGGTTTTCTGAGGGCACTGTAGCTCCTCAGTCCTCATCTGGTGTCAGGATAGTGCTAGAACTGTGTTGTTCTGTCTGCTGTAGACTTTGTCCTGAATGAGATTGATTTGCAAAAAGCAATGAGGGTGGGGGAAGAGGAGAAGAAATAGTCTGGTGCAAACACAAATAATCTGTGTGTGCTATTACACCAGGAGTATATGCCACAATTCTAAGGGAATTTCTTCTTCCTTTCCTAGAAGAGAGGAAAAGGGGAGAGGGGGGAATACCCATCATTTTCCTTTAATTTAGCCATGTTTTTTAAATTAAAAGAGAGATTTGGAAAGTGTAACTGCTTTTGCAACCCCCACTATATAACAATTCAAGCTGCTCACAAAGCTTACAGGCTCCTCTACCTCTCCAGTGCTGTTTTTTTTCAGCTACGGAGAAATCTATAGTTCTGGCCCTGTGGCATTTTTTAGAGGCATAGGGATGTTAATGCCAGAATCTTGGCAACTTTCCAACCAGAGTAATTACATTCTGCCGACCTGAAATTCTTCCTGCTTCTACACAAGGTCACTTTAGGCACCAACAGAGCCAGGGCTACAACCCGGTGCCCTGCTTTGCCCTCCCCTCCATCCCCTTGGTCTGTCTTCCAGGCACCTTCTCCTCAAAGGTGCAGAGGGCTCCTTGCTCACTCTAAGGTACCCAGTGCCCCGTAAAAATTGAGCTAAGGAAATGGGTCTGATCAAATCCCCTGAACGGCTGTCATTAGGTTTTGAAGTGTGACCTGATATCCTGTTTCCTTTGATAAGCCAGGGGCTGGTATTCTAACAGACAGTGGCTCTTTTCTTTTTCTCCCTTCGACCCCTTTGGAGCCAGTGTGGCACAGCTAATTCACGGAGGAAATTACATTTATTATTTCTCCTAGCAAATGCGCCCCCTCTGCAATGCCGTTTTGTGCAGCGTAGGACAGATGCAAGTCAGCCGGCCCATTTTCCTAATTTCATTTGGAAGGATCAAGAGACACCATGCTGATCTCGCAGGCTGGGGGCTCAGTCTAGAAAGAAAAGGCGCAGCAGTCTCCCGCATTGATGGAATCTATGGCCTCGCCCCAAATGTTGGTTGTCCAAAAAGAAAAAATCTCAAGGACAAAGCATATCCTTCCAAAACCAAAACAAACTGCCCCAATAAAACCAAACCTGCTTTGTGACAGCCCCGACTGGGAAGAAGGGATCTGGCTTTGGGGCAGTAACTCAGCTGTTGTTTCAGTGTAGCTCTACTTGTGCTGCCTTTGCCTTCCCATCCTGCAAGGCAGAGCTGAGAAAACCCTTGTCCAGGATATTCTGATATTCAAGGCAAATCTTTTCACATACTCTGTCTGCACAGTCTCCTCTGTGACTGTGCACAGACCTAAATCTCCCGCCACTAATCCCACAGGTCTTTGTGTATTAATTCTTTACAGTGCCTCTGTGCTTGCTTTCCTCTTATGCCTAACCTCTCTTTGATGTCCCAGCTTGCAGGTTTTTAAAATGACACAACCTAGGAAGGATTTGGGGGGAGGATAAAACATGTGAGAGACATTCTGGTCAGGTTTGGGGCTGTGTTTGTTGTAAGAAAAAAAATTCCAGTTATCCTCATCTACACTTTCTGTTTTCTTTTTACCCTCCTTAGCATTTGCTTGTTTTTCTTAAGGAGATGGTGCTAGAAAGAGGCATGATAATCATGCCTGATATAATTATACAAAGGTGGTTTGAACAGATATCAGGGTGGTCATTCAAGCTTTTTGAATTCAGCAGTGCTGTCAAAACAAGTATTACAGGACTTGGTCTCAAACTCATCATTCATGTTTGAAAGTGCTAAAAAGTGAACAACTTGTCAGAACAAATATCCACATCACCTCCTTCCCAGACTGAATTTAACACTTGTTTCAGTTTAAAAACCTGAAGAGTCAGGAAAAGAAAGTGTAATTGCATTTCTACTTTAATCAGACCTACCTCAGTCCTTTATGAAGGTTTAATCTTTGCAGTGGATGAGGCTAGATTTGATGCTGTTTCTTAGAACACATAAGATAGAAGTGGTGGCACAAAGTCTGGTTTTCAAATAACTGTGAAATTGTATGAATAGCATACAGTTAAACAGCATAGCTAAAGGTTAAAAAGACTGATCTAACAGGGAAAGCAGATGACCACCTAATATTAAGGCTGTTTTTGAAAATGTATTAACCCAATTTCTAACCTTGCAGTCAGCTGCTTCAAAATACTATTGCCTTTGGCTTCAAGCCAAAGCATCGCTAAGCTACACAAAATTCCAGTAACCTATAGGCAAATTTAGAAAACAAAAGAAAAATAGAAATCATCCTATTTGACAACCTCTGTTTGTGATCTCTTGCTGTTGTGTTTGTATTATCAGTATGCAATACAGTCCACCATAAGCCAAGGCAGAGACAAGTGGTTTGTCATTGTTCACCAGGGTGTCTGGTTCTGGGGCTTTTAGGTGTGCCCAGCTGTGCCACTGGGGTGCCAGTCAGAGGCAGGATATGGACAGGCTTCACTCAGCATGTCCTGCTATCTAATCATTGCAGCGTTTTGTCCTTCCAGCACTTCCCCTGATGACACCAGGCTTCAACAGAAAATTTGCTTGATTAAAAAGCACCAGTTTAGGAAACAGTGGGGAGACTGCAAGACTGCCTAGGTAAAGAGAGGGCACGTCTGCTGGCAGGCAAGAAAGCAAGGCAAGGAAAAGGGTGAAGCCTGCAGATGGGAGAATTAGTGCCTGCTGTTTGTGGGGCAAGGGCAGAAGGAGCTCCTGCCAGAAATCTGGTGCTGGCAGAGGGATACATACGCACACGCACGCACACGGAAGGAAGCGTGTGTGTATTCATGGGTGCATATGGCTGAGTCCATGTGCTTAGACATGTGGCATGTTTATGCAGATTCTCTATATGTATGAACACACCAGGAAGAGGTCTGCCTTTTCAGAAGTGATTCACAGTTTGGGGTAAGCTAACACGTTGTTTCCGTGCAGCTTGCTTTGTCAGGAAGAGTTGAGTTCCTTCTGCTCTGCAATTGCAACCCTCTGAGGAGCAAACAGCAGTTACCCTGCAAAAATGTTTGGTCTGGTGTATCTGCATGTGGGAGCAGAGCAGTCCTGCCCAGAGCACACGCAGGGAAACCGAGTTCCTGAGACATGCAATGCTAAAGCTGACACTGTGGCTGCATCGACGCTGAATTTTAAGAGCAGCCTCAAGGCTGGGCCTGAGGCCAAATTTGCCGACTGTCCACACAGGACTGGGCTGAGGGTGAACCAGTGAGTGTATTCAGGGAAAGAGCCTTGAATGAGTGCTGTGTATTTACTTGCCACACAGGCAGGTCCCTGTGTGCCGTGCCTGCCCCATCTGCTCTTGTAGCGATGGCACATGACTGACAGGCACACAAAATATCCCAGTCTCTGCCTCAGTTGTCACCTGCCACAGGGGCAGCTGGGATTAGCTCCACTGCAGCTTAAGGCTAGTCCGTCTTCAATCTCCTGTCTGGCTTGGTCTGCTCAGGTGCACATTTCTGCAGCTGTGCCATGGCAGGGAATGCCTTTACCCCTTTTGTAGTTCATTAGCCCCTCCTGAGCCAGGTTCCTACTAACTGCCCACCACTGCTGGGACCCTCGAGGTTCCCAGGCAGAGGACCACACAGTTTTGTGTCCAGTAGCATTGTACCAAGCTGTACCTACACACATGTGCGATGTAGTACTTGAATGGCAGGTCGTGCTGTGCATCAGGCAACTGCGGTTCAGACATGGTAAAAAGTTTTCTAGTGACCCCACAGAAAGGTTTCTAGTATTGAACTAAGCATAGAAGCATAAAGATGATAATTTACCCATAAGGTGCATGAACTGGAAAATTTGCATGTTAGCCAACTCTTCTCTGGCAATAACTTGATGTACTGCATCAGCAAATTGCGAAATTAGGCTTTTTTCTCTAAAATTCAGTTTACTTTGAAAAAATAGGCATTATACATCTGGCCACGATTATACTGTTAAGAGATCAACAAAACAGAGACTTGGATTTTTTGGTTTAGTTGTTTAGGCTCAGAAATGATCACTTGTTTAGATTCCCCACTTTGTTTTTTTTAAATCTTTGAAGCTCTAAATGCCATAGAAGCAGGCAAAACCTATGTGGTCATCAATGATCGTATCAAAATGGCATGGCATGACATGGCATTACTCTGGACAGGGATCTGTCTAGAAGCAATTTACTATACTATGATTTATGGCCCCACTTCAATACAAGCACTTTAAGTACTTTGAAGAACTGGGGCTGAGTTCAGTTTCAAGTCCTTGTCCTGCAGATGTCTCCAGGTTTTTATTATTGATGGACTGGCCATGAGAAAGGAGAAAACGTGGAACCAAACACACAGGACAAGTTAAAAAACACTGACCTGAGTAACACAGCTTAAAAGAACTACATCAACAGTTAAGTACCTGTAAGGACGACAGCAAGAGGCAGGAATGGCATAAAGTATCTGATATAACCCTTTCCAGCCCTGGGATGCACCCTTGTCCTTTTCTTATGCCTAAACAGAAGCTTTGTCATTTGTCAAGAATCTAAAGAATTCTTTTGTGCTGCAGACAGTTGTACTGAACCACCACCAGAGTTTCAAGCTGCTTTCTGGATTGTGAGTAAAACTTGAGACCACAAATTCTGCTTGCTTGTCCACATGGAGAACGCAGCAGCAGTTTCCTGGGTCTGAAGGGTTGCTGGGTGAGATGGGCAGCCCTGAGTTGTCTTAGCATGTGTGTTGGATGGCTGCTGGCTCATGATAATCCATTCCTAAAGAGCGGTCCAACAGCCAGCTGATGATTGTGGAAGACTTGTCCACTCACGGATGAAGGATTCAGTACTGCCTGGTACATGAAGTGCAGAAGATGCATCCTCCAGCTTTTTCTCTTATTTATGCACATTGTAAAGCCTCTCCTTCCCAGCATATGAGAAGGCAATGGCCCCATCTTCCACCGAGAGCAAAATCCACAGAGCACCAGGCTGTTCCTGTGACATTAGGAAGGCTCAAGGAATCCTGCCTGTCCTTGTTTTGGGGAGAACTGGATTCTTTGTATGAGTCCTCATTAGAAATTATTACCACTGTTTTGGGTTTGTATAGGTTCAGCCAAAGTATGGATTTGGCCATATTTGTGGTCTGGGCACAGATTTTCTGGAGGTCTGCAAATGAGGGAATGCAACAGAAAGAATTACAGATGCTACTATACACATCTCCTTTAACTATGTGAAGTCCCTAGGGTCATTTAAAAATCTAGAATTGGGGTATTTGTGTCTTCTGTGCCAAACATTGGTTAAATTTGCCAGTAAGACCCTCTGCTCTCTGGATCACTCTAACACAAAAGACTAAAAATGTTAAAGCAGTGTCAGAGTGATTTGCAGCAGCATCTATGTGATACAGCAGACTTGGAAGAAATTCTACAGAATGGGAAATTGGAAGTGCTTTAGAAACTGTAAGGAATATTGCCACCCACCATGCCGTGGATAGAGTCTAATTGCTGTTTCTGGCCACGCTGGCAAAACAAGACAGATGCCCTTTGAATAAGTCAGGTCCTTCTCTCCAAACTTCTCTCAGGCTGCTGGCAGGCTCCAGCATACAACTCTACAGACCGTGTGTTTTTGGCAGGCTTGCATGCAGGCCTGCTTCCCAGGGAAGAATGGATTAGGTGATCAGAGCTTAGGAGGTACACCAAACAGTGCCACTTTGGGTTGGGCAGGTTCTTGCCTTGAATACATAGGCATTAAAAACCAATTTGT
This sequence comes from Empidonax traillii, assembly GCF_003031625.1. Taxonomy (NCBI): domain Eukaryota; kingdom Metazoa; phylum Chordata; class Aves; order Passeriformes; family Tyrannidae; genus Empidonax; species Empidonax traillii. Next base: position 2,134,645 of record NW_020955204.1, read on the forward strand.
GGTAAAAAGAAAAAAAAAAGTCAAACAAACAGGAAATATCTTAAGAAACTGTTACAAAACAACTATTAGAAAAACATCTTGCTTGTATTTAAACAGGGAGAAGAGGCCAGACACTAGCCTGGCAGAGGAAGATATCAGACACACAGGAAGCAGTGGGAGGCTTAGCAAACTTAAATGGCCAGTGGGTTGGAGACAACACTGGGCTGAGTGTTTCCAGCCTCCCTGGGGAACGAGCTTTAGAGAGCAGTGCATCCTTCCCTCTAAAGGGCACCATGGGCTGAATTTCAGGAGAGGGGACAGAATGGAGTGTTGCTGGTGCTGTTTGTTCCTGCCTTTGAACACATCTGAAGAAAGCCCTCTGAATCAGTCCCCTTCTCACTAATTTCCCTCAACTCAGGCCTGCAACAAGATATTTTACCACTCAAGGCATGTGTCACATATTCATTCTCCCATCAGTTCTCCCTCCTCTTTTGCTAGTCTCCTTCCAGCTGTGTCCACTTACTTCTAGTCCCACGCCACAAATCTCATCTGGGACCGGCAATTATGCCAAGAGCAGCTGATGGTTTCGACCACATATGCTCCACCCACCAGTCCTTGCTTGAACTGGCCCCCAGTAGAGGGTGGGATGCAGAGCTGAGAACTTCCACGTCACCAAAAAATGAGACACTTCCATTCTGCATAATTAATCTTATGTCAAGCTAGAGGAATGAATGGAAATTTTAATAGGTATGCCAAGCACACTTAATTCTGCAAGTCTCTGCATGACACCCTCCTTCCCACCACAACACATGCACAAACTATTTCCAGATTGCAAATGTAGCTGATTAACTGTACTCATTATTTTTTTGGCCCAAGTAAAGAGTTAGGTGTCTGAACACGTTATTTGGCAGAATTCAGGAAGTTGAGTTCAGGTTGTGAACCCAGAAATTCCCCCTCTACTCTCACACTTAGCTGAAATCAACCTTTCTTTCCCCCCTTAAAAATAATCACCATGCCCAGAAAAAGCTTTGTTTTGATTGTGCTAAACAACATAGTACCTGCCTCACTCAGAGCTCATCTAACCCATTCCCAGGTGTGTATTTGCCAGAGAAGAGACACAGGATGCTGGGGAGTAGTTTTGATGGCTTCTATTAAAAAACTTTCACTGAGTAGGAAAGAAGTCAATACCCACTGAGCCAGAAAATGAGTGCAAGAGGGATCCTGACTCTGTATCCTCTTGGGAGCCCAGACCCCCTTCTCTGCTGAGCTGCCTTTGTGAAAAGTGCACACTTCCGCTTTAGCCAGCCTGGGGAATCTCATTTACACCTACAAAGTGGAGCAATCTTGTGAAGAGACTCGGAGTGTCTCCCCAGCCTGTGGATCAGTACTCCTTTATGGATGCTGGGCATCAGAGAATTAGATGTGGCTGTGTTGTACTAAGTCCCTTAGCTTCCTTCGGATGGGGAATCCCCTCTGAATCCAGGTATAATCCCATTACACCTGTGCTGAGTATACCCTGATGGCATCTCGGCTGTGTTTTCACTAGTATACAGATAATAATAAACTCTAAATATTCCCTTGACCATCTTTTTCTAAACCTGGTACATAGGACCCCTCCCCTTTCTCTTGGCACTGTCAGCTTCTCCTGCTCTCTCTCCTTTTTAAAAACCCTTCTTCCCTTTATAGTGCTTTGTGATGAGAGTTACTCAGCTCTCCCAAACTCTTTCCTTGGAGTCTTGCAAGGGTACTGGCAGTGTTTGTAGGGGCTCTCTCATTTCAGAATTTCTCACTGGAGCCACCAGGCCCCTGTTCTATCCCAAAGTAGTCTTAAATCACACATACAACTCCATCAGATGAATTTGTATTTGATAAATGTCAGTTGCTGGCGCTGCATATCATGGAGCTGAGCTCAGACGTTGGCACATCTAGAGCAGACTGAGTCTGTCCCAGAGCACTGTGCTGCAAGGGGAGCCCAGATACAGCTCCACACACCTTTTCATTTTACTAGATTCTTGTTTTATGCTCATCTGCTCTATAATGTTCTGTGTGGCACAGCAGCATTGCTGTGTGCACACCTGGTGAGTTTGGGGCTGCCATTGTTTTTGAGAGAACAGATCAGCATTTTCAAGCAACTAGAGACTGTCGAGAACACTGTGGCTAAAGTCATTCAGACTCCCAGAGCCAGGCTGAACACATTGGTGCTACTGGATTTCAAGAGAACCAATATGTTCAAATTTTGGGGAAAAAAAAAAAAAAAAAAAAAAAAAAAAAAAAAAAAAAAAAAAAAAAAAAAAAAAAAAAAAAAAAAAAAAAAAAAAAAAAAAAAAAACCACAGGAGAAAAATATATGCAATGATACTAAGGCCAGAAGGATGTAGCTCAATCCAAGGTGAAACCTGGAGGAAGGAAATAGAGTACTGGCAAAATACAAGAAGTGATTTTAAATTCTTGCAAACAAAGATACCTTTTGTGACCATGGCCCTTCCTTCTGCTATATCAGCACTTTGTCAGTAACAGCTTGGGAGTCTGAAATCAGTTTCTAAACCCTTGACCTCTTAGTGTGAAAAAGCAGCAGCAGGAGGAGGTGAATTTGCTGTGGATAAAGCTCTTTTCCACAAACTGTTTATCAATTAATATCAATCTAAGGACAAAGATAGCCATAAATCCATGGGAAGCACCTATATTCTGTGTCCATTCTACTACCAAGTGGGATGTGTGCCAGGCAAATGGACTGTGGGGTGGCAAGACTCTTACACTGTGAAGAGAGTGTTGCCAGAAAACTGAGTAAATTACAATTACACAAGAATTAGATTATTCAAGCAGGTACTATTATGTTTCTATTTATCAATATGGCTCCTACTTAAATGTCAAACATGTCATTAATTATTTCAAACTAGTTTTTGTTTTCAAACCTGATATAAAAAAAGTGAAGAAAAACATAAAATGAAATTAAATGTTTTGATAGATGCTTTTATTCCTGCTTTTCTCCCTTTGCCTGAAATATCCTATTTGCAAATACAATTATGGTAGACTTCCTTTCTGAATTTGAAAGAATAGAGACAGGATGGAGGACTGGCAAGTTCGACAGTGTCAAGAGATCACTTTTTTTTTTCTTTGCAGTGCTGTATAACTGCTTGCTTAGGAGTGTTTACCCTGGTCCATTTAGTATTGTAAAATGAATCCCAATGCAGGTATCTGACTAATTTTTCCTTTTGGGCTGCCCACAGGAACTGTTCTGGAGATGCAAACCCCCAGAGCATCTGGCCCGATCATCTTCTCAAAAATCCCAGTTCCCACTTTCTTGGAGATCAGTAGCTAACTGTACAATATCCACCTCTAGCCTTCAAAGGCTGTTACTTCTCTTGGAGACACCTGTCTGTTTCTGGTAGTTTCTCTAGAAATAACAACTACTCCACGCTTCTGAGTCCTGTAACAAGAAGGCTTAGAGAACTGATCAGTTTTGTGGCCGTATGCCTGTGCTGCATGGGAACTTATGAGTCAGAGAGCAAGGAATTTGCGCTTCTAGTTAGGTGGTGGTGTGCTCGTGGCATTGTAGCATGAATGTGTTGCTGCTCTGAGGTTCTGCTTCCCTGAAAAGACTTAGAGACTCAGAAGAATGGGAGCAAATGTTTTTGAATGTCAGCAGTTGGCAGCTGATCATAGCAAGGGCTCCAGGAACCACCTTCGTCAATGTACAGAAGTGACAAGTTCAGTAGCAATCTCTAGCCTCCCAAAGCTCTGACAGTGACCACTGGGTTTGGTGGTAAGAAATCTGAGCCTCGGATGCTTTTTGAAGCTTGGTCTTGGCTTTTCCAGTTATCTCTTTTTTTTTTTTTTTTCCCCTCATTTTTTTCCCCTAGAGCATTTCAGTGCATTACAGGGGAAATCTAAGCAAAGTGGGTATCCGTGATCTTCCATACCAGGGCAGGGTCATTACAGCCTCTGATGACTTTGGTGCTAGGCAGTGATGCCACAGCAGCATAGATGTCTGCTCTGACCTGTTTGTCTCTTGACACTTGTTCCAGGGAATTTCTCTGCCTCTACGGAGTATACAGAGGCAAAGAGCTGCTCTTACAATGCCCTGTCCCTGAAATGATGCCCTAAATTGTGGAGGAGGAGAAGCTGGCCATTTGAGGAGAGTGACAAAAACCCTTCAACTCTTCCATGACACTGCAGCAGCATTCACTTGCCAGCTTATCTGCGACCAGTCCCGCACTCTTCTAATGGCATTTCATCGGCATGCCCTGCCACACTGACAAATATGTCCCTTTGCCGAATATGTCCTGAGAGTTGTGATCTGCCTAGGGCTATGTATGTCTACCTTTCCAGGGAGCATGCAGGCTTTTGTCTCACTTTAGTTTCTCCAAGCAGTAGCAGAGGTTCTTCAATCTTATATTGCCCCAGCTGTTACTTTTTCTTGTCCCAGACTCACCCCTTCCCTCCAGGGCTTCACATGACCCCAAACATCTGGAGCATCTGGCATACCCATGTCAGCAAGAGAGGACAGTCCTGGGCTCTCCAGGGTGAATATGTTCCTGACTTCTTGCTGCTTAGGAAGCGTGGGGCTGGGCTGCTGAGTGGCTCATCGTCTGCAATGCAAGCAGCATCTCCCCCTCCCCACACCCAGACAGACCCAGATGCCAGGGTCGGCAAGTGAGGGCACCATGAGGGGACCTGCCAGCTCTGCCACTGCAGCTGCTCCCTCTGTTGCTGGCAGCTGGGCTTGAATATTCATGGCAACAAAAGATTAGCACTGTGTGTGCTTGGCACTGGAGACAGATAAACTTTCTTGAGGTGCCGGTGGCTCTGTTCTCATCCCATTCAAAAAGCTTGCTCCCTCTCCCCTGCTCCACTTGTCTGCTTCATCGACCAGCTGATTCTCTTGCTGTATAAATAGCTCTGTTGGGAGAGGGAGGCGAGCAGCTTGATTAAGTATTCAGCAAAGTGGTTCGGAGTCCAGACAAACTAGTGTGGATCTTGCCAACACTTGCACTCAATTGGCACTGAGGGAAGCCAGGGAAAAAGCTCATTTATAAATAAGCAAAATTTTGCAAGGCACCAGTGAGGACTTACGAGTTGCTATCCTCCGATGAAGTAATTTTGACATTTAAGACTATTCTTCTGACTTCCACTGGGGTTTAGGGTTTTGAGTGTCTAAAGAACATTCAAGGAGACTTAGACCTTTCAGTTACTTAGAAACTTTCCAGTTTCATTTCACACCATTACTGACAGGTTTAAAATACTGTCTTCCACTTCTCCCTCCCTGCCCTGAACTGGCCTGGAAATGAAAAAAAAAAATTAAATTAAGCATTCTTATGAAATTATTGATGTTGGTCAGAAGTGGCAGAGGAGAACTCTGCTACTCTTCTCCTTTTGCCATTAGGTTATTTCTTGTGAAGGGAGACTGGAGTCATGAAGGTGACAGCACAGGATAGCTGGCAGCTCTGAAAACTGTCTCAGATGAAGGTATGACCAAGCTGGGCAGACAAGAAAATGTGAGCTGGGAGTGTGATGTGAGTGCTCATGTGACAATGTAGGAGACACCCTTAGTTACCCTACATTTGAACCACTCTTTGTCCCTTTCTTGGCATATTCCTTGGCAATTTTCAGTCCTCCTTGGGCTGGCAGGGTTGGGCCACATTTAACCCAGAGCAGGTGGGTTGCTCATGCTTGGAAAGGAAACACAAAAGGTAACAGACAAACAGTGTCTGGAGGTTGAAGAAGAATTGGTTACAAATGACCAAGCAAAACCATCAGCATGATAGTGGTAGCTCTCCAAAAGAATTCAGAAGTAGGCAGAAATGTTTTGGCTATTGGGCTACCTTGCTTTTTCACCTAGTACATCTTCCTTTTCCCACCCAATATGGATGTGGAAGCTGGTGGCAGAGTGAGATCTGTGGCCAACTGAGCTGCTTTATTGCTTCACTGGTCCTGCTGGGGCTGTGGTACTGCAGCTCTCCCAGCATGGCACATGGCTATTGCCAAGTGCCATGCTGGGAGTTGAGGTGCCCAAGCTAGGCTTCTCAGCCTTCCCCCAGGACTTCACTTAAAAGTTAGTCTATGACCACCAGATGAATGCTTTGTCAGAGTCAGTCCTTAGAGGAAACTTATTCCCCCAAATTTAAGAAACAGTGTGTTTTCAGTCGGTGGAGAGAGAGCAAATCATCCGAGCTGCTCCAGCTCGCTGCCTTAGGGTGAGATGAGCCATACCTTAGAAGTGCTTGCCTCTTTTCAGATGTTAGAATGGAGCCCAATCAACTAGATCAAATGTAGACATCTACGCTGTAGATAGATACAGCAGCTAAACTGATCTCTCCCACAGCCAGGGACATAACACCCCAAGGATCATCAGCTTCTCCAAAACTGTCTGAGATCAGAGAGGTGAACCATGTTCATGCTCTGAAGAACTGTGGATATAATGGCTCAGCACCACATAACACTGACAGTGTTGAGCGTGGAGAGGGAGGAGTTTTCTAGATCTTCCCCAGGACACCATATAATGAGGCTTTGGGGTCCAGCAGTAAATGAATGCCACAAAAGGCTACCTGATGGGGTCTGCTCAAAGTAGCCAAATAATTATCTCACTTTGGCAAACCACACAGGTCTTCAAGTCAGGATGATATTAATAGTTTATTATTTGCTGCTACGTGGGAAATGGAAATAATTTTGAATTTTCAGTAATTTGCTAGGAAATTAAGTTCTGATGCCAAAAGCAATGCTAATCATTCTCCAAGGGTGACAGTGGGGGAAGAAAAGAGCTTAGGGGCATGGCCACCTGCTCCTTCTCCATCTGATACTGCCATAGTCACAGACTGCCCAGATTTGGCTTGACAGGTCTCTTGTGAGGACAGTTGAAACAACCCCATTAGAAAAGAAAACAGTTCAGAAATGAAAGGTAAATTTTTTTTCTGCCAGTTTTATGAGTCTATTGGGAAACAGGATCCTCACAGTGCATGAAGTGATATTGTAAGTGCTGTGTCGGAGTCCATAATTTTTTTTCTATGAGGCAAAATGGTCAACATCCTTAGCTGGCATAGCTCTGTTCAAAGCTGAGATTTTCCTCTCATGCCCTTACAAATGACTTCCTGGTAATGATGATCAGCCCTTCGGTTGTTAAGTAGCTGCCAGTGGCTGGGAGATCAGACCATGCTTCTCAGCTACATATTGCTCTCCTGCTTTGAGAATTCACCTAAGGAGATGTAATATGGTACTGTGCTGGTTCATTCCCAAGCATCAGAAGGACTTTTCTCACATCTTCAATATTCTTTCTCTCAAGCACCAGTTAGGATCTCAAGAGTTTTTCTTCAGCAGATTGTTATTTCTTTCACTGATTTTAACATAGTTCTCCAATCTTTGTTTGTAGATAGGAATAATTTACCACTCCATGCATTAACTGGTGCCTTCCCTAGTCCCACATTGTTACTGTTACATTCTGAATCTTGGAAATGCTGCTAACCTTCTCATCCATGCTGTGTGTCACAAGCAGCCCTGTCTCCTTTATTCCCCCTACAAAGGGAAAGGAAAGTTATCACTCAGCACACCAATTTTTATTGAATCCAGACACATGAAGACACAAGCTGGAATTGACATTTTCTCATGCCAACACAGAGCAGACTGTGACTTCTTCACTTTCAACCTCTCTTGAGCTGTCTATCTCTGGGGTCATTGTACTGATGTATGTAGACAACACTGCCTCTGCTGATACCAAAGTTGTGAGCATTCCTAAGCTGCTCATTGTGGCATCTCAGGTGATAAACCATCATGTGGTTGTGCAGAACAACTTATTCACTGCCAGTTTCATTGGAAGAACAGAAATAAGAAAGCACCTTCTCCATGGCAGCACTGAGACACTGCAGCTCTTCCCCAACAAGCAGCCTCAGGGGCAGCCTTACCTCATTCCTAGATATAATCACAACAGCAAATGTGTGATTCATGTTGAGAGCAAAGCCATCTCAGCTTTGCCCATCTTGCATGAAGAACGGACCTATGATATTCAGGCTTTACCTGCTGTTCTTATTTTAAGTAATAGCAGAGAAATCCTTTCCTAATATAGATTTGAGTGTCTGGGAAGGTACATAATTATTCATTAGCATGAAAGTGTCTATGTAACCAGGTGCAGCCCCTCATCCTAAAGTGTAAAATACATCTGATGGCCTCAGAGAAATGGGCACAGGGCAGAGCTGAGATTTGGGACTCTCTGCTCTGAACTCTACTCTGGGAGGCTCCTCCCTAGGAGTTAGCCCTGCTGCTGGTCACTTTACTGCCACTAACAATCCATATGCTTCAAGATACTGATGCTTAATAGGTATTGCAGTAAGTGTAACATTCTGAGGGCCCCAATCCTCGGTGTCCCTGGAGATGCCATCTACTTCTCACTATGTTTAACAACTAGAGATTGACCCAGGGAGCTTGTGTTGTTGCTCAAGGTGACTTCTGGCTAAAAGTTGTACTAGTAGCTACAGCCAGTGGTCTTACCCCATTGCTGGAAGCTGCCTGGGATGCCACAGGAAAAGTACCACCATACCTTTGCAACATAACAATACTTTACCTCCAGACAGACACAAACAGCAGTCTTTACCCAATGCCGGAATAGAACTTCGTAAAACACGATTATTGATACCATCATATTTTTAAAGCTTCTCTTTCATGCTGCTTCTGTGCAAAGATGCACAAGTGCAGAGGTAAGAAGACACTGAAAATTAAAGAGGATCTAGGAAATGAAGACTTTTTGTTACATTAACTTTGAATGCTGACACACTTTCAGTGAAGCTGAGAAATACAGTGATGCTCTTGCCATTGAGAAGAGCTATAAGAAAATGAGGCTCTTATTTCCTAAGCACAAGCATGATGTAGAGGCCCAGAGACAAGAGCTGTGCTAGGAAACCAAAACACAAAACACACTAAAGAAAGGCAGAGACACACACTGGGCATCTCTGTGGGGCATTAAATAGAGATTAATTTGGAACCTGCAAACTGAACAAATCTACCTAACAAATTTCCTCACAAAGTGCACCACCACAGTCAGCAACAGAGAGACTGCTTATTTGATAGAAATGGCCTGAGTTATAAAAAACAAACAAACACAAAATCTCCTTGCAGTTTGCCTGGAGATTGCAGAGATAAGGCTCTCTGAGAGTACAACAGGAAGCTCTGAGTTGGCAGCAAACCTTCTTCTATAAGGAATCTTGGAAGAGCTTTAAAGGGGCAGAGTGTTGGGACAGGGAGGGGAAATGAGTAACAAACAGGAACTGTGAACAAAAACAACTGACTTTTGTGGGCTGTGATGCCATTTTTTCTCATGCAGCATGGGGAGGCAAGGATGCTTCATTCTTAAACTTTCACCTTTGACGACAGCAGGCTAAGCATCACTGTTACGTAGCAAATGATTGCATTTTACAGCAGTTCTCTCCTATTACCCATCCTGTTTCTTTCCTATGAACCAATTATTATCTGCAAATTGATCTTACTGTGAAGGAGATATTGGTTTTCCTACTAGATGTGCATGCATGCATATGTGTGTGTTTGCAGATTATGGGACTCTGTGTTCTTTGGGGTAAGCACAGAACTTTCCTGGTGACACTGGCAGGGAAAAGTCCTTATTGTCCCATGAGGACAGAGACCCCAAGGAACATGTACTGAATTTGTAATCCGGCATTGTGATGGAAGATTGTGGCGTAAGCTGTGATGCTGTCTCCATAACTGGAATATAGAATCATAGAATCATAGAATCATAGAATCATAGAATCATAGAATCATAGAATAGATTGGGTAGGAAAAGACCTCCAAGATCATCAAGTCCAACCCCTGATCCAACTCCAATTACTATATCATGGCACTAAGGACCACATCCAATATGATTGACTGGGATGAAGAAAATATATCTACTTACCTGGTGAGGGTAGTAAATTGTATGTATGAGCAGAGATGGGAAGGAGAAAACCTGGTTACACCATGTAGTCAGATAGATGAGCACTTTTTAGCAGTTTCTCATTTAACAGTGGAATGCCTTGATTAAAAATTTGACAATTGGTCGGAATGAGGTGCTGTAGTGGGCTAGGGATGCACAATTGGAATATTGGTCTGAGGAACCAGAGAAACAGCTAAAGTTTCCCTTGGTTATAATTCCATGCCATGCACCAGGCCCAATCACAAAACCTGTGCTTACTCCTGCAGCTGAAGCCCTAGGAAAGTCCATCTTTGAAAGACGTTTGAAAGAATGTCTAAAAGTACATAGATGTAATGAGTTTACATGATACACTTAAGTGCTGTGCATGCTTCTGGTCAAAAATCAGGAAAAACCACAGTTATTATTGTCTGTTTCATCCCACATCAGTTTAAGCAGTTTAACATGAAGGCTCTCAGGACTGAAGCTGCAGAGCATAGGGAGCAGGCCTTGCAGAGGAAAACATGGGGGTTCAATCAACAGGAATTCCACAATTTTTCCAGGCTAACACTTTGAAACAATACTTACCCAAACTACCTGCCTCTTTCCAGTGAAAGAGAACAACAATTCCACCTTACAGTTTCTCGTATGGCCAGTATAAATCAGCATCTTTCCCTGATTGCTCTAAGGGGCAATATTTTATGCCAGCCAGTCACTTGGATTTCCAGAGTGGCTGATGTGGGGTCATGAATTGTCATTTCTTAGCACTGACAAATGTTTTGTAGCCACAAGAGCATTTCCGAATTAAATAAGTGACTAAAGACTGAATGAATGGAAGTAATTTGGGTCACATGAATCCTTCATTAGCATGTCAGAGGAGACCCTGTCATTTTTGGACCTCAGAGGAGCAGATGATGGGATGTCTGTGTTTATTGCTCGGCAAATTGTCAGTGCAGCACACTAACAAATTCATAAGAGCTGCCCTTACAAGAACTATTAGGAGATCAAGTGATTAATGGGTTGATCTGTTGAAACTGCTAGTTTCCTAAAAGCATGACTGAGCGGACTCATTGCTTACGGTACAAGAAGCTGTTATTAACGTTCCAATAGCTGGTTTTCGTTAAAGACATCTGTGACTTTGAACTGTGAAAGACTGTTTGGTTTTGCATTTGTGTCATAAATAAATGAAACACTGCATTTGTATACCCAGCACATATTTCCTTTAATGGGTTTGCTTTCAAAGCAGTCAAAGAGAAATACATTGCCTAGTTGGCAAAGGCAGCTGATGGGGTACCACTTTGCAGCTCGTGGATTTTCATATCCTACAAGGACAATGTGACCTGGGGAGATTTTGGGTTCCTTCATGTGATGTTCCTTTTCCACGCCAAGATGCTACCCTGCTTTTACACAACATGTGGACCCCAGACACTTGGGAACTTGCTTTTTGGCAGCCATATTTCTCATTTACAAATACTGCAGAAGAATTTCTCCCTCCCCATCCGCAATGCCACATATGTACTTCATGCTTGTAACACCTTCTCCAGCTGTTGGAGAAAGCAAATCAGAACTGTAATTACCAGTAAATTTTGCCTCAACAAAATAATTGATTTTTTGAAACTGTCAGCAGGGAAGATTATGAAATAACAAATGGGGCAAGGACACAGGATAGTGCAGTGCTTAAAGACCTAGTTACCCTAGGCAACCTGATTTCAGCAAACTGATGAGTTGCCTAGGCTTGGGTCTAAAAAAGGACTTGGACCCTCAAGGCTGAATCATGTACTGTAGAAATCCCATTGAGCTGATGTTGTAGCCATGTCACTGATGTTCTCTGGGCACTGTGCATTCTGATGTATTTGTAAAATATTCAGTTGTCATACAAGGAGAACAAACTGCTCAAGTATCAGAGTCTGAAATCACCCATCCCTCTTTCTACCCAAGGGCACTAACCACTGGATTGCAGCCAAGGGCCCCTGTTGCCCACTCTCTATGGTGGTTAAGGCTTTGGTCCACAGGACCAGCTGGAGGACAGCATCTCTCTCCCGAGCCTACATCTCTCAGGCAAATGCCCCACCTCCTGAGTGACAGAGTTCGGAGAGAAAGAGCACTCTTAAACTGTTAGGCTGAAGCTGTTTCCCTTGTGAGTCTAGCCAGGGATAGTGATGAATAGCAGCATCACATAGTAATTTAGGTCCTTCTTATTCAGAGGAAAGAGGCTTGGAAGGGTTTGGCTGCTGAACCCCCTTCTCCCAGTAATCTGCAATCTTAGTCTGGAAATGCATGTGATAGAGCAAGAAACAACCCAGAAAAAGCAGCAACAACACAACCTGGAACTCCACCAAAAATAATGGCCTCAGGACCACTGTGATCATAGGAGCTGGGAGATACTCACAGAGGTCTTTGGACAGGAAAGCTGTCTCATGCTCAGGCTGAAGGAGTGAAACCCACTCAGTGTGCCCACAGAAGAGTCCTTGCAGCCTCATTCTGGGTGGGGTAAGTAGGAGAGCTTTGTGGAGACTACTTGTTGTTGAGAAAGGATTGGCATTTTACAAGAAATTGTGTCTTCCTCCCCTGTGTTCAGGAAAACTCTTGGTTAGGTTAGGAGGTTGGGACTCTCCAGGCTTTGTTGTATCAGGGCCTCTGTCTACACACCTTGAGCGTATACAAACTGCACAAAAGAATGTTGATCCATCACTCGGGTCTGGAGTAGCAGATGGAATAAATTTCTTGCAACACTGGGTAGGACATGGATGAGAAACCATTATCCTGCTATAGGAAGATGTTACTGAAATAGATGAGACTGCTTTGAATTTTCAATTACCAGAAAACTGGGTGGTTTCCTCAGCAGATAGAATGTCTTACTTCATACTCACTTTTATTCAGTATTCAGACCCCACTTAGTCCTCTTTTTGTGAATCATGCTTGTAAACTATGGTGCTACTATTCAGATATTGGGCAAGGTCCTGCCAGTTTCTGTATACCGAAAGTCTGGAATCTATTAAAACGATGTCTAAGAAGAGAGTATTTTATAACCTGCAAATCCTACTGATATTTTCCAGATTCATCTGTCATACTTCCTGCTTCCTTGGGGGCAGTTTTAAATCGTGGACTTAAGTGTTCCCAATGCCCAACACAAGTTCAACAATGACCTCCAGGCCAGAGGTACCATGTGGGCTAGCTAGAAGGTGCTGCAGTGTATTTTCATTTCTTGTCAATATCACCTAGGGATTCTTTCCGCTGTGCTGTTTGCAACTGGACTTGTCTCTCTCGCATTGGCCTTTTTAGCCATCAGCGCGCTTGCAGCAAGCGTAGGTAGGGCCCTTCTTAAATCTTCGTTTGCGAAGCCTAGCCATGATATATTTTTCATTACTGTTATTCTGAGTCAGGAGATGTCTTTGCAACTGACATAGCTTCTGTGCTTTTGGCTGACTGAAAACTGTGTAAATGTGAGGAACATGACATCAGGGCTTCCACAGAGGAGGTTCGAGAGTTCAGATTTGACAATCCTATTCCATGCTCATTGCTGCACTAGTCAGATTTCTGCTCTTAACAACCACATCAGAGACTGAATAAAGAGTCTGTGGCTGCTCACAAAAGATCACCTCATAATGCTCTCATCTGACATCCTTCTCATGGATCAACTCTGGCTCACGGGCTAGTGATGAAGCATGCACTCCACAAATTAAGCAGCCACTGTTTAAAGTGCAAGGGCCTGATTCTTTTCTTACAGCAGATGGAGGAGAAAACACACCAGTCAAGGACTCAATGTAAACGGAGCTGGCAGAGCTTTCCTGAGACGGCAGACAGCTTGAAACAATGGCTCTGAGAAGTGCGTCCTGCCTTCATTCATCGCACTAGGAGACTTGCCACTGAGTCCCATGGAAACAATGTGAACAGCCATATTCAGGGTTTCACTACTGATTATTTTAGCAGACAGGATGGGGACAGGGTAGGAATGAAACCCATATGGGAAGTGGGAATTGCATGGTAGGAAGTAGGGAGACAACATAGAAAAAAATCAGGGAAGAGGGAAAGAAACAAAGCCAGGAGGGGGTGAAAGAATAAACCCTCAAGGGCAGACATGATGGTGATAATAAGGCACTTGCTCTTTATCTCCGAGGGACACTGGACACAGTGTGGCAGGAACAGAGCTAACAGGATGAAGATAACTGGGCCATTTCTTCCTCACTGCATGTTTCACTTGTCTTCTATGTCCATTATTATTTGGGGAGAATTGTCCTCTGGCTGGAGGACACAAACTGCCCTTTCAGCATACCCTAGCCCATGAGCCGTGAGAAAACATCTCCTTTCAGCTGAGATTAGGCCCCTAGTGTGGGCCAGGATGGGAGGAACCATCTTCTGGAGGTGTCTGTCCTTCTCCATCCCCCTTGGTAGGGAGACAGAGCTTGTTCTCAGGGGAGGTGCATTCCACCTCAAGGATGGGTAGAAAGGAGTGTGTGTGTGCTGGGTGTGCCTGCTCAGTGGTGTGTCACTGCTAAACTGCTAAACCCTGCACTGCTAAACTTAATGGTGCTTAGGACAGGTAACAGGCCTGTGTTTCTTTCTTCCAAGAGACAGCATATTATATCTCTAGGAAAGACATATGGTACATCTGTACTAGTAAATTAAATGAACCCAGGGCTTTTCCCAGGCACTGAAGCCCACTAGCATTGAGCTACTCATGCCTATACTGGTTGTGCTAATTCCTGCACCATGCCTGGAGCAATGCACTGCTTCGCACGACAACACTGTGCAAGGGACACTTCTATTTGACAGAGTAGGCAACATACCCAATGCCTGGCAATATTCAATTTACTAGTGTAGGGGAGTCTAGATCCTAGATTACGCCAGACACATCACGATCTTACAGAAGTCTCATATGTACAACTATGTCCTGCCATTCCCAAAGTACCTCTGGCTGCTGCCCCAGCTACTGACCGTTGAGCAAAGCAGGGAGCGTGTTAAGGAACGTTTCCAGTCTGACCATCTGGGTGCCACTCTAGTAGTCACACTTGCATTACCTGAGCTAGGACTGAGGCCCCTTCACAGCTACATACATCACACTCACATAGTGAGATGAGGTTTCCTCACCAGCTTGGCCCCCAGTCTCTCTCAGGAAAGATCCTGAAAAAGAGAAACCTATGGCTTTTATACCCTTATAAGTCTAAGCATGTAAAAGTCAGGAGTCATCAGCTCCTGCTACGTCTCTGACTGAGTGGTCACCTGGCTGGGCCACAGGTCTCTGTTCCCTTTCTTATGCAAAGAGTCAGTGCCAGGTCACAGCCTCTTGCCGTGGGCTCCTGGCCCCCAGAGCTCAGTCTGCAGCTCCACAGCAGCTGCACACCAACCTACTAGCACCCAATGTATTCCTGAACAAGTGGAAACATCTTGACACAATCCAAGGGGATTCATCATCAACACCTCTTCATCCAGCCCTTGCTTGTCTCATGAGCTCTGAAAGAAGAGATTGCTAAGCTCTGCATGGTGACTGACTCTGATTGTTCCAGTCAACAGAAAGAAAGAACTTCAGGTTTGTGTCAGAAGTGGTTGGGATTGACAGCCGCCTGCTGCCGCACAATGGGGAAGCATCCTTAGCACTGTAAGCAGGATGTTTACTACCAGGGTTTCACAGAAACTATCAGAAAGGGTTGTGATAAGTGGATCTGATATATATTACAACCCTTGAGGGCCTTTTCCTAATTTGCCATGTGATTTATCAAACCTGTTATTGTCCTCTAGTGCTTTCCACATATTGATGGCACTGACCTTGAAAAGCCCATGGCCTAATATGTTGAACAATATTATCGTGTGTGGAAAGACAACAGAATTCTAGGTCAGAGACTGGAGGAGGATGTGTGATTGTGGAGACTGAACAAGTTGGAGACTATTTACAAGTGCCAGTTTGTGCAGGCCACATTCTTAGAAAGACTCATTAAGCAATATCCACACCCCGGTGCTGTTCTCACTGCAAGCCAAGAGAAGCAATTGACTTGCCTTCTCTTCTGAGCTATGCACAGCCAAGCTGATGATGAATCCTACAGTGCAATGCAAGCTCCATCTAATTAAGTCACACTGGGGTCTTGCAAAACATGGTGCTATTGTCCCTATTTTACAGAGAGGGAAATGGGAAGGATGCTTAATAAAGTTATGTAAGACTATAGAGCATACCAATGGCAGGAGGAAACACATCAATCCCCCAAGCCACCGCTTGTGCCATTTCGGGGGGGATGGGGGGGGGATGTCTCCAAACTGGGAAATTTGAGAGAGGGTCCCACCATTCTGGAGGCATTGTTCTGGGATCATATCCCACCTTCTGGAGTCACCCCTTGGTTTCTAATAACTAATGCAATAAACACTGACCCAAGAGATCACTTCCCCTCCTGCTCACTGCCAATGCAACTGAGAATATTTCTTTATAAAGCAGAATGTGACTTGAAGGTGTTTCATATGCCAGTAGGGCTGCAGCTGCTGGGTGAAATGCAAGCAAGGGTCAGGTCAGCAGGCAGTTCTCCATGCGCTTCCAACAGGACATCCAGTCCACATATCCTTCAAATTAAGGCTAAATATAGGCTGGGTTCATCAAATCCAGAAGCTGCTAGTTATAGAGGAATACGCCCTGGACTCCAGCAACTAGGAAATCCCCTTTGGATCTGAGGAGCCTATAGCTGGTTTATGCTGCCTAAGCATGGGGGATGTTGAAGTTGAGATGCTTAACAGGTCAGGAATTAGAATAAGACTCAGGTCTGGTCTTTGTTCTTAACAAAATGAAAAGTAAACCCTGTCCCAATCCCAGTTTCAGACAAGTCCTGTTCTACCACAGCTGCACAGACCTATTTTTGCCTTAGAGGGGCTCCCCGACTGCATTTCTGACCTGTTTTCAACCACAGAAAAAGACAGGGAAAATCTGTTTTTCTGGTTCATTAGTTGAAGGTTTGTTGAAAAAGCAAACACTAATGAGAGTCAAGGGGCGGTGAATGAATTTTAATGTGGAACCTGACCTGGGAACCAGCCCTGAGGAGGAAGATGTGTTCTTCCCTTGCAGAAAACAGAGCAGGAGCGCCAGCAGCTTGGGTTGCAGCGCAGCAGAATGACCAAGGAGAAGGGGATGAATAAACTTCCCTGTGTGGTGAGGTCAGTGGCTGGCCCATTTGGGAGACCAGGTGACATGTTGGAACAGTCAATGGTGTCCTCTTAGCAAGAGACACCCAAGAGACACAGCAGTAAGATGCTATAACATCTGAGGAGCTTGTTGAGTGTGGGGGGAAATGTCCATGGAATCCCAGAGCTGGGGTCAGCAGCGTGTATGTGGCTGTCAGCACACGCTGCAGGAAAAGCCAGGGCCCTGCCATAGGTGCTGGTGTGACTGCAGAAGGCCTCTGTGATCTAAATACAGCCTTTGCCCCCGGTTCTTGGGGGTGGGGCACCCTAGATCTCCTCACCCACACCGAGGAAGCACCTTGGAGTGGGCTAGGGCCTGCCATGGATTTAAGGACACTCAGGATGACAAGCCTAACCAGCCGCAGGGCACCGTGTCTGGGCTAAGGCTCCTTTATCCAGTCATGGGGTTGTTGTCTTCGGCTCCTGCAGCCACGGGAGAGGAATCTCCCGTGCTTCTCCCAGGGGGGTTATCGTGTTTCCAGTGGCTGGCACATCGCAGGGGCCGGGTGGGCCGGAGGCCGCCGCTGCTGCGGCGGCAGCCCGAGGGCGGCGGGGTGGCCGCTAGGTGGGTACCGAGGGCCGGGCCGGCGGTGTCGGGGGGCGGCGGGCCCGGCCCCCGCCCCGCAGCCCCCGCACACAGCTCAGGTGCGCGGCGGCTCCCGCAGCTGTGCCCGGCCGCGGCCCGGCCCCAGCCCCGGCGGGTGGGCCCCGGGTGTTTCCCACCAGCTGTCCCGCTACTGAGGAAGAACGGGACTAAGCGCGGCGGAGCGGTGCCATCAGCCTTCGTTTCCTCAGGAAACGGCTGGGACCTGCGAGCAGCCCGCAGGCAAAACCTGCCTCGGATTTAAACCCTGCCCTAGGAAACGGAGCCTGGGATTCCCTGGCACCTCCATAGGGAGCTGGGAACTCATACAGGCAGCTGGTGGATGGTGCAGCCTGGCGGAGAGGCCGCTCGCCAGGGCTCCGTGCCGGGGGTGGCGGTGTGAGGCCCGCGGGCCGGGCCGGGCCGGGCTCCGCTCTGCATCCCCTGTGTTCTCTGCGCTGCCGTGAGCTGCAGCCCTCGGCATCTGCAAGAGCATGAAAACACCCGAGCAGACTGGGTTTGCCTGGAAGTCCCCAGCAGCTGGAGTGGAAATGGCCTTGTTTGTTCCCTCCGGAACGCTCCAGGCACTTCTGACTGACTTTTGGGCAGAGTACAGACTCCCTCACAAAATTAAAATGTAGGGGATGTCGTCAGAAACCGGTGTAGTTTGGGCTTTCTTTCACAGCCACTGAAATGCTTGTCTGCCGGAGAGATCAGAGCTGTAAGTCAGGAAGCTTTCAGTTTGGCAAAGGCAACTTTGCTGAAGCCACGTCCAGCCTGATACTTCAGATCTGCTCTGTAGGCAACGCATGTGTCCCATACAGCATCCAGTTGTACACACTTTGTGGTTGGTTTAAGGCAAGTGAACCAGAACCCAGGCAGAACCCCCAGATGTGCCTTTCCACAAGATTTAGAGCCAGCACATGATCCCTGAGCTTCCTTTACACTAATCCCATCTCTGTCAGGAGGCCACAAGCTTCTAGAAATCAATCTGAAGTAGCAATTCCCAAAGAGAAGGGTCTATTTTTACAGTGGTGATGAGGAGATGGTGATCCTGCTTTTTCTGGCAACGCTGGAGAAATTCCTCTCACCGGCATTGTCCACCTGTGTGTGACAATAATAGCTGATGACTCAGGATGACGGGCTTTGTGACACTTCCATCTCTCTCACAGTTGAGTCACTGACTGGGATGGGATGGGCCCAGCTGGGAAAGCAGTGTGCAGGATGTGTCTCAAGTATGCAGCCAAAGCAGGCAGGTCCTTTTCATAAGCCTGCCTGCCAGACCGTAGGCAAATAAGGATGGTTAATGCAGGCCAGACTAAGTGCATGGCCTCAGAAGGGCTGTGTTTCCTCCCTTGGTCCTTTATACCCCTGGCTAAAGGGAAGTGCAGCAGCATCTTCTCCTTGGGGAGAAGGAGGGCCAGGGAGTGTCAGCCAAGGAATGAAGCACAGCTGCAAGGCACCAGGTCTCCCTGTCCTTCTCTATTTTTCAGGAAAAGTCCTAGAGTAAATTTTTATTTGTTCACTTCTTTCACACTCTTCCCTGTTTCAGGTATTGTTTTGGGGCAGCACTGGGGTGTATACATGTCCTAAGGGCATTTCTTTATCATAATGCATTTGGAGTTCTTTTATGTTTTTTTTTAACTTCAAAATTTTGGTATTTCTAATGTGTTATAAGGGTATATGCTGCAGTTCTCTTATACCTTTTCTCTTTGCTCTTATATCGTGTAACTTCACTCTAACCTTGCTTTTTCATCTAGAAATTATACAGTGGAAAAATGCACTACATTTTAATTTCATGCAAGTGTAACAATAAATTCAGACAATTCTTCCATGAAGGAAAACAGAAATTCTTTAAAGCTTGGAGAAACTGAAGCCTCAAGTGTGCTTTTACTTATTCTGACATCAGTAAGAATGATACCAACAAGTTTCATCTGGGCGGAGTTAGCAGTGGAGAACAAGTCCTGGATTTTCACATGTGTAAATGTGCACTTTTCAAAGTATTGATCCTTCAGAACATGTCCTCAGATAACCCTGGCTCTAGAATAGCACTCAAAAAGTCAGCACAGGGACAAGGAAGAGCTGGGAGAGGGATGAACATGTGGGATGAATGCCCCAGGTACTATAAGCCCATGGCAAGACAAGTATCTAGGAGCAGTTGCACACTGGAGCAACCCCAGTAGTACCACCATGTGATGCAGACCTGCTGGCAACAGTGGTGGGCTGGCTTAGGCAGTGGTAGCAGGTGAGCTGGAGCAGTGTGGAGCTCAGCATGAGCTAAGCTCCTGTGGGCTTTTCCAGCTTTTGAGCCAGCTTTTCCAGCCCATGCCAAGCTCCATGTTGTTGCAGCTTGCTTTCTCTGGGCACCACGCTCCTACAACTAACCCAAGTGGAGCTGTTGCCCCCACAACTGCAGCCTTGTTGCAGCCATACCAATACACAGCCTTGTGCAAGCCAAAGCAGCCCCAGCCCATAGTAAATTATATTGACGCGAGCCTTGGGAAGGGTTTCAGTTAGGTAAAGCTTCTCTGACTTATCTCAGTTCTCACACTGAGGGATTTAGGGTTCCAATTTTGGAACTGCTGTCTTGTTCATTCAGCCTCTTGGAAAAGGCATCAGTCATTAAGGCCAGAAACAGGAACAGATGAGACAGCTGAGCTGAAGGCACTATGAGCTGGGCCAATATGGAGCCCCCCCTACCTTGCTTTGCAGAGAGTAAAAACCATCTCAATTTTTTAGATACAGGAAATTATGGGGAACCTCTAAAGGTTATTTCTCTGCCTTTTTTTTTTTTTTTATTTTGGTCCTTTTTAATGTGATTATTCTTTTTAAACAACTGGTTTCCATTCTGGTTTAATTTGCATTTTAGACTGTGTTTGGGGATTGATTTTTTATTTTATTTGGATTTGACACAAATATCTGGTTCCAAGTGCCTCTGAAGGTTAACAACATGAGGCAGCTCTCATTTTATCTGAATAGATTGGGCTGAACTTAAATGTAAACTTTGGACAGACCAGTTTTCTTCCCAGATGTTTCTGTTCGTGGTTTCTCAGATTGTCCCACTTCCCAAAAGTAACTGGGGGATGGTCCCAGTGTGGTAATATGGCCAGGAATTTTGATGTAATCCCTTGCATATGAAAAAGGCAGAAGATGCCCTTCCAGCATTTTTTATCACTCAAAAGTCTCTGTGCAGTATCTGTCCTAATTGCTCATAACTGGCATAGCACAAGCAAGGATCAACTCTGTTTATAGAATCAACGTGTTTATATTTGTTTTCGTGGCTATGGCAGGAGAGAGCTGCCTACGCTATAACATTTCCTGTCTCCACACTGCCACATAACTGCCTTTGCTTCTCAGGGCAATCCAAGGAAAAAAAGGCCCTTTTTCTGTTTCTCACAGAATTTCCCTTGAAATTAAAAGGGGCATATGTTGGGTTGTCCTCCTAGCAGGGTTGTGCTTCAGCAATGTGGGACCCCAAGTAACAGTTTGAGGTAAGCTTTAAAATGACTTTTCTAAAGCAAATTTCTTGTCTCTTTCCTAATGCCTTGGCCCCAGTTTTGGACAGTCTTGCAGATGCTTGTGCCCAGGGCCAGCTCAGCCCTCCATGTGCTTTCCAGGAGCAATTTATAGCCCAGATCTCTGCTAATGGAGGACTCACCAGCTGCCCCACAATTATGAACAGAAGAGAAAATGGATTTGGGGAAAGAAGTTATCCTGGGCATTTTGAACTAACAGCAAGTTAACTTGGTGGCTTTCCTTTGCCAAGTAATAGTTTGGCAGGTCTTGAGGAAAGACTGAGCAGGAATGGAAGCAGGATGAGAAAGGTTCAGGTGTTGCAAGCAGAACAAAGGTCACAAATCCAAAGCAAAGGTTGGGACATGAGTACATCTTTGAAACTCCAGCATAACATCAGCTGATTTCATGATGATGAGCTCAAAGGTCACCAGAAAATGTTTGTGCCACCATTTGGAGGATGACACAGCTCCTGCCCTTTCTCGCTGGCAGCCGTACCTGAGGATAAAATACTCTGGTGACATGCATGCAGCAGAGGTACAATCTACACTGGCTGAACCTCCTTACAGGAAACAAGTGTTTTTCCTTCAAATGCTCAAGCCATTTTTTCCTTCCTTTTTACAGGAACAGTGTTAAAGTGCAGTTGTCCTCCGCAAAGTGATTTTGCATAAATAGGGCTTGTCCAATCTGATTCTTGTGTGAATTCAAAGTAATTTCTGATGACTTCAGTAGCCAAAACACAGTCAAACCCCTTTTTTACTCCTTTGGTCTTTGCACAAATAACCAAGTGAAGCTTGGGCTCTCTTTTTTTTTCCCCTGCACATTGTCAACAGTCTCAGGCATAACATGAACTTTGGACAGATGGCATCTAACATGAGAACTGACCCTCAAGCCAACTTGCTCAGTTTCTTTAGGTGTGGTAGTAAGTTGGACCTTGTCTGGATCCCAGCTCTGCTGCTGAGCCCGGTGAATGCTGTAATGCTGCTTGGCAAACTGAGGGAGAGCACCATTCAAATTGTCAGCTACTTAGACTGGGGAGCCAATTATTCAAAACTTGGGAGTGAGAAGATGAAACGGGATATTTGTACTGCTGGCCCCAAGCCATAACGCAGGTGCCAGATTTAGCAGCATGGTTGCCCACGCTTTTTCCTGGGCTCAGCAGAGGTGCATGTATATACAACGTGGGACCCAGGGGTGCTCCCTATGCAGATGGGCATGTTTGTGTTTGTCACCTCCGTGTCAGGATGAGCCGGAGGCATGCTCGCTCCCCTCCCCCTCCGCTTGTATCCTGTTTTCCCTGTGAAGGAAATCTGGGCAAGCAGGGCGGAAGAGCAGTGGGGGGTCCCGGCAGCCGTGGCGGGGCTCGGTCAGTGAAGGCAGGGTGTGCTGCTGCACACCTGCCCCACAAGGCAGGTGCAACCCAGGGGGCTGCTGCTGCCTGTGCCCCTGCCACCTCAGAGCAGGAGCCCCCAGCCAGGGAACACCATCCTCCCCAGAGAAACAGTGTCCTAGGAAGTGTGAGGACACCAGTGAGGACTGTGGGAAGTAACACAGGCAGGAGAAGACCAAAGAGCAGGCACTGCTCCAGCCAGGTGAACTTTCTCGACCCAGTACCTTGCCTTCCAACCAGCTAATCTCTTCCTAACACTGTGTGACCATAAAGTGATAAATGCTGGTGCAGTGAAGTCAACAGCTCCTGTACGGAAACAAGAATTTCCAGAAATTAACATGGTTGAGATGAGGGAAAAGATAACAGATTAATCATCTGTGTGCTACTCAGACATGGGATTGATGTGGCAGAACATGCTGGTTAGGTGGTGACAGCAAATGTTGACTTCCAGCATGGACTATGCAAGGAGAACCAATCCAAGAGGAAAAGGGAAGCAATGCAGGTGAGCCTGTGAGAAGGTATTTCAGACACCATGCTACACAATCATCAAAGGACTTGGAAAGAAGCAAAGCAGAGGAGGTCTTTCAAGAGGGAAAGGGAGATGATGAAACCATGGGGGAAAGGTGGCTGGGGCCTTTTATAGACTGGTTATTGAAGAAGTCTGTCTGATGATCCCTGAAGTCTTACAGGGTCTCAGGCTGCTGTTGGGAGTCCTGGTAGATGGAAATAGATGTGATCCTTTCACCATTAAGCTCTTGATCTGCATGAGAGGAGAGGCCACCTGAGGGGAGAGTGGATTAATACATCCAACTTGATGAATATCTCAACCAGGTCCTTTCAGAAGTTACAGGAAAACCCATAGTGAGTGATATTAATAGAAACATCCAGCTCACCACCTCTTGAGATTTGATTTTATTTTTAATTTATCAGTTTATGTACACAGCTCAAATCCTCAGCTGCTGTGAACGTGTGAGCCGTGAACCACAACCAAATCACAAGAGGCGGATACACTGTGTATAAGTTAGCTAAATAAGTTCATGGGAGTGAGACATTGCTTCCGGAAATGGTCACAGATAGATTTAGCTGTAAGCCAAAGAGATAAAGCCCTTCATTTCAAAACAATGGGATCTTGATCATGGATTTGAGTCACTTGGGGTTGTGTTTGATTTCCAGAGGTTGTACAACCAATACACTAATTTATTTATTATTTCAGCCTGATGGAATATTCATAATAGCTGCATCCCCCCGCCCCCAGTGGCTCTGACTGTGTCCACATGGAAACAGGTCCGGGATGCTGTATGCAGATGAGTGTTTGCAGGAAGAAGGCTCTTCCACACAGGAAGGATATTTTTATAAACGGGAAGTGTATTCTCCTACCAGATTTACTTCAGTGTCTAGTCCTGGTTTAGGTGGAACTGTCTCATCAAGGAGAAGAAAACAAGAAATTCATTCACAGGATGGCAGAACAAGTTAGCACACGATAGAAAAACACACATTGGCCTGTTTCTATTTGCAGTACTGATTTCAGAAGGGTAGTTGTTCCACCAAGTTTAGTGAATTGATTTGAGCTGCATTTGGTAATAAAAAATCCAAAGGATGTCAGTTTTTAAAAGAAATGGCAATAATAGTAGTAGACAGCATAATACTCACTGGCTTCCATGACACCAGTGGTGAGTGGTGCTATGTATCTGCATGAATTTGCAGGATTGAGGCCAAAAGAGATAACAACCAATGCATGAGTGTATCCACCCCTGGCCATGATGTTTTTCTCTTCTGTTATGTCATCCCCTCAAAAACTTCTGCCTTACTCAGCTGATTGATAAGTTAACCTGATTTTTTTACTTTTTGAAAGTGGCTTTACTGTCTGGCAATGTCAGAAGTGCACTGACAATTTTTTTTAAAAATAGAAATCCCTGAGAAAGGTTGGTTGTTTTTCTGCTGGAACATGTCTTTCCAGTGAAATGGAAAGGGAAATCCAGGTGTGACTGGAATGTGAAACAGCTCTAACCCATGCCATAATGGTGGTATCTTCCTTGAGCCACTTTTCAGGGCTGCTGGTGCCCTCTTCCTTGTCCACTCTGCCCAGCCACTTCCAGCCCTGCGAGAGGAACATGTGGTCTTTGGGCCACGAACCATGCCAAGGATGTCTAGGCTGCTCTTCCAAAGCAGTTGGAAGTTTCAGCCTGCTTTGTCAGGCTATTTTCTTTTTATCTGTTTATGTCTAGACCAGTTTATGAGTAGATGACTTTGGTGGGAAGAACTACACATTTCTTACATAGTTCTCCTGATTTCTCAGAATTTGAAGCCATTCTCCAGAGACCTAATGGCATTAGAAAGCAAAGCATATCTTCTACATTCAGATCAAAACAGCCAATTATTTTCTTCAGCTTAGGTCTCCTGATTAAATCCTGTCTAGTTTGTCAGACTTCCAAGCCATATGCTAGAGAAGACTCTCTGTGTTTTGGGGCCATATCTTCTTCAGGCATCTCAAAATCAGCAAAGTCCATGGGGCTGTGCTGGATTGTACTTGTCAGAAATGCAGGGATTTCTGTCTGCTTCTGTCAGCAGAGCTGCAGAGAAGTCCAAGACCTTGGGATTTGTGGATTTTGGAAAGCATCAAAGTACTCTAAAAATTAAAGCAGAAAGATTACTCACTGAGATTTTAGTCACATATCCCCACCAAAGATTAAAAAAAGGACATAAATTAATTTCTGGGATAAATTGTGCCCTTATTAGTACCTGTACAGTCTAATGACTTTCTGCTGAAGTGGACTATGCAACAGATGTTGATCTGTGGTGTAGCAGAGTGTGGCAAGAGTTGTTCTGATTTTATACTGATGTGACAGAGCTGAAAGTGGATCTTCCGGACTCCAGGTGTTGCTTAAGTAATGCACAGAATGCCTGAGGGAGCTCTTCGGAGGAACAGACAATCCAAGGTGGATTTAGGGAGGAGCACATCAGTGCAGTGCTCTCACTGCCTGCATCTGACTCCAGGGTTTTTGATTTAGCAAGTATGTGCTACACACATGTCATGCTGAACAGGACAGTTCTTAATACAGCAATGGTGTCCTGCTTGTGCCAAACAACAAACCTAAGGGCCTGACATCAAAGATAGATGGTACCACCAAGCACTCTAACACCCAGGAGGGAGCAGTGTTAAGAAATTAAAGGAGCAGCTGAGAACACTGTTTATCAAGGGTGCTCAGCCACAGAGCTCTTCATTCCTCAGCATGCAGTGTACCATCAAATGATTGAAGGTGCTGAGCAGCCAGGCTGACAGCCTGAGGCCCAAAAGCCTGGGAAACAACAGCCTGATGCCACACTGCCCCAACCAAGCTGGTCTTTCCCCAGACTAGATCTGACAGAAAACACAAACCTGCTCCCTCCAGCACTTGAACTTTCCTCTCCCCACTTCACCTCTGTGTCATAACAACATTCAGTGGCTCCCAGTGCCACGCCTAGGGCAGAAACCAGTTGTAACAGCCACACCTCTTTCCTCTTTCACTTTCCTATTGCTAGCCGTGCCCAATCCTTCCCTCACTATACCAGAGTCAATCTGCACGGAGCTTGATATCCCAGTATCACACAAGTGGACTTGGGAAGAGATAACTGGAAGTGCATATGCCAGGATATGCCTCAGGTACCAGCTGTTTCAGTAAAGAGACAGATTAGATTTAAAGGTACTATGCCCTCTCCTTGTATGCAACATGCATAATGCATAGCCCAGACTGTGTGAGCCATTACCAGGATGTGATACAGGACATTTGCACCTCTGCTTCTGCTCTGAAATGCTCTTCTAGAGGGGTGTTTTCCATGTCCAAGGCTTTTATCTCTGCAGTCCTCAAAACACAGTGGACTGTAGGTCTAGACACTGAAATCTTATATGTAAAAGTTGGTGGTTACTGATAATTCAACCTCCTCTTCTTTAGCTGGCATTTGTCATTAAATAAACAGTGTGCTTCCTCTTTCTCTCAATTAAATTGTGCAAATCAAGAGTAATTCCGGCTCAGTGTCAGTTTAAAACAGAAACCAAAGGCCAGGAGTATTTTTTATTTGTAAGGAGAAGTTCATGGAGGAGCAAGGTGCCAGATAAGCAGCCCAGGAGACTGCAGGGTTTACTAAAAAATGGCCTAATTCCCAGCAAAGTCCCTGTGCCTTGTGTTTCCTATTGAATGGCCCTGTGCCTCCTGAAGGCTCCCTGCCAATAGGAAATGCTAATCTCCTGCACGTAGGTAGGATTTCAGGCACAAGTGGTGCTGCAAAGCTTTCCAGAACAGGTGCACAGGGAGCTTAGCCCATGGCTTCGTCTGGGGGAGAGGTCGGTCCACCCAAGCCCACCAGGTAACCAGGCTCTCCACCACCATGGCTATGGCCACCCCTCTGGCAGAAACTGGACCAAAGTCACTGAGTCCTTTCCACAGCTCTCCCCAGAAAGGGAAACGAAAAGAGAAAATAACAACAACAAAGGATGTAGCTGATTCTCTGCACTTATTATTAGCGGAGGAAGGGCTGGGATTAATCACCCCCACAGAAGCAGCTGTAAAGGATGGAAGTAGTTGATCAAAGTGGACTTTGTTATTCCTGATGTATCATTCTGCTGAGCAATGAGAACTAGTGTGAGGCACTAGAGCTTCAAAAAGACTTTAATGACTCCAAGGCTCAAACCAAGGACACTGCTGGAACTAATCGAGAAGGAAATCCAGGGCAAGGTGGAAATGGTGGAAATGAGTGCTTTGGTCCGAGGAATTTTTCCACATCTTTCATTTCCTAATTCCATACATTTGAGGTAATAAAATTTGTAGTGGCGGAAAAAAAGATAGTGAGACAATGGGAAATGTTCCTCTGTGGGACAGGTCTACGTGTGGCTTGGCTACACCTGATCGCTGCACTGTTGCGTGAGGGGAACAGAGGGCACAAGGATGCATGCCACTTAGCGCTCCTGAGGTACAATGAAACTGTGGTCCCTCTGTCTCATCCCATCCCATAATAAGCCCTCCTACTGCTGGACAGTCACTGAACACCTCTGAGACCTGGGCATACTCCTTTTCTCCTCACTGGACAAACAGATGCACAACAAGAACCTTCTGCATCCTTGGTCCCTCTGTTAGCTGTGGAGACAACAAGCCGCCCTGTGCTGCTGCTGGAAACTATAATAGAAAGTCATGAGTGAGTATGGAGAATTTCTGCATTCTCCATGGGAATGAGTCTTGAGGAGCCTGCTTTGTCCACACAAATGTCACTGACGTGGTGAAGCTCTGCCAAACATAAGCATAGCCCCATGTCTGCAAGGCAGCTCTCACTCTTTTCTTTTCTCACCTTGTTAAAGGAATATATGCTCTAAAGGGAAGCTTTGTTTCTGACACATCCACGACGCCCTTCTTCCTTCCTTCCTTTCTTCCTTCCTTGTTTCTGTTCATAAAGCAAATGGGTCCAAAAGACCATTTCCTACTGAGTAGTGCTACCTTGTCTGAGACAATCAAGGACATGTTGCCCAGAGGTAGCCTTTTATCCTGCTAACGAAGTGTTGATCCTCTCTTGAAACAAAGTCCACGAGTGCATTCATATGCACAGACTCTGAGTCCTTCAGAGCTCATCTTAGTGCCCTCTCTGGATAAATGACTCAGTATTTTCCATAAGCCCTGTGCTTAAACCCTACTCAGGAATAGTGTAGTCCATCTGCCTTCGAATGGCACATGATTTTCCTGAGTGAGGAAAGAGTAAAAGGTGTGTCAGACTCTCAGTAGGCAGAACAGTGGGTGTCAGTGGGTCCTGAATCAGAAATCTGGTGGGTTGTGTCATTCTGGCAAAGACCATAGCATGAGAGGCAGGCACCTCTCCCTTCAAAAATTCTGGGCGTTAAAACTGGGAATGCTGGGTAGCACTGGAGCTGTTAAGGTAGCGCCCTTCTTGAGCACTAGTGGGTTTTGGAAACATCAGGCCTGATGCTGAGCTGTTAACTTTCCACCAACTTGGTCCTGCAGCAGAAAGCTCAGATCTTCCAAGGCATGGTATAGACACTTGGCAACAGCCAAGAAGATGGATGAAAGCAGGGAGCCTAAGGGTGCAGTTGACTTCAGTCCACTTTCAAGTCTACTGCTCTGCTTACTGTGTGGACTTAACTGCAGCCCTCTTCTGCTCATCTGAGTGGAGGGCAGCAGTACCTTCCCCTGCCTGATCCATTGCCTCTCCTAGCTGCTATTACCAGAAACACCACAGAGACACAAGCATCAGCGAATATCTTCTCTGTTATTTTCTCCCTCTATTTCTGGCAAAGACCTATGGCTCTGTTTCTTGTCACTTCTGGCAGGAAGAATCCAGTGTGCATTTTGTTTTTAAAAGTCAAAACTGAAAGCATATCACTCCCTTCCCCAAATCCCACAGCTGTTGAGTCAACTATTTTACTTTCTTAGCTTAAACATGCAGCAGCATATTCTGGTGAGGGGCAAAACAAATAAGCCTCTGGAGGAGACAGATAGGATGAGTAATGGAGAACCAGGGCCATGTGCCTCAAGAGGGAATCTGACATCCCACATGTTGACCAGGGAACTTGCATCTTGACTGTCACAGCATGCTCAGTGCTGCATGGACTTGGGGACCCAGTGAACTTGTCTAAGTCATATTGTGCTGGGTGTGTTACAAGCAGGGCAGGAGCTGCTTGGTAGAAGAGAAGTATGTGCATTTTTGGTGGAGAAGGAGTACTGCAGGGAAATACTCTACCGTCCTTGATGCAGATGGTACCCCATGAACAACCTCCTCTGAAGTAGTTGTCCTTGTTTTTGGCTTTCATGAAAGAATGGGATCTTGTCCTGCTTATGACCCAGAGTCCTCCAGTAGCAGCTGTGCACGGTGACTCAGTCAGTGTGTGCATAGTCCTGCTTCCTCCCTCCCAGCCTGCTGTTGCACTCATCTGCAAGGAGCAAGGTGGACCTGGCCTGAGCACAGATGTCTGTGTCCCTGGGGATGTGACATTAGCTGAGGCAGGGAACTGCTCTGGCTGCATCCCCTTCCTTCTGATGTGGAGATATTTCCTGGGGGAGCACCTGATGGGTGTTGTAAGAGCATCAGGACATGCTGAACTTCTCCTCTGCTCCTGTGTTCTGCAAAGGAGATCTCTGTCTAGCATCCATTCACCTGGACTCCTATGTATTTGGAAGATATGTAGAGCTCATAGGGCTGATTTCTTCCCAAAATGACTCTTATGAGCAGTGGAACCGCATGAAAAAAAAGATGTTTGTATTTTGAAAACATCTTCCTGTGAAGTCTTCTTATTTCGTCTTCCTTTTTTTAATTTTGTTTTCACATTCACGGTAGTGAGGGCACAGCATGAACCATATGAAAAAGCCAGCAGATTCCAGACAGAAGGTGATGAAAAAGGGGAGTATGGGCAGTGAAGTGGATTTTATAGAGTGGGAGAGAAAAGCAAATATGACCGAGAAAGTTAATGCTGGTGATAAATTAAGGGAAAACCAGATGGATCAGCTTAGCTGTGTGTCCTAGGCTGAGAGCAAAGGGAAATATTAATTTGGGGTGAAAGTCCCTCAGTACAAAGGGAACTGCAGCCCCTTCCCATCCCTGATCAGTGCATACTCACAAGCTACAATCTAAAATCATAGCTATTTCACAGTCTGCTGGCTGCCCACCCAGCAGGCAGCCTCCCTAGTACAAAGGAACTTTTCCCTGGGGAGTTCCTGGTCTCACAGAACAACGCAAACACCCAGGCCTGAGAAAGAACATTTTGCTAATTTCAGCTGGCCTGGTGAAGCCTTCATGCTGCTGCTTGGGAAGTCACAGTGCACGCAGCGCAGCAAGCAGGTCCTGCGACAGTCTGGGGCAGAAACACTATGAGTCTGGGTGTCTGTGCACTGCTGCCCTTTCTCAAGAGGCAGAGTGAGGAGTGATCATATGCATGATCACAGAGAAGAAAAAGGGGCTTCAGCCTGCAGGAGCTGGTGTTTCGTCTCTCCCCAGAGAGGGACGCTCAGGGTTTGGGGCTCAGGGAGCACAGCTTCGAGTGCAGCTGCAGATCAAGCCAGCAGGGCTTGGTTTTGCAGCTTCCTTTCACACCCAAGGTCTATTCTGGATTGCCAGGAGAGAAACAAGAGGGCTGGACTTGGTTCCTTGGTGCCAGCAGTCATACGAACCCGGAGTGAGCCGTGGCACTGCACACTCTCTCCTCTGGGCTGGCAGGAGGCACGTGCCTCCACCGAGGCCACCAACGCAGCCCATCTCTTCCCAACCTGACCTTCGCTCTGGCCTGCCCTGAGCAACCCTGCGGGGCTTGCTACTGCAGTGACCCTGCAGCCTTTCCAGCCATACTTAGCAAGGTTAATATTCATCTCCCACAGTGTAGTTGCTGAGCGACTCTCACAGCATGCCATATGATAAAAGCCTAGGTCAGGGCAGCTCTGACCCTGCCAGCGGCCACCCAGAGCTCAGCTGGCAGAGAAAGACCAAGCCTCCCATGACTAGTGCTAGTGACAGACCCTAAGCTTCTAGCGCTGGGGGCTGAGGTGCTACAGCACAGTATGGACCCCTCCAAGACCTGCGAGATTGTATCTGAGCTATTCCTTGAGAAGTCTCTTCTTTGCCCAAAGAGAATGAAACCAATCCTGCACTCACCTAAATACTGCCTCATCGGAGCAAAGGGATCTGGGCTCCTCATCCTCAGTGTGAGGATCCCCCAGCCTAGGGAGCAAGGCCACACAGCATCCCTGGCCATCAAGCTGCTGATGAAGGAGGCATCCTGGAGCTGCTTGGGCAACACACTGGGATCAGGTATATCTAAGACAAGATCCTACTGGAGAGAGAGGGAGGAGACGGTCAGCTGCTGGGTTGTATTTCAGCATTGCACACTGGTTTACTCCCTTATCCCTTGCTCTGCAGCACACTCCCAGCACAAAGGACTTGACACTAGGTGATTATCTGAAACTGGAGACACACAATGTTGGTGCATCTCTGGTTACAGATATTATACCCGAGCCTTTGCTCTTACTGATCATGAGCAGCTTGCCTTGTGGTTTGTTTTTTTGTTTGCTTACATAATTAATACAGTGAAATGAAAATACTGTCCACATAACTGTGAGGATGTCTCATGACCAAACATAACTACTATTCTGTTTTAAGGTGACAGTTGCATGAGGTAGTCTTCACTTTTAATTATTCATGTCTCGGGCACGGTGTAGTTGCACACATCTGCTTGGGGCTTTTCCGATTATCGGCTATTGTCTGTTTCTGGACCTGAGGCTTCCCCCAAGGTTGAAGTAGAAATAGTCACCAGCTGCCTGAACTACACAGATGTTGTACATCTGTTTGACAGTGTTTACTATCTGCAGGATTCTTTTAAATAAATAACGCTTTAAATCTGAACATTTGTCATCCTGGTCAAGATGGCTTCCCCAAGCTCTGCTTGTAGGACAGGAGGAAAAGGGAAGAAGCAAAAAAGAAGCAAGAATAAGAGAAGCAAACAGGCAAGAAAGAAAAAAAGATGGAAATGGGGAGCTAAACTGAGCTGAACACTATCCCACGGTTTATTAATATTTGATCAGCATAATGAATATTCATCCTCATTATTATCTTATTGTTCCTCTTTACATAGTATGTTAAGCATAAAAAGTTTCTTCTGTGGGTTTTTTCACTGCACATTTTGCCCCTGGAGAGCTTATTTCTCCTTTTTGGAAGAGTCTAAGACTAAGGATTCATTTAAAAAAAAAAAAATGTTGCAAGACTGTTCCTTGCATGTCTCATAAAAGCCAAAGCCAAACAACTTCTATTATACATCTATGACTTACAGGGCTCTGTTGACCAGGGTACAGTTTTAAAGTATGTGTGTGCTCCGAGTAGGTTCTTATCTTTACATGGCAGAAGTGCTACATTTCAATGCACCAATATCTAACCCACCAGTTAAATTTATTTTGAAGATTATTTAAGAGGTAGATGTCAAACTGAAATTGCACCGTCTTGGAGTCTGGCCAACTTCTGTGGCTGAAATGCAGATCAGCAGGAGCGCCTGTGCCTCTCTAAGCCTCATGATTTGCCCCTGGGGCAGAGATGGAAAGAGATATAGGGAATTGCTCCTGAAAGCTCCTGTCTCCCAGGATGGTGGCAGGATGCCATGCAGCACCTCAGTGTAGCCAGGAGGGCTCTCCCTTGGTGCTGCCTGAGGGAGGCCCCCAGCACTGCTGCCCTGCTGCCGAGACCAGCCGTTGCTCAGTAAATTATCCAGACCAAGGACAAGAGAGAGCAGGGGAGGAAGAGGAACTGCAAGCATTGATTTATTTTTTTAAAGCCCTGGCACTCTGGCTTGAGGTGAGCATGGCCCAACCTGGCAACCCTTGGTCTGAAAAAAGTGGTGCCTCACTCCCATTGCCCACAACGGGGCCAGCAGCTGCCCACCATTCCCCACTGCTACACAGTGATCTTCATCCTCTGGTTTGTTCATAGAGGAGAGGAACCTGCACTGTGTGATGGTGGCCAAGCATGTGGGCAGCTTTAGTGTGGGATTGAGGGCAGTGCATCCCATGCCTCTGTCATCATCCCTGCTCCCCCATGTCGCCCCAGATGGGGGAAGTGGAGGCTGGAGCTATCCACTGGGAAGGTCTCTGGGCATTTTTCTCCTCAGATCAATGGGCACTTTTTTTCTGGAGTAAAAAAAAAAAAAAAAAAAAGTGGAGAAGCAGCTCGCCAGTGGCAGCTGGAGGGGGGGCCATAAGGGCCCGCTGCCAAGGCAAACAAGGAAGCCACCTGATGTGACTGGGGTCAGATAAGAGAGCCGTCACTTCAGTAGCAGGTGCTTCCTGCACTGCGCGCCCGGCCCAGCCCGCTGCCCACGGCCTGCCTGCTACCCCTGCCTGCCACAGGCAGGCACCCGTGTTTGCTGGGCTCCATCCTGTGTCATCCCCTGGGATCTCACAGGGATAGGATGGCCACATGACACCATCAGTAGTCATGGGGAGCTAGTGAAGAAGCGTGGGTGTGGCAGGGAGAAGTGGGGATAACTGGCTGAGAATGCTGGTCCTCCTGCCCTCACCCAGGGGTGGGGAGCATGAGAAGCATTGCTGGAGGTATCCCAGAGAAGGAGAATGAGGGTCTGAAGAACATCTGGGGTGTTTCTCCACCGTAAATGTGAAGTGAGTTGGTGAACCTGGGGTGGGAGAGTCTGAGGATAGTTTTTGTACTTGCAGGGTCCAGATGAAACCAGCCAAGGGTTTCAGAAGCTGGTTTTCCTCTTCTTTATACAGCTTAAGGAAGCCTGGACCCCATTGCAAGGGAGGACCTTGCCTGGAGGTACCTTAGAGAGACCCAGGTGCATAAGGGGACACCTAGGTCACTCAGAGCCAGCCCCCACCAGCCTGGGACAGTCCATCTCACCCCCTGCCCAAAGACAAGGCAAGGGTCTGGCTGCCAGGAGCCTACAGCCAGCAGGAGAATCTGCAGCAAGGTTGGGTGGTGCTCTGTTTCCTGACAGTAGCCTCCTCTGTATGCAGCAATATAGATCATATTCATAAGGAAGGATGAGGTTAGCACTTCTTTTGGGGTCCATATGTCAGCTGTACTTCAGCAACTGTGCTTTTTGTTTACTGCCGTCTCTCTTTTTTCCCTCCTGGTAAAGCTACATTTACTGGAGAACACAGATTCCCCCATCCCTTTAAAAACTTACTGTTTCCAGACCTGCATGAAGATGAAATGAGGGATTAAATAGGAAACCCAGAATGTGTTTTTCCATTCCCTGTGCACAGCCAAGATAGGAACATCAGCATTCAGACAAGAAGCTAAGACCAAGTCTGGTCTGAAGGTTGTGCAGCTGTATTGTTACCGCATATCGTGGTCTGTAGCATGTCTCACAAGGCAAAGACAGACCAGGGGCTGCATTTCCCAGCATCCATGTCCTCAGTCTCCCCTCTAGGAAATCCACAGCTGATAGAAAATGTATAGACAGAGAGGAATATGCTTGGGAGCATATGCAGTGCAGCTTCCCCACAACGTTGGTATGTGATGTTATCCTCCAAGATATGGAAGAGAAGCAGGAGAAGCAGGCCACAAAGAACAGCAGGTGGCAGCTACTAATGAGTTTTCTTAACTGGGCATAAATTGACTGAACTGACTGATGACAGCCTTTTGTTTAACAAGTTAGCATTTTACCATGCCGTTTTCTAGTAGTAAAAGAAGGCCCGTAGTCTCCTAGAAATGGGCAGGAGGGCCCTCAGGAGGTAAATCTGGTCCCACCCATGACTACAGGTGGACTCCCAGATGCTGAGGTTATGCTTGAAATAATGAGAATGCATTTTCATGAAGAATGCTTACCAGTAGCTACAGGAGAACTCAAGGCTTGAACACCATGTCTGTTCCTCATCTCTGTCACTGCTTTGCCTTGTGAATTTGGAAAAATCAGCTTGCCGAAGAATGGTGATAAAATAACTACCTACTACAATGTGACAGTTTCAGACCACTGATTACTTAGTCCCTAGCAGATAAATATGCAATTCATTGTGAATGGGAGAGGGAAGTTTCTCAGAGGTTAATTGGTTAATGCTATAAAGCTTTCTGAGAGCCCTGGGTGATTAATTAGCACAAGATGAAATAGTGCAATGTGGCAGAGCTAAGAGGAGATTTGTACCTGAGGGCTCTCTACTGGCTGATGAGCAAGCAGATCAGAAAGGCCAGATGTAACCATTACAAATACGATTGTACTTAGAATGTCAGAAATTTCCAAAACAGGCAGAAAGACCATTGTATTCCAAATAGTGCTCAAATGCCACGTCTCTTGGGAAGCCCTGCATGTATTCCTCTGATCATGCAGGCACATCAATGGCATCTCTGCTGGATCATGTTTCCTAAGGGGTCTACTTCAGCTCTAGAGCACGCTATTTGCCTTGGAGAGCCTTGGGGGGCCAGCAGTTTGCTCTATCAACCCATCAGATATATCTGCTGTGTGCGTCACTTCCTTGGGGTGGGATAGCTAGTGCTGTGGCTGAATATACTTTTTAGTATCAAGTTCTGGTTGACAGACCTTCCCTCTGAAGGCAGCAAGTTCGGGGTCCTGTCTGCAACCCGCTTTAGGAGCATAAAAGCACACACTGCACAGAAGAAAACTTTCAGAGGGCACATTGTATAACTCAGCACAGAGCAGAAGCACCTAAGCAAGCTCCAAATGTATAAACCTTGGTCTAAATGCAACCTAAGGGAAAGAGCTTGGGGGTGACTCTGGGCAAATAGTCTGACCTAAGATGAAAGCCCCAGCTTTTTCACCCAAGATCTGAGGAGAGCCTTCGCCTCAGCCTTCTCCAGTCTAGCTTTCCATGCCTGTGCTTTACTCTAAACCTGTGATATTTAGGTACCTGATACCCCTGGCTGTGCTATCTTCCCTTCACAGTCTCTCCTTTAAAGCGTTGCTCCTTGTATTATCTGTGGTCGCTTCCTTTTTGCTCCGTTCCCAAACACCAGGTCTATTCTTGGAACGTCCGGCTAGAGTGCTTGTATTGACGTCAAAATTACTCAACAGTTATTGTCAGGAAGGACTTGATTTGCATTTGAATAGAGTGGCTTTTTAATGTCTCAGAAATAAGATGCTGTTGGGGACAATGTTTGGAAAGATTCCCCAAGGTAAATGTAAGGAGGCAAATTGCTTGCACATCTCTTCTTCTAAGGACTTCTCCAGTGGGGGAAAAAACAACCTGTGTGGAGTGGTAGAATATGGTTGCATTCTCCTGACATCCCCTTCCTGTACTCTGTCCTCAAGACCTGTCAGACAGGCTATAGTGCTGCTCTGGCTTCCTAGCAGGGAGGAACTACAGAGCTCACAGGCCCCTCTTGGAAATACTGAGGCAAATGTGAACTGGTGATTCATGGATGCTCCTGAGGAAAGGTAACAGAGGTTTAATGGGGACTTTCCTGCAAAATAAGTTACCAACATCATTCTCTCTTTTGGCACCAAAAATCCAGGTTTGGATGCACCTTAGTCAGTTTGTCTTCCAGAATGGTCCCCCAGGTAAAGGGCAGGTTGGGGATCTGGAGCTCTCAGTAATAGGATCACTATTTCAGGGCTCATATCTGGGACTGTGAAGTGTCCTCAGCCTTTCACAGGCCTGAGGAGGTGGTGTTATGTCCCTTGCTGTTTGCTGTGTGGCTAATGCCTCAGATGAAATCTTAACACCATGGTCTCGTCTATGCATGAGTGTTAAGACAGACAATTATTGGCATTTGGTGAATCTAATGAATGCAAGTCATAACTTAAAGCTTGCTAGCTAAAAGAAACTGCTGCAAGGAAAACAGTAACTCAACCCATGGGACGAGACTGCAAGCTTTATCAAATCAGGCATTTTTGTATTATTCTCATGCCTAGGTTTTACTGTATTCATAGAGTTGGATGTCCAGTGCTTTTGTCTGTGTCTGTGAAAGTTTCTCATCAGCTAGAAACTGAAATGCCCCTTTTTCCATCAGCAGTAGGAAACTTGGTGCTGTTTTGCTAATGGCAGTTCCCTGTGAAGTAGGCTGTGCCTTAATTACAGAATATTTTAGGTTGGAAGGGACCCACAAGGATCATCTAGTCCAAGTGAATGGCCCATACAGGGATCAAATGCACAACTTTGGCACTGTTAGCACCATGCTCCAGCCAACGGAGCTAATCTCAGAGTATGCAGGTATGCTCTTATTTGGTGAAAGGGAGCACGGGGACACCCAGGGTTGCATGAACTAATATCACCTAACTAGTAATATATAGCCTGGGCTTTAGTCTCACTAGTATTAGAAGTTTCTGACATGTGGAACTCGAATGGATGCTGCTTTTCTGTAGGGGTGGATATATTCTGGGACTCACCCAGACAGCTCTGGTGCATGGTGTGCTCGTTTTTAAGCAGCTGTGCCAGTAGTAGAGGTTGGGCCTTTGGTTCTTGCATGATCAC
The DNA here is from genome assembly GCF_003031625.1 of Empidonax traillii. NCBI lineage: Eukaryota > Metazoa > Chordata > Aves > Passeriformes > Tyrannidae > Empidonax > Empidonax traillii. Next base: position 2,172,044 of record NW_020955204.1, read on the forward strand.
TTGATTCTGCTGTGCCTCATTTCCCCATCCATGAGATGGGTATGACACTTCTGCCTGACTTCTTTAGAAGGACCTCTGAGGATTCTTGGATACAAGTGTAATAGGTGCCTTGTAAGTACCTATGGCCCACAGAAAGCACCTTCAGGTAGTACCTCTGTGCTGGCTGAGATGTTACAGGCATCTTTTTCCAGAAAGCAAGCAGGGTGCTGAGATCTTCAGAGATGTCCTAGGGCTCTACATCCTCCCCAGACATACAGCTCCAAAGGTCTCACTTGCTGGGTTTGCCCAGATCACATTGCTGAGGTAACCAGACTCAGCTTTTCTATTCCAGCTCTTCCTTGCTCTTCTCCCAGCCCACTTCAGCAATGTACTCAGGGCAACGAGCCAAGGTCTTATTTTCTATCATACTGTTACCAAGAAGGATGTGAAGCTTCCCAAGCTCAGGCTGATTACATGTTTGTTCTGAACAGTGCCCTTGTTTACAGATAAACAGACCACAGCCCCATCCGTGTGCTGTGTACAGAGCAGTGTGGGCTGGGCTGACCTTCTACTGCACCTCCCAGGTCTTCCGCTCACCCGCCTTTCCACCGGTGGAGGTATTGCTATGTCTGTTTTCCTTTCTGAGAGTCTCTGGGGAGGTGAACTTTAAATCCTGCCTAAATTGTGCAGAATTTTCTGGCAGAGACACTGCCTTGACCTGTTGTCCAGCCAGACCCTCCAGGCAGTGTCCCCAGTCAGCACTGCCCATGAGAGCGGTACGAGAGTGCCCCTGGCAGAGCGAGGACCAGTGCACTCACAGGATCACAGGACTTCGAACTGCAGATGTCAGTGCGGACCTATGAGGGACACCAAAATCAATGTCACCATTCAATTAGCAGGCTCACAGCAGTTGCTCCTTTGGAAGTCCCTCTGGCCTGAACAGCAGGGACACATGCCAGGGGCACATGTGATAGGCAGCGTCTGTGCTCAAAGAAAGGGCCTTTCCTCTGGTGCCAGGAAGCTGCTAATAACATGTATGTGACTGAGGACGCTGCTGTGCCCTGGGAGTGGGGTATCTCCAGCATACCCCATCACCCAAGTGCCTTTGCTAGCCTTCCCTGCCTAGGGGAAACTACTTCCCTGCCCTGGGTGTACTGCTCATCTAGATGCCTTCAAGGCAGCTTGGTGAGGATAATCCCTGTGGCAGGGGAAGAAGAGCATGTTCCCAGCTAAAACCTCCCTGCTCAACCCTGCTCAGCCTTGCAGGGGATGGATCCCAGAATGCTCATGGAGTACATATCTGACTGGCGAGACTCCGCTCCCACTTGCAATATCTCTATGATCCTGTGCAAAATGCACATACTCCCTGACTCATCCCATCCCTGACGCCTGTTTTGCTAATCCATACTGTGTCAGCAGCCACAGATGCTAGTTGATGAGACATCACACAGCCCAGCATATGCTGTGTAGCTGGGAAACATTTACTGCTTGCTAAACCAGAGCCTCTCGTTTTATTGCAGGCCAGAGAGATTCTCATCCCTAACCTCTTCCTGTACTTTTCCTTGATAGCTGTGTGTCATGTGCAGTGCAGTGCACTGCTATCAGACTAACCACACACATGTCAGGAGGAGGTTTTGTTTCAGTTTACCCTCTTTAATGGTAAGATGTAGCTTCAGCTCAGTTTTAGTTGTAGGAAGCAGACGCACCCCATCCCAAAGGCAGAATGAGGCATGCTTCACCCTTCCACTGTGATGGAGCAGCCGGATGGCGTTAGCTCCCTGACTCATAGTTTGGAGATGGGGATAAGAACTGAGCTTAAATTCGGTTTAGCTCACCCAGCTGGGCCTTGTCAGGGCTGACATGACACTGCTGTAAGGAAGCTGACACTCCTGGGGCCTGCACCCCGGACACAGCAGGCTTGAGGGGAAGGTCACATTTCTGGGCCCCCTGTGAGGTCCAAAGGGGCATCACTGGGGGAAGTCTTACTGCAGCCTGCACTGGCACTGGTGCTGGTGGCAGGGAAGTCCAGGCAGCCAGTTTCCTCTGGTACGAGTGGTGCTTTGCACACTGGGACAGCTGAGAAACCTGACTGGGTGAAAACTAACAGAATGGCACTGGAGGAGGGGAAGGCAACAGAAGCAAGCATCCAAGGAGGACTGTAAGTGGGTGAGGGATGTTCACTGACATTTCCCATGCCCACAGAGAAACCAAGAGATGCCCCAATTCCACTGCAGCTGGCAATCCCCTGCGCATTTCACAAACCTTCCCAATTAGTATTGCAAATGTGAGTTTGGGAATTGAGATGTTTAATGTAATGTGCCAAAACAAGCAAACTCAGCAAATCCCAGAAAATATGTTGCATCGTTTTGCTTAGGAACATGAAACTAGAACCCAAGAGAGACTTCAAAACACTGCAAGATTTTGCAAGTTTCTGATGAAAACTAGTAAAAATTTACATTTGTTCTACCTCACTGGGTGGTGCTTTTGAAGTTCCTGAGTCCTTGCAGGTCAGGTGCTCTGGACTGTTCTGACCTGCTCCCCTCTACCATGGTCTGCTTTCGTCAGGACAGACAAGCTGGGCTGTGTCCAGCTCTGCTCCTAGTTGCTCTATGAAGTTGAGAGATGAGGAGTCCAGAGCATACTTTGACCCACTCAAACCCTTCAGTCTCTCCAGCTGCATCTAGACATTTTTCAAATTAGTAAATGAGGTAGTACTTAGGTGGTCAATTCATTCACCTCATGCAAAGACCTGAACCCAAATCTCAGTCCCACATGCATACTTGTTCTCATTTTTGTGATGAGGCAAGAGGCCTCACCAGGAGCCTCAGTCTCCAGGAGGCAACACCATCAGAAGGTAAGCAAGAGCACACTGTCCCCAAAAACACAGGTGGGAAAAGAAAGCCCACTCCTGTTACTGCAAATGCAATGCTTTGGAGAATTCAGCACCTCGACAGTTAACACTGCATGTACAGTTCACAACCTCCTGGTACCTTCCAAGTGTGGCTAATCACTCACAGCCCTCCCCAGACCTCCAGCCATTGACGTGGCCTTTCTCTTTATACCTCTGCTAGAGCGTGTTCAAGTTTCTGTCAGAACCAGAAACATGCCACACGCTGCTCTAATCCCTTTAGCAGTGCACAGGCACAAGCAACCCTCCAATAAAAGGGTGAGTGCCACCCCGAACTTCGCTAATTCGTCACAGTCAACAGGATTTTTTCCCTCTCTTTCACAGCACAGCAGTAACTTAACAAGTCTTTGATGTGCAGGCTGGTCCCTGTTGAATGTACAGGCTGATGAAAGTGCTGAGGGCAGCAAAGGACAGGGGATGCTCAGCTACTGAGTGAAAACAAGCTTCCCTATTAGCTGTCCCACTCATCCCACAGCAGAGGAAGGAAAGGAAGAAAGAAAAAAAGAAAAGGAAGAGTGAGGAGAAGGTCTTTCCCAAACCACCTCATATCATCCCTCCAGGCTCCCCCTAAACTGCAGTTTGAGTGCTTCTGTATCCTACAAGGCAAGAGACTACCCACTTCCCTCCATCTTCATCCTGTGGCAGCATGGCAGGGAGTAAAGCATCCTCAGTCTGGTTCTGTCCTCCTGGCAAAGCAGCAGGACTTGGGACTCCCCAGGTCATCCCTGTTAGGTTTACAATTTGTAAACGCTTAGACAGATGGGCCTGGCTAGTTCCACAGAAATGCTGTACAGGATACAGCAGGGGCCCTGCTGAGCAGCATATTTTTTCCTCTGTGCCTTGCAAATTGCAGCCAGCAGTGAGTACAAGCAGGTTTTTTTAACTCCTGTGTTTAGGAAATCTCTCTGCCATGACTGGTGAAGAAGGAAGAGCTGAGCGTGCTTTGGGTGTCAGTGTGAAGGTGCGTGCTCAGCTTGGAGCCACTTCTCAGGCACATGAAACAATGTGCCTCACAGACTGAGACACTGAGTCCCTCGTGTTCAGTGATCCTGAAAAGCTTTCTGAAAGTAAAAGGGGGCTGTGGGCTCAGTCTGCCTGAAGTCCTACAATAGGTCCCATGATTTGTATGTGTGTTTGTGGAAACACATGTTTATCAGCTCTGAGTAGTGGATGGGATATCTGGGAGGCCAAGAGTAGCTTTTGTGAGGCCACGCATGAAGCCCCATCTGTGCTACTCGCACCAGTCCTGCTGACCCTCATTAGCTGCCAGTCTTTGCCATCTCCTTTCTGCTTGGGAAATCCTTCAGGCTTATATAACCTGTCTCAGTTGCCCATGAGCCTCCGTGGTTTTAGGAAGAAGACAAAAGATGGAACTCAAGAGCAAATTTCCCTGTGGATTAGGGGGAGAGAGCACAAAAAGTGAGAACAAAAATCTCCCTGGGTGAAATGTCTATTCCTACAACAGGTCTCAGGTTGCCAGGGTGTCCCTCCTCGGATATTTGGTACTCCTCACAAATGACAGTGACAATGGGTGCTGGTACTTGCTCGGTAAATGCTATGGCCCTGTGGTACATGTGTGCATAGGTGTGCCAGAGGAGTGCTTGCAAGCCTGTTGGGGTGTGCACTGAGAGTCTGTGTACCACCCAGGAACCAGTGGCAAGGGTTGCTTAGTTGACTCATGCTGGTTTCTCAGAAGCAGCAATGCAAGTTCCACTTTCAAGCACTGTCAAGTCCATTTTAAGGGTCTAGAAAGGATTGTGCACACACGCTATGTTTATTAAATACACATACAGTTAAACACAAGTCAGGATGGCTCTTTTCCTTTCAGGATGGTGACCCTGGTCTAGGGAAACTGATGAAACCCTACAGGAGGGAGATCTGAGTCATGAGAGCTTCTCATGGAAACTTACTTCCTGGCCTCCTTTTTGCTGTGTACTGAGAATAGGAGATGAACTAAGGCATGGTGGAGGGAAGCTGCAATAGCATGAGCTCTCTGAAGCATGATAAGCAATTTTCATTCCTATTAAACATGTGGTCTTCCAGTATCTACAGTGCTTCCTGCTTCTTCTTTATCCCCTTTGTCCTCCTTCCAGCCCTGCTCAGAGAGCAGCCTGTGGTCTTTGGTCACACATCCATTCAGTAACTTGCAAAGTCCCATCATTTATAATTCTTAGACACACAAGCTGCCACTTTCACATACGGAAATTCCCAAAGGTCAGAGAAGGGAAATGGTTAATTCCTTTTATTCAATGCCTAACCTCCCCCCTCATCCCCCACTTCCCACCCCCACCCTGTGTGAACAGGAAGCTTGAAAAGGAAAAGCTTTCTGAATCCAGCAGCTGGGAATGGAGGAATCCTGGAACTTTATGCTGCAGAAGCTCAGAGACAACAATAAAGGTTTCCCCACTATCCAAAGAGAAAGTATATATATGTATATATATATATATATATAATTTATAAAGAGTTATCTCTTCAAACAAACACACAGGGGATGGGTCAAAATCCCATCAGGCAAGTACTGAATTGGCTAAAGCTCTAGCAAGCACCGGGAGACCTGAGTGCATCAGAAGGCCAGTAAGCTGGAGAAAGTTTATGTCTTGCTCATGTCTTGCTTGCACTGCTGAAAGACATGATTCCAAAAAAACCTTATTTCAAATAATAAGTGACATGGGAAATGATCCTGAAGGTAGTGGGCAGGGATGTTCCTCTCTTTGTAGGACCAGCCCCAGATACCAACAACTTACATCCCTTTCAGATGGGGAATTTGGGGTCGCTGAAATCTGAGCTACCTTTGGACTTTTGCCAATGTGAGTAGGAAGATGGGAATGAGGATGATTTGCTTAGAAAGTACCAGAGTGCCTGCCAGGACTGATGGGAAGCCAGACTCGTGCCCCAAGGAGTTTACTTGCTAATTGAAAGCAGAAGCCTGTTAAAACAACTTTCCAAGAGTCTGGCACTGCAGAGCACATGCTTATGCTTTTGACACTGTGGTAGAGATTCTTAGAGATCCTTATGGAGGATGTTAGGATGCCACAAAGTTTCAATGAGTAATGTGAACAAATAATCATCTGAGAGGCAAAGATAACAAGCTCAGTCACGTATGCAGCACTGAGGGTGAAAGAAGAATGAATTTGGCATGAATAACTTGGAATATATTCTCCCATTTTTCAGAGAATGTAGCCCCAGATCAAGGGTCTTTGAGCCTGATGTTCAAAAGGAGCTACTAAAGTTACTCCTGTGCTCTCTCTGTGAGTGTCCACATGCAAGCAGCAGCAACCTCCAAGAGAGGTCTGAGACCAGCCTACAGCTTTACAGGAATGCAGATGCTTTAGGTGGAGTTTCATTGCGTGAAGATGGAGTCTGCTGCTGTGACTCAGACCTGCTGCAGCATGCTGCAAACCTTGGCACCACAACCCTTAAACTAACTCAAACATGATCCGTTGTATATTTTATTTGAATCTAGATTAAGGTGCTCGCAGATTCTGTAGACTGCCACCAGAGTGATGCAAGCTGGGGCATCATAGCCTGGAAGCTTTACCAAAATTAATTACTGCTTAAAAAGCCTTCTCTAGGCTAGCTAGGGTGAGCACTGGCAGTTATGTGGCAACAGGAGAGGCAGGGACCCTGCATTTTATTTCCCTGCTGATCCCTTGAACAATCTGTGTCACTGCTCCATGGGGTTGTGAACAGAGAGCTTAGGGCTCCTTGGGAAGAAGGAGGTACTTGGAAAGGTGCTATTCCACAAACTGGAGGGCACAGCCCATCTGAGGGTTGCCCCATTTTCCACAGCACTTTGATCTTTCACCTTTCAAGATCTCAGAAAAAGGAGGGGCATGAAAACTACCTTTATTCAGCCTTCATGAAGTGTACAGTAACAAGTAGATGCATGCAACCACTGCCATCAGCAGTACTTACACGTAATGACCACCTTGTCCTGTGAAACACAGGGTCCTGCTGCTCCCACATTTATGAAGGGCTCCTACAACTGCAGGAGGCAATGGTAAATAAAAGAATGATCCAATGGCCCAATGATACCATCCCTCTGCATTTGTTACCCTAAATCTCTTCAACTATGCAAAGTCGTGTTTGTATTTGGCTCGCAGTGAAATTCATCACAGTTGTCAGATATTTCCCCTTTGGAAACTTGGGATATTCTCTTCTGTTTACAAATCTGCATTACTTGAATGCTGCCACTGCTAGGATGTGATATAATGATCAGACTCTCAGGCCTGCTGTGCCTCAGGGGACTCCACTCTGGATTCCCTTAGGGGCAATGCCAGACAACCCTGATGCCATCAGGGTGGAAAGGGGCATTGGCAGTGCCTGCTCCCCTCCAGTGTGCCCTGGTTGGGGTGGCCCCAGGGACTGTGGGCAGATGGCATAGCTTAAAGCGATCCCACCCCAGCCCCAAGGCACTGCTGGCACTGCACCAGCCCAGATCAGACCACAGTGAAAGAGCTCTGAAAGAGCTGTCAGGCTGGGAACCTGGAGCACATTCTACCTCGCTGCAGACCCCCTCAGTGCAGAAATGTCTCAAGGTTTACTCCCCACCAGAGCTATTACACCATTTACTTGTTTCCCTCGCACTAAGCACTAACTGACACAAACGTGTGGTTGCTGGTCTGCATGCTCTCCCATGCCCTTGCCCAGTACTTGGTTTTGCCATCCATCCACCAGCCCTGGGTCCATCCACCCATCTGCAGGGTTAGGATGCACAATCTCTGAGGACAGGCAGTGTCCTGCTGTGTTTAAAGGGGAAATAGTAAATGCTGCTTGAGTCACTGTTGATGTAAATACCGCATCATAATTTACAATTGCTCTAAGGCAAGTCTTCATTAGTAGTATTTTGCGATCTGACTTTAGGGACTGCTTTCTGAAGTTTTCCTCTTTTTTCTTTTCTTTTTTTTTTTTCCCCCACTGTCTTGTTTGTAACATCCTCTTTGAACTTGTGACAATAAAATTTCCTTCCCCACTGATTTAGTCCTTTTCCACTTGGCACACATGGACATTTTCCCTGCTGTTTCTATGGAACCAAAGTCCCCATGAGTCCCTTTTGTTTACTTCCTTGCAAGTAGCCGAGCATCGTCGGTGAGGTCAGAGGGAAGGTGCATGGCTCTGGGAATAACAAGAGTGAAGCTGCCAACACCAGTAGGCTATTAAATTAACCTGCCTTGACACCTCTCCCATTTTCAGACTCTCACTTTAAAGATAACAGGGTTTATATATTTCTACCCCCAGCATACTTCTCGATTTCAGCTGGTACCCAAAATGAAAGTACCAAAATACTGTAAGAAAGTCATAACATTTGTACAGTATCTAAGCCAGGGAAGATAGGGATGAAAAAATGCCTGACTTCAGGAACAGGTCCGATTAGCTTTGGGATACAGGACTCCTGTTCTGCCCTGTGAGGCATAGCATTGTGGCACTAGCTGGGTGATCTTGTTCCACCAACACCACCAAGCCTAGGGACCAGTAGAGCTGCTCATACCATGTTCAGATACAGTTATTTTGTTTGTGGGAAGGGGCAAGATTAAATGGAAATGTTTTCCTGAAGCATCACTGGCCATTGCTGGAAAGGGGATATCATATTTTTGGGGCAAGTGATTTGATCCTGTATTGCAGATATTTTGCTTCAAAATGATCTTCGCTCTGCAGACAGAAGGTGCTGCACAGCTGAGTGGCACCTCAGGCAGGAGCCCTCAGACTCAGCACAGAACAATGCTGCTGGCTGAGCCACACTAACCACTACACTCCTGGGTCAAGCTTGATCAGTTTTATCTTCAGATTCGTCCAGGAGAGATTCCTGACTAGAAAGAGTCCAAACAGGATGAATGTGAGGAAATATGTAATTTCAAATTACTTCTGCCTTCTGAAATGATCTGTAATGCTGCCTCAAACTGGACACTGAGAAAGTGTTAATAGTCATGTGGGTCGTAGTAAAACAGGTGAAGTGAAATTGGCTGGTAGCAGCCTGCAGGGACGATGGTTTCTCCACTGCTGAAGCAGGTGGCTGCACAATACCCTGCGATTAGCACCCACCGACCCTCCCCAGCCCTGCTGGCTGCAGGGACAGGTGACTGGCTAGCAGGGGACCCGTCACATCAGCTTGGCTCTTCTTACACAGAAAAGTCTTTATTGAACTTTCAGAGGGGTTGTGTGTGGTGTTTCATTGTCTCCCTGTTTGCAATGCCGAGCAACAGAGCGGTGCCTGGTTTGCAAATCTTCAAGCAGAGGCAGCTGCTGTACCTGGCTACTTTTAATCACTGCTGTAATTTTGATGATGTCCTTTTACCTTTTAGCCCAACTGCCCTCATTCTTCTCTTCACACACACCTCAGACCTTATCCCAGCTTGCCTTGAATGCAACCAAGATGAGCCTATGCCCATGGGAGTCTGGTTCCATATCTTTGGAACATCCTTCCCCTCTCAGATCATCATAAATGAGAAGCAGCTTGGTTGAAATTAATGACCTAGATATGGAGATGCTTTAAGGAAGATAGTGACCACTGTAAAGGTCCCTGTGCTGCCTTTCCTCTCCAGACCAAACCAGGCTGAGATTGCTGTTTCCCAGGAGCGACATGGGAGTGCTACCACTGCCAGGCTGGGTCCCCGTCTATGAAGGCAGTCTCCACTGAGGACATTACTTGGTCTTTTCGATTCGTGTTTCCATATGAAATATGCAAATGTTTTGCATATCGTGAAGAATAAAATACAGTGAAGAAAGCTAAATAGAAAATTTCCCTTTGAAAACATTTTTGTTCATATTCTTCCTCACCTCCAGCTCCAGCTCTCCTGTCCTTCCTCTCATTCTCATTTTTTAAAGTGAAAGGAAAGAGAAATAACATGACAGAAAGCAAAACATCCTCCACCCTTCAGACTGTAATGTCGGTAAACACTTTTCATTAAAAATCACTTTAGAAATAGACAGTTGTTTTGACAATAAAGAAAACCCTTATTGTCACATGCTGCACTGTTGCAGCTGAACCCCTGCTCACCAGGGAAGAAATAAGCACATATGGAAATGTGGTGATTGCTCCTGAGCTCTGCTCCAGGGACTTTTTGGCTGCAACCACCCATCCCAGGCAAACTTGGCTTCCCACCACCCATGGAAATCTCCTGAAGGTGGGCAGGGGATGGACTTACCACGGACAGCCCTACCAGTGTCATTTTGTTTACAGCAGCTTGTAGTGAAAGCCTACGTCTACAGTGAAGTAGAAGCAGAGACATGTATGTAAACTAATAGAGCAGGAAGCTCAAGGTAACTTTGGTCCTTCTGAACCCAGATGTATAGAGGATGAAGCCCCACCCCACCATGCCCAGTGGCTGAAGGTTTCCCTTCTCGTTGAAGACCTGACTGAACCGCTGTCTCCAGCCTGCCAAGAGCAAGGTGTACTGGCTGGGCACTGCCACACACTGGCCTCTTCTACCCAGCAGGGTTCAGTGTCATGGAGAGGGATCCCAAGCCTACCACAGTGTTTCTCTGGATTGGTATATGCAGCTGGGGCCATGAGGCTCCTTAGCTTTCAGGGAGCAGCACACCTGCCAGGGTTGCAAAATTGAATTTCTTCACACGGGGGAGGTGTGGGTGGGGAAGAAACCTCTGAAATCTAATCTCCACCAGAGCTTCCACACTACACCTATGCACAGAGACTCAGTTGGACACAAACTGTGAAGCACCAAGTTCATCCAGATCAACTTCAGAAAAACAGAGTGTTCAGTACCTTGAAGATTAAAGTGGTCTGGTGATGGAAATAGGAAGCTGCTGAAGAACAGACTAATCATGTTGCTTTGTATTAGCTCTTGCAATACAAAGAATATAGCAATGAAAAACTTTTCACTTCCCGAGTTCCTCAATATACTTCCTCTTACCTAATTTCTTTGTTATGCGAACACAGTTTCTGTTCCCATGAACAAAGAGGATGCTTTGTTTTGGTTTCCAAACATTATTGGGAAGGTGACTTTACATTTTAATCAGTAATTACATTCAGGTCTGGCTGCTGTGAGATGGAAATTATTTTTATTTTTCTCCTCATAGTCCCAAAATTCCTTCTGGATAGAGTGGGACAAGAGGGACAATGTTGGCATTCCCTGGGTGCCTTTGGAGTATAAGGCTTATTTTTAGAAATGACATCAACATTAACAGACCTAAATCCAAGAGACTTTCTCAAATGATTAAGACCAGATCCTTAAAGGCAGTCGGATGTTTCATTTTGGGTGAAATCAAGGGGATTATGTATTTACATATCCTTTCGTATGGTTGGACATAAGTCCCTTTTGAGAACAGAGCACAAAGTCTACATCACATAGGCACTTTTGCAAGCAGAAGCTGAGAAGCCTGATGCCGATCTCTGTTGTACCGGCGTGAAGCCAGAGTAAGTGCAGCAAGGAGTTGGACCAGAGCTAAAGCTGAAGGGAGGAAATCCAAAAGCTTGTTTGTGTTCTCCGGAAGGCAAGCATAACTCACTAAACAAATGTCAGGAGGGGTCACATCCCGCTCTCCTAGAAGCCAGACAGGAATTAACCTGAGAAGAAACCCATGTCAGAGGTGAAACATAGGAGGCTGAATTTTAAGAATATAAGTGGACGATTGAGTACATAAAAACAACAGAGGAAAGCATCTAGGAGCTGTTGCATTGGGGTTTGCCCCTCTTTACAGAACATGCATACATCTCAAAGGGTTGTAGTTGCCAGCCTGTCTTTGCAAATGAGTTTTCCCCATAGGGCTCCTTGGGAAATACACTGTCTAAATCCCTACAGCAAACAGCTGCTGGAATTACAGCATTTGTGTCTGAACCACTCTGTCTTCTGCTCAGAGCCCCTTCCAATGCTTTGGCTCTCCTGTGTGTGTGCACCTCCCTGGCCATTACCCTTTCATAACCCCGCTGCACCTGCAGTGTCTTTCTTGCAGCTATTAGCCCTTTGCACTGCCCGAGGAGAGCAAGGTAGCAGCCAACCATGAGGATGGCTGATGTTGTAGAGCTGCTGTGCAGGTGCAGTGCTCAGAATGGGAGGTAGCAGCAGGGCTGAGGGAGAAATCCACGTCCATACCATATCACGAGCAGGAGCATTCAAGCCTGGGGAGTAAGGAGGCCACTGTTATCCCCACAGCAATCCCCACTGCCAGGGACCTGCAGAGGACAGGATCAAAACTATTGCATTTTGTTTTTCCATTTTTTTTCTATTGAAGGAAAAAGAGCTAGTGGAAGTATCCCAGGTTCCCTCAAGAGCATGTCTGGTTGGTGCTGCGTGCTGGGTGGAATTGTAGCTTGGGATAGAGCATGGGAAATGCAGATAAGGTGACTACTGTAGGCAGCACAGGTGAGGACTGAGACCCGGGACTGATTTTGAACCCTTGCTCTTGTGCTGACTACTCTGCAGGACTCATTTTGTGTTGTTGCATTAATGGTTTCACACAAATGCGTGTGTTGGATTGATGCTGCAGTGTAAAGGGTTACTATCTAAGACAGATGATCTATTTTCTTAGTATCTTAGAGTATCCAGTCTAACTCCAGGTTACCAGCTGACCTGGTGATCTGCTGCATTGTACATAGGGACATCACTGTCACAGAATGATTCAGATTGGCTTGTTGATCCAGCAGAAAACCAATTTATAGGGAAAGAAAAGAAAAAGATTTCTGTTGGTTGTTTCTGTAGCCTCTAGGATTGCAAGGGAGTGAGAATTCAGTGCAAGGGAGGTACTAGGATTGCATGGCTAGGAGCAGGCAGGAAAAGCAGGACCACCCTTTCACCAGCAACCCACGGTCAGATCTGATTAAGCCTAAATGGGAAACTGCACCCTGAGGGTCAGCAGATATTATTCCTGGTCGTTGCACAGCCCTGTTGTCCCCATTGTTCATGTCTATTTTGCATGGGTGTTACCCTCCTGGTACGAACAAAGTTACTACTGCAACATCTCCACAGGTCTTGAAGAGAGAGGTTCACTGCTTTAAAAGCACATCATCCTCCCAAGGTCTGAGCTTTAGCTCTGAATTGTAAAGGGGATCGGCCATGAACAGGGTCAACATGATCTAGAAGAATTAAGGCATCCAGAAGAAGAAAGCATTCCAAAAATGACGTCCAAATAAATAAAAGGATAAGTTTGAAAGAAGGAAAGCTTGTGAGCATTGATAAGGAAATGAGCGCCAGGGGTAAAATAATCAGGAACATCCTTCAGCAAATTGCAGTACCTATACTTCATCTACAAATGGTGCTATTCAGGTCATGATGCACTGTCAATTCTCTACATAAGAGGAAAGAACCACTAGGATCAACTGAGAAACCATTGTGTCTGTCCTCAATTCTGGCTGACAGCATGGGTAATAGTTTACTTTCATTTCTGTGTATTTCATGTCTACCTGGTTGCCTGGTCAATATTCCTGACAAAAAAAGCCTAAAGAGGAATTTCAGTAATAAAGTCCATCAGTCAGACAATAGAGCAGGGGTTAGAGTCCCCCTTACTGACCATTCCCAGGGTGTTTGCTGGTGGAAGGGAGGTGCCGATAACCTGGGCAGATATTCAGGCTTCCGTTTGTTTTGCTGTCCCACTTAATCCTCACAGGGCTGAAGCCAGCAATGCTTAAGTTAGATTAATGAGCTGAACTAACACAAACCTGCAAGCTTCAAGTACACGCTCTCCTGTTTAACACTATGAAGTCCACTGCCGAGAACAGAAAGTTCAGATACAGGTCACCATCAGGAAACCCCTTTATTCCCCTTTTTGTTTTTCTGCAGCAATGAAGGATAGACTGTGTCCTGAAGCCCTGGAGATGGGAGACTGTGTCTTTCCTTGGGTTGGGCATGGAAGGGGCTGAGCTTATTCAGGTTTTTGCCTGCTGCTTCAACCACAGCCTCTGTTCCCAGCCAAGGAAATGAACAGCAACTCAGCTGGTTTCAGGGAGAAACCACTGGAGGAAGCCAGGACAGAAAAGCATCATCTCGGCCTTAAAGGTCTACCGTTAGGTGAAAACATTTCTTTAGGGTTTTCATTTTGAAGTAGCTGCTGCTGTTCATTCATGGTAATAAAATATTTTCTCTGAATTTTGTTTATTGTGTATTATATTATATATTATATTGTATATTAAGGGGGCCAAATCTCCCCCTTCCTGAGCAACTCAAGAGATTCTGCTCAGATATTTTAGGAAATCACAGCATTGAAAAATAGAGATCACGGCATTTCTCATAAAGAAGAAAACTGAGTTGCAACTGAAAGAAGAAGGGATGTGAGAAAAGGTTGTGGAAAAATAAAAGGCCATTCTTAAGAGAGACAAAAAAAATTCATCTCAAGGAAGAAAGGGGGAAAGGAGAGGAAGGAAAGGAACTTCCCTCCTGCCAAGTGCATGTTAACCCCTCCACTCTCTGAAAAGCATAATTTCTCAACAAAGCAAAATGAAAGGCTCATGACTGAGCTAAAATGAAGACACTCATTTCTGAGATAGGCCTCCGAAAAGTGCCAGTAGAATCAACTGCTCTTCATGCCAGTGGGGGTGAAGAGAGACTGACTGCAGTTCAGGAGTCAGATACACAGGTGGAGAGCACAGAAAAGGCAACTCAAAGAGTTGGAGAACCAATATCAACTAATTCTGACTACAAAAAGGATTATCCCAGCTTGGCAAGATTGCTATGATGCTTCAGGAAGTATTTCTCCTGTTTGAAAGTGCCTGAGAATGGAGCACAATTCCTTTCTTCTGTAAATGGGTCATTATCTGTGGCAAAGCACTGCCAGGTGCTCTGAAATCTCCTTGCCTACAGCAAGGGACCCAAATCCAAGAGAATAGACATCGACTTCTGTCACACCAAGCATTTCACTTACACTTAGAGTGGGAATTTCCAACTTTCCTGCATATGATTTCCATATGCGTGCTGCAAGTGTGCTCCGTCTGCCAGATCCACATTTAAGAGGACACTCACTTGTGACCATGTCCCCTTTGTACCATGCTCACAGGATGTGTGTCTCATCAAGAAATACCTGGGGCCAAAATTCTGGCTCCTCTACTGCCTTTCAGCTAGCTGATGAGGCTGCCAAGGGGGTTGGGGAGGCAGCTGAAAAAAAGGGAAGCAGTCCAGAGTCCTCCAGCCCAGATTCCTCTTAACTCAGGAACAGGAAGATATCAGTAGCAGGAGCTTAACCAGAGCTACTGTGGAGTCCAGTTAGGCTATGATGGCAGGTAGGAGTGTGGCAGCTGCAGCTAGATGTAGGAAGTGTCATGCTGCCCACACGGCTTTTTAGGAGAAGTCTATGAGCCACTGTGGTGGGACATTTCTGTCTGCTCCCCATCCAGGCTGGTGCACACTCCCCCAGAGCTCATCCCTGCTCGATCCACAGGGTTTGCATTACCTGCAGCTTGCAGATTTGACATGCCTAGCCCAAGAGAGTCACAGAAATAAGATGGGAAAGCATCACAGCCTGACCTCTCACCAGCAGGGAAATCCCGGGAGTTTCGAAAAGAGCAAGAAGAAATCCTCTGCCATCTCGTGAGTTCTCTCCTCCCTCATAAATTCTTTGCTTGTAGACTTCTCCAAAACTGTGCAAATCTGTGAGACTGCCCTCTGACAGAGCAGTAAAGGAAACTGGGGGAATTTCCCCTGGCATGATGAAACTCATGGACCGTTTAATGCGTTATGATTTGGTAAATGTGACTGTAAGAAAAAAGTTCCTTCTCTTTGCAGATGAGTGTCGAGTCACTGCAATTTCACCACAGCCAGGAGTCTCTGAAAGAAACTGAAATGTGAGGCAGGCCAAAATTTTCCTACAAATGGATCAGCAAGATCATTGGACAGTATCTCTTATTTGCACTGGTATAATTTTATTGCAGATAGCATGAGAGACTGACATGAAGGAAGATCAAAGCCTGGATATAACTAACAACAGAAGTTGCATTTATGTCAGCCAGAAAAGAGTGTCTTTGCCTGGATATTGTGTTGAGGGTTTTCTGTATCTCTGAGATTTTATTTTGCTTTTCCTAACCATAAAAATTATAAAGTGAGACTGACATAAAGATAAGAGGCAAGTAAAGTAGTACTCTGACTGAGCTGAGAGGGTTAGCACTGACTACCTGTCAGCTCTGGAACTCCTTCCCCTTCCTCCTCCACAGCAGAGGATCTTTAGGGCAGCAATGGAAGGCAGTGCTGTAAGTCTTGCCCCAGGCCCTGTACTTCACCTACCCCTGAGACACTGCAAAAAAAAAAAAGACTTTTCTTTGAGACCCAGCTGCTTTATGAGTCTTGTTTTGCTCTTGAACACCGCTGTGCATACTTGAAGCAGCCCAGCTGAAGGCAGTTGAGCTAAACCTGCACCAAATCCCTGACAGCAAGGGTTGAACCCTTGGCCATCACAGGGGAGGCAGCATTTTGGCACTGCTGCAACAGCACTGATGCTCTGCACAACCAGGGTATGGGGCAGCTTTTGCTGACTGAAGCAAGAAGAGGGCTCTGAGGTGCAGCAACTCTGCTTGGAACTGGCAGAAGGCTGAGCACAGGACACAGTATATGTGGCTCCATCCAGCTCAGGACTAGTGAGAGCACAGGTAAAAAGTAAATCCAAGAGAGTCCACCATATCTGATGATATGTGAGTATACCATATGGTATACTCACAGCTCAGAAGGCAGTGCTGCCCCTGGGTAGAGCACGGGGCAGCAGTTAACAATGTCCAGGAAAACCACTTCAGAGCAGCACATCATAACCCCCAAAAAGAAGAAGTAATGACTTCATTGATCTTCCATAGTAAAAAAACTGCTTTCAGGAAAACAGAAGACCAGAGCAGGCGCTTGAAATAGCAAATCACAGAATGTTCTGAGTTGGAAGGGACCCACAAGAATCATCAAGTCCGGCTCTTAAGTGAACAACACACGCAAGGATTGAACCCACAACCTTGACCTCCTTAGCACCATGTTCTAACCTACTGAGCTAACACTATATCTCCTCGTGAGAGTCTGACTCAGTTCTGTAGAAGCACAGCTATGTTATTTTACTACCATAGCTAGAAGATTATTTATATGTGCATAGTACAATTTTTAACTCACGTTTCAGGCATCTCTGTTTGCTCTGCTGGAAGCGGATCAAGCTAGAAAGTGTTCTAGTTCATGCTGACATATACAGCAAGCCGTTCCCTGCTTCTGCTGAGAGCCTCTGGAAAGAAAATGCAACAGCTTGGAAATAACTCTTGAAGTGACAGCTCCATCTTGTTTCTTCATGTTAGAGAAAGAGAGAGGTGCACAGGGAAAGGTAAGTCATGTTGGCACATAGAATTTGGACTGTCTGGAAATAAATGGTGATGAATGGAGGCACCACATAAAGGAACTGCAGTGTGTCCTTCAGAGAAATATTTTAGCCTTTTGCATGTTCAAACAACTTTCTTTCTTTTTTTGCCCTCATTCTTGTGGTCAAAAGCAGTGTAAAGGAAACAGTTCCTTTCTGCGGAACTTGGTATATGAATTTCCATATCCATTCCAGGACAGAAACACCTTGAGTTTAAAAATCACCTCCCATGTGGGAGGAAGTTCCCTCCACGTTCATCACAAGTGAGGAAAAAAGAGATGGTGTCATGACATCATACTGTACAGCCCCAGGATGGAGGCAATGTGAATGTAAACCCAGAGCAGACCAGAATGGGAAATAAGCAGAGTGAGTGCAGGACTCAGCCAAAGCTTCATGGGATGCTGATACATCTGCAATAAAACACAGTACATCACCCTGAACTCCAAGGTACAAAAGACAGTCACTGCTGCATGGACATCAGTGTATTTCTGTCAGCCACTGCAAGCCCCGTAGATAAAAGGCAAGGATGCCTCTGGCACTCCATGGTGTGGTTCTCAAGTGTACTTGAAAAACAAGGCACATTTCTGGGGAATTTCCCACTGAGCAACCTGCAGATGAGCATTCCCTAGAGGGGACTCTTTTGCTAGGACCCTCTGGGCAATGCTGGCACTCAGCAAATGACTGGCATGGTCTTCCCAATGGGCTCGGCATGGTACTTGCAGAGCCAGAGGTGGTCGGGACATGAAGCTGCAGAAGCCTTCCTATGAAAACTTGTTTCTAGGCTACGTCTCCCTGAACTCCTTCCACTGAACTAATTAAATGCTGATTTACAGGAATGGTATTTGTTTACACATTGTTATTGTTGTAAGCAATTGGACAGGATGACAAAAAGTCTCTGCGGGAGCTCAGTCATACAAGTGATTTAAGGACTCAAAGATAATGGCACCACAAAAAAGCGTTCCCATGTCTGGGTTGCTGGTATCAGCCAACAAGAAATGACAGCAATATATCCACCTCAGCAGAACTGCAGTGTACTGCTCTAGAGATAAGCGTTCTTGCCAGCCTTTTACACATCCACTTTACTGTGGTTTTCACTGTGGAAAATAGCCATAAGGAATAATGCTCTTCATCCCAGGTGAATTGCCTTGTTTCAGAGATTTCTAAAGTCCACAACAGATATTAGGACTGGGGTTGTCCCCTAATGTTAATGATTCACACACCTCTGTGTGCATCTGTCTGTGCTGAGGATAGTCTTGAACTCCCAGGCAGTTAGATTAGAACTGAAGTAACCAGGAATGTCTCCCTAATGGCACTCTTGTAAAATATTCCCTAAGCCAGTGCACCATAGTGCATCATATAACAGAATTACAGAATCATTTAGGTTGGAAAAGACCTCTGAGATCATCGAGTCCAGCCTTCGACTGATCACCACCTTGTCAACTAGACTATGGCACTAGGTGCCACGTCCAGTTATTTCTTGAACACAAATTTATATCACTCCTTTCCTGGATCCTAATCTGTGGTCATGAATATGGTTATACAAGTTGTCGCCATTGTGATACTCATCATACTGAGCTGCAAGAGATGCTCCACCCCACCTTCCAGATTTAAACTTTTTAGTTTGCAGGCTCATGGGTGGTTTGCAACAGCACTTAGCAAAGAAAACCTGGTTCAGACGCTGATTTGGTCAGAACACCCAAGGAGAGAAAAGGGATCCTTTTTGACAGCCAGAAGCAAACACGGTTGGGGCTATTGCACAGTAGCACTCTTATCTACAGCCGAAGAGATCCCTTCACACACAATGAGAGAAGACACATAATAGAAGAATAGGTAATATTACCTTTATGTTAGAACAGTATTTCTGAGTGATGCACATGAGTTTAATACTGATCTATTTTACCTGGAACTAAACAATATTAAATGATTTTACTGAGCTTCCTAAAAGCATGTAAACCAAATGTAAAGTGGATGTGTACTGCCTGCTGCAAATACCCCTCATCTTTAAGGTTTAGTGCTAAGGAGTCTGAAAATGCTGTTGTGGAGCAGCTTCCCTGGTGCAGACAGTTGTGTGAGGAAGCTGCTGTGAGGGACAGCAGCCATTCCCCATCCTAACTCAGGCACTGCCTGTCCCATTTCCACATTAGAGCCCATCTCCTGCTCCATTGTGACCATTAGCTTGTCCACTTGATTGGTGGGGTAAAATGTTTGTCAGGCCAGCTGAAAATTTCACTCCACCCTCTGAAATAGCAGCTCTTCTGCTCATAACATCAAACAACTGCATTAAAACCCATGAGGCTCTCAAGGAAAACATGAAGGGTAGATGGATCATCTACTGATGTCCAATAAAGTTTGAAAGTCTACAGTCTATAGAGTGTGGCCATGCTTCACTGGATCCTGAATCGTGAGGCTGCCAGGCTCCACATTAAAGGAACAGTAGGGAAAAGCAATTCATAGACTCCTCTGACATACACCAGCCTTCCCAGGGACAGCCTTTATCTGCTGTGTGCTTGCCTCATGGTTTGCCTCTAAAGATGGTTTACTCTGCCAGGCGCCTGCTGCCTGCCCTCAGCCTGCAGTGCAGCGCTGCTGTTTGAAAGCACAGTACCCCAACCGAGACCCTTCTCTTGTGGGCACAAAGCTGACAGCACTCTGCTCAGAAGGCTCCCTCCTGGGGCTTTTCGGAGAGTGCTTTCCCAGGCTGTGAACCAGTGCACTTAGCAGCAGTCATCTGTATCTGGTAGTCTTTAAATGTCTCAAAAAATGAAATTTTATGCAGAAAACAACCTGGGGAAGTGTTGTGGGGGGTGGGAGAAGGGCATCGTTTTTGTGTTTGAACCATCATTTTCTCGTCAGGTGCCTGGTTTCTTTCCTTGTAATCTTCACCGATATTTCTAGGAAAAGAAAAAAGGCTGTTCTCTATCCTCTGCTCGGAGAACTCTGAAGACATGAAGAGAGAGCAGTACCAGAGAAGCTTTGAGGCATGTCTTCTCCAAACTCCTTTCTATATGGAGCTCTATTCTTTCTTAATAAATTGCATGTGCTTCCTCTCAGACAAGGTAAAACCATTAAAAAACGCAGTTCCGACAACGTACCTAATAATGACCAAGTTTGTAACGTAATAACAAGAAGGTGATGAGGCTGTTTTAATGGAATGTGTCCAATCAGGTACAGCAGCTGTTTGGACACTTCTAGTCTTGTAGACACTTCTAGTGGACAGGAACCACTATTAGCATGCAGGGATAATACTAGTAGATAATTTGCATAGTAGTAGTTGTGCTAATACTAAATTACAGCACAATTTCCTTAGCTCTCCTGTAGACACATGCCTCCATCTATTCAGCTCCGTGATTTCATCCTCACGATGGAAAACCTTGCTTTTCCAATTCAGTGTTTACATCACATATTTAATCCCAAAAGGTGTCAGCCCTACATATACACTTATTTGCAGAGTGAAGAAGGACACTAGAAAGTCTATCATCGGTTTGAAGTGCTTATGGGTGAGACTGCAAATAGATATCTTCCATATCCTCTTTTTTGGATCTAGCTAGCTCATTAGCCTTGTAACATTCTCCATTCATGCAAGCATTTTCACTGCCCAAGTGAAGTTCCTCTATCTCTTGGTCTGCCCATTTAAATCCATCAATCCCCTCTGTAATGTAATGCCCAGGATATAGCATAAAAAGAATTTTCCCCAAAGCCAGCACAATAACTGACTCTAGCAGATAACCTTGCTTTACACCTGAATGTCCTGACTTTGCCTGTCCACTCCATTCATGTATTTCAAAAATCACAAACAAGAATATGCAGGATGAGGAGGCAGTTAACTGCAGGGGAATACAATACTGAAATGAGCAACAAACACTGGATTCTAGGTCAGACAAATATCTCTCCTTTGCCTCATCATCTACTGGAAAATACTTCCTACAAACAGTATGGACTGTTGTCTGCTGTGTGGAAGTCAACTGCACTAAAGGTGACTTCTCAGCAACTTTCTCCAGCCTCTTGGCCAAATCCAGAAAGCTAAAATGTTGTAAGCCACGTTCAAAGGGTAACGGAGCTTCAGTGCCTAGCATTCTCCAAATCCCTTCTTATCTTGTCCCCAAACCCCAACAGTTTTGTATAAGGAGGATCCTGAAGAGCATCAATGAGAGCACCACACAGAAGGGATCAATGACTTTCCAGTAAGATGTTGCAAGCCTCAGGCAAGTTCCCTTCTTTATTAACACAGCAGTTGCACCAGCTTCCTACCTCCCATAAGCAGTTCTGGAGAACAGTAGCAGAGCCAGGAGCCACAGGATAACCTCAGGATAACCACAGCTGAGGAGGAGGTTGGCACTCGCCTAAAACCTAGAGAAGTAAAGTATCAAGAGGGACCTGCTTGGGATAGAAGGTTCCCTACAATGGGCTGTGGGGATCTTTCAGCTAAGATCCTGTAACTCTGCAATCACCATTCATTGCATCTCAGATACATGCTGGAAGAGGTTATCCTTCCTGTTGCCACAGAGGCCTTCCAAAATTGGCTGATTCCAGCTTTTTATTTCCACACTCCAG
Organism: Empidonax traillii; assembly: GCF_003031625.1. NCBI lineage: Eukaryota > Metazoa > Chordata > Aves > Passeriformes > Tyrannidae > Empidonax > Empidonax traillii. The sequence goes on from NW_020955204.1 coordinate 2,193,735, forward strand.
CTCTCACATGCGTGTAGTCTCCAGTCCCTGGTCGGTAACGAGTATTTCTGGGATGCCTCTACAGTGAGTTGGTCTACAGACATATAAACACGATATCACATTACACATCTAACAAACTGTAAATGGATGTGCAGAGAAGGGAACCAGAAAGGCTGCTATGTTCTGATTACACGTCCTTGGCAGCTCCTGGGTTGCTCAAAATGCTCCAACTCTTCTTCCAAGCTTCATTCAGCAGCACAGTATTAGGTAAAGCGCTAACTAGTGACTGTTTACAAGCCTCCACAATGTTACTCTCCTGGATTTGCAAACCCTATCAGGGATCAAGCCATAGAAAACTTTTTCAACAATTTGTTCTACCTGGCAACTGATGTTTGCCATACCTTTTCTGTATGGGACACTGACCTAACTACCAGCTCCCTTTCAAAACAAAGTGTAAAAACACCCTATCTCTTCTGCAGTGAGGACAGCAGAAGATGCCACTTAGCCTTTGTCACTGCATGTGACATGCTTACAAATATCTTGCAGTAGCTATTAACCTTTGGAGTTATTTCTTTTTTTAGCAGTTACTGCAGAAAACAATTACAATCTCCTGCAGAAAGCAGTTGGCTAGATGTCAGCAAGAAATAACTTTTATAGGAAGTTCCTTCTTTTGCTTTTGATACTGTGGACCCTGGATGGTGGGACAAGAGTAACTCACATTCAGCTAAAAAAAGTGAGTGATAACTCCCTTCCCAGCTGCAGCACAGAAGAGTAGCCCCTGTGCTCTGCTGGCACTGCCAGGCCCAGTGGTCCAAAACCATGGACCTCCAGAGCACACCCAGACATTATGTCTAAAATAGTCTTCATCATTGCACCCTTCTCAGGTCTGAATCCAGTTCTCTGTAAACTGTTCCTACTTGGATCCTGTTTTGATACCTCAGCAAATCTGCATTGTACATGCAGTTATCTGGCTTGTCCCTATGAGGCACCCAAATTTCTCCCATCCTCCTTTTCACATGTTGAGTGGGGCACCTGTCCAAGTGATCTGCTTCCATCTCCTGTGTTTCCCCTGAAAACATATCTAGTCTGGATGAATTACTCGCCGTTGTCCTTCCCACGTGCCTTTTTGAGATATGCCCGATTTCTCCTCTCACTCGAGGCAGTGCCTCCTTTGGGAAGCATCATGTCTTGGAAATGTATTGTTGCTCAGGCAGCTCAAAGGCAGGTTCTTGGTCATAGTGACCCTGGCAGCTCACTCAGCTACTCTCCTTTTTCCAGTTTGAGGAGTGTCTCTGGTCTCCACTTTGCATCCCTCCCAACCATGCCATATGTACAACGCCCTTTCCAGCCACACAGCTGAAATTCCAGCACAATGATGAGTGTCTGTAGATGTTCCTCCTCATTTCTCTTTGCTCTGTCTTATTTGTTCTCAATCCAACAGTCTCTCCACGTTATCCTGTGGTCTATTGCATCCCAAATTTCATTGCTATCATTCCCTGATATTGAGTCATTCCCATTCCTGGATAAGCGAAGAACAAGACTTGCCCTTACACTGAGGGGTAGAAAGCTAATCTAATTCAAAAGTAAGCCCTCTTCAGCCCTTCAGGCTGCTTGAAACTCTCTCCCCTTTTGATTCAATGAGGGAGAAAATCCCGCTGAGATGCAAGAGATGAAAACTTTCTGCACTGGCAGAGCATTATCTAGGGATGCTACCACTACTCATTAAGTATTTAATTTTATCAAAAAGAAGTATTTTTCACCCTCGGGAGCTTTAGATTCTTTACTGGGCTCAGAACTGAGGTTGTGACTATTTATGATGAGGTAATCTTTAGCACCTAGACAAAATATGTATTTTCCATAGAAGTCACACATCTTCAATAAGATGTGAAAAGCAGCAAAGAATTTATAGTTCATGTTGGAAAAGCAAATAAATTACTAACTTAACTGATATCTAAATTTAAAATTTCAGATGCTGTCATCCCAGTGCTGGGCTTTCTCCTGATGACAGACCAGTCAGAGAGAAATTCCCTCCCAAAACTGCCAATGAATTATTTCCCATCTAAAAGGTGAATCACTGTGTTCAGTTGTAGCGGAAAAATTCCTAAAAATTTTCATAGAAGGGCAGTAGTTGCAAAATCTTGAGAAACACCTTTGTGCACATTTGCCTTTTCCAGCTGGTTTACACAGGAAGCGATTTCTCTCAAAGGATCCCTTCTCCATCTCAGACAACCAGGACAAATGGGAGCGGAACTGCCTGTCCAGGCATCCAGATGGAAGCTTAGCTCAGATTTTGATGTGATTCCTCCAACAAACATTTTGCACCTGGAAAGAGCACATGAAAACTTGAGGGCTTTGGCTTAAAAATTAAAAGGTAGATTTAGGAAAAAGACACAGAAGAACATGCTGGAATTTTGATGTAGGACAAATCTGGATGCTTCTCTGCACCTTCCCACTAGGCCAGGTGAAAAGCTTCACTTCTATATTTACCTATTTATGAATGTGTAAAGTTTATCTTTTACTTTCAATACACTGGATTCCATTTCATCATGAACCTCTGATGTTTGGTACACATATCACCAGAAACCTAGCAAATTGAAATTATCATCTCTCAGCCTTGAAACTTGATAGCTGGTTTCTGAAAGTGAAACTGGCACAGAAAAATGTCAGTGGTTTTAGGCATAGTTCAAATGACTGTTCATCCTTTTCCACACACACAGTCCAGTTAATTTGCACAAAAAGAGACGTGCTTTCTCTTAACAGCTACTTCTTCCCTAGAGTAAAGACATATGGTCAGTAGAACAACTGCTTTATCAAACGCAAATAAATTCAGCTCTTGGTCTCCATCTAGTCATTAATACAGTGTTTATCCATCCCATGTTGCAAGAGTGTAATATGTTCCAAATGGGAGTTCTTGAGAAAAAAAAGGACTTCACTGCCAACCATTTCCCCTCCTCATGGTGAATATTTTTGTTAAGAGCTTCAGGAACTGTAATTTCTCTAAGCAATATCTTATCAACACAATCTAACTCTCCCCCCACCAGCACCCACTGCCACACATACATTTCGATTAAAGTTACAGAAATCATGTGTTGCACAATTCAAAGACACTTGACTTCTCTCCTTTATAGTATGTGCACAGGAAAACCCCTCTCTTGCTTCCTCTCATTCCAGTTTGAGTCTTAGACATTCCGGTAAATAAATCCAGCATTCACACTGGAGAGAAACATAAAATGTCTTCAATTCAAACACACTCTTTTCTTAATTATTTTGTACCAAAAAGGTCAATGAATGCGTTTTTTCTTCTATGGCTGGAGGGGGTGTTTGTTACTTAATATGTGTTGAGTAATACCACATTTGCTATTCCTGGAATCTTCCCATTCTTGCAATGCTTTTCCTAATGTGAGGGTATGTGCCGTGTTTCCTTACATCTCTATCAGGCAGCCAGGCTGGAGAGACACTGCAGGGTAAAAAACAGTGGGTGACAGCGAAAAATGAAGCTTCAAGGTTGTAGCACCTGAGTGAGACAGAAATAGGACATAAGACCACACTTTTTCCCCTTCTAGTGGAAGATCTCATTTGGTTAGAAAAAAATTGACTTTTTGCTATTCTTTTTTGTAGCCTCATTACATGGTGCCACATACATGCTCCAAGCACTCTTTAACCTACAAACTGCTGAAAGATTCAACCCAATGCTTTGGTTCAAGAGGGAATGAAACAAAATGTAGAGAAACACAAGAGAGTTACACAGTCTCATCCTCTGTAGTAGGAGCACCAAGCACAGAATGATTTTCAAAACATATATAAATCATGTGCTTTTGCTTGGAAGGGAGATTGGAATTACTACAACGTTGCTCTTAAAAAAAAGAGAGAATATTAATGATCCTTTTTCTGTTGCAGAGAGGAATGTAATCTATCACTGCAGTTCCTAAGATTGCTCAAACGAAGTGGATTGTTATGCTTATTCTTTAAAATGTAACCTTTATTCCAGATTTAGATTCCTAAACCTCCAGCCATCAGAGTGCATTAGTCTTACCAACTAAATAAAAAAATATTCAATTATATCTACATCTTCCTTTTGATCTAGATTTTTATAGGCAAAGACAAAATCACTTTTTAACATTCTTCAAGGAGTATAATATTTATTAAACTGAAAAGTGGGTGTTCATATTTTTTATTCTTTTAGATCTTATCCAGCACATCTATAATTTTTCAGTCTCCTTCAACCTCTCCAAGCATGGCTATCAGAAAGAGACCCATTAAGTCATTATGGTTTCCACCACTGAAGTGCATCCTCTCTGTGACCTCCTGATGCATCCTGATTTCCCTTTTTGCATACCACAAGGCCTGAACAGGCCTTCTTTTTTTTTTTTTTTTTGGTGACAAATTATCACATTGGGTCATCATACCCAAAAGTTAATCTATAACTCATCACATTTCTTTCCCAGATTACCATGTTTCAAGGTGTCATTCACATGAAAGTGATGAATTCCACAGGTGGTGAGGTGGAAGAAATGAAGACCATAAAATTAAGTTTAATTTCAGTCACTGAAGCAATCCACTGACTAAAGCAAAGAGCTACAGAGAGAACAAAGGAAATAGCCAGTGAATCCCTACTTCCACCAATCTTGTCCATCAGCAGCAATCAAGAGTATGCTGGGAGTCCCATCTTAACCTCAGATTTGTCATGCTATTGCAGGATTTAAAATTACTGTGATCTATTAGATCACCTTAAAACTCATGCACTTCATCTAGCATTTGGAAAAACAACCTGGTTGAACCCAAAGGGTTGAGCAGCCAAGGGAACAGACAAATGCAAGCCATGCTCTTAATAAGCTTAGAGGAACAGGGGGAGTTGGGTGAGGCATGACTTGCTGAAAGGTAAACCATGAATGCCAGTAGTGGAAAAGGAAAGACTGTCATCTCTGGATAGAATAAAAGCACCTCCTTCCTCCAGGGAATAGGGCAATTCTGTACAGTGGTGATATATGTTGTGCCCACTGTAAAAAGGACTAGGACTTTGTTCAACCTGTGCAGACCTAAAGAGACTCATACTAAAGCACAATCTTTCTCTTGCAGATGATGCAGGCTTAGGTTCACTGCACTCATCTCTCTGTCCTCAATAGTTAGTCCAGGGGAAGGATGAACTTATTAGTGGTGGCACTGATGTCTGACACAGACAGATGTGATGCTGGTAGTCACAGAATCATGATGCCAAGAAGCATTAAAACATTTCCAGTTTAAAGCAGGTCCATGTAAAGACCAGACTCACTCTGCATCCACACTGTAAATTCACTGTCCTGGGAGAAGAGCACTCTGGACCCCAGTCCACCAGGAGATGCTTCAGCTCATTCCTCACTCAGAGAGGAAGTCATGGACACCATGGAGCCACCACACTGTGCCTTGTCCTGCTCCCACACCTCTCCACCTCCTGCTGCAGGCATGTCCTGCCCACAGATTTTTAGCCACCCTGACATCCTCCAGTGCAATTCACCTGGGGCTTAGAAGAAGCCAAAGGTGATCCTGCCAGGGGCCCAGGGAAGTCTGGCCTGGCCTCACGTCCCTAAGCTGATGAATGCCGTGGTAGTCTTTTCACTAGGTGGAGCTAGCGGATGGGTGCTAGCAAGTCTGCCCTCCCTCCTGGAGGTGCCCCACGGCCAGCACCACTTGGAGAGGGGATGTTATACCATGCAGACCCCTGGTTCCTCAAGTCGCATGCATGGGAAGGAGAGCTTTTGTTAAGTGTGGAGGAAAGGAGGTCTCGATGACTAACTTTTTGGCTGATGCAAATTCAGAAGAATATGTGAATGAAGTGTTCACAGAAGTACTGGAGGCAATGGATTCAAATGAAATTGGGGAAAAAATAACATTGCTGCAAAGCCAGCTGCCTCTGGTACAGGAGGAGCCAGACAAAGAACCAAAACAGTGCTGGAAACGGTGCTGCCTGCAAATGTCCCAGCAGTGATGAGGTAAAGCTCTGGAGTAAATTTCCATTGTCTTCCAAAAGCAAAGTAAACATCTGGGGGATTGCTCAACATGAGCTCTGCATGGACAGCGAGAGTGCAGAGGTGCAGTACAGGCTTAAAACAATGCATCTGGTATGTCCAGAGATTGCACCCAAGTTCAGCCATATTTAAACCTGTTGCTCTAGAAAGTGGGGAGGTGATGGACTGATAGGCCTTCTCCATTCTTGGTTCACGATATCATCTTGTGAGGCAGCCTAGCTAAAAATCCCAGTGCCACCCAGAGTGCATATCCCACACCTTCTCCCTTAGTGCTTCATGTCCCAGCCATCCCTGCTCAACACCCCACAGCCAAGCATCCCTCCCCAGGTGCCTGTTCCCTCCACCTCAGCTTCCTGGTCCCACCACTGACCTCTTTTCCATTCTGGTGCTTAAGCTGCTGCTTCAAATCCCTCACCAGCTGGGACACTTCCATATTGCCATGCCCAATACTGATGTAGATCCAAACCTCTGGGTCATGCTGAGGTTTCAGCCCTTCTGCTTTTGTAGTACTTTGATGGGTGCCTGACTTTGCACACATTTTCACATCTTCTGTTCGTTGTCTCATAACCTCACTAATGCAGCTATGATCTGCTTTGAAAATTGATATCTGATCTTTGTTACAGTCTATTTGCAGAGGTAAAAATGGGAGAGAATAGATATGACTTCTCAGAAAAACTGGTGAAAATCTACAACATGAATCAGCAAGGTGAAACTGGTAATCAGTTTGAATAAATCCCACTTCCTATCTAAGAGATCTGTTCTGAATACTTTCTGACTCATTTGTTTATATGACCCCTGTATATATTTTTTCATGATTTATGAGGAAGTGTTAAAATTGGTCAGGGTGCATAAATGGGTGACTAGTAATAAATTTAATCACCAATCCACTGCTAAGCATGAAAGACTGGTGAGTACTCCTGGGACTGTTCTTTCTCAGACATTCAAACACCATTGTGGAGTTTCTGAAACAAGTCACCATTTTATCAAGGACTTGTGATACGTTGTGTGTAAACCAGACTTCAGTGAAATGCACATTCAGCTTCAATCCTTTTTTAACAGATTTTTTGTTTGTTTGTTTTGTTTGCAAGTATATGCCTCAGAAGGGCTCAGTGGGTGGGTGGCTGTGGGTAGAAGGGTGCTGTCCCTGCTCATCATTGTATAGCAGCTTCATTCTCAGGTTTGGCTTCCCTCTCTCCAGGGGCATTCAAGCATTTTCTGCCTTACACGGTATCTACCTTCACCAAGGGGTCTAAATATGAACTGCTGCTGTTGATAAGCTCAGCTTGCTAAGCTTGCACAGCCCTGCTGGTCTTACCATCCCTGGTATCCATAACAGAGGCATTCCCACATTCCCACACCACTAAGCATTATGCAGTGCTCATGTGTTCCTAGAAAGCGCTTCCTCAAGGTTTGAGTCCAGAGCATTACATCCCCAGCCTGTCTGATGCTTCTGTGCATCCCTCTCCTCCCTCACAGAGAGGAGACAATAGTGCAGGGACAGGGGATCAGGGAGCATGAGGTGATGATGCTTCTACATGCCTCTTATAGTTTCCCCCCCCCCCCCAAAGCTGTAACATGAGAGCCAATACTTTTCCAAGTGGTCATCAGCACAATGGGTGCAGTCCAGCAGCCAGAAGCACCTGTGACAGTGCTGGGTGTTCACCCCACACTCTAGTGCTGCATCCCCAGCATCCTGCTGGGATACAACAATAGCCAAGCCCCTTGTGCCTGCTGAGGGAAGGCAGGGGCTGAAGCAGGTGACATGCTTCACGCTCCACTGCCAGATGCTGGCAGACCCACTTCAGGCTGTCCCTTTCCACGTGTCCCCTCTCCCTTTCTTGCCTGTGGGACAGCGTGATGGCATTGTCCCCTGAGCCCAGGCCTGTCGCTAATAGTCCCCTGGCATATGGAAGCTGCAATGTCCCAGGGCGCCACTGCCTGCATGAGGGGCTTCCCTTCTGACACTCCTGCATTCAGCCTGGCCCACGCCAATGTCGCAGGGGGATTTTTACAAAGGGGAGAATGCTTCCTTTCAGCAGTTTGGGGTCAATGCAGGGCTGCTTCACTCACAGAGGTCAATCATTAGGATGCTCAGAGATGGTTGGGATGCTTGGGAAGGGCACAGTACTCTCCACCCCTCTGCTTCTCCCAGCACTGTGCATTGTCACGATGATAAATGAGAGAGTGAGGTGGGGAAGCTCTTGACTGCGCGTGGCCTGAACCCCTGGGGGTTCACAAACTACTGCAAAGCGGCAGCTGATAAAATGGTAACTAATTCAATTAGTGAAATTTAATTTAGGTAGGGAGCGGATGGTGGCTTTGCCAAGACCATATGGGAAACCAGTGGTGTTTCCATATAGAAGAACTTAATTTAAACAATGAACTCATGGGTCTTCATAACCCAGCGGCCAAAGAGCCCCCAGGAAGCCCTGGAAGGAGTGGTACTGATTAATCAGAAAAAAGACTGGCGGGTCCAGGCCAGACGGGAGGAGGCGAGTGGGAGCAAGTAGCAAAAATGATCCAGGTTCAGGTCGTGAACGTGGCTGAGTTGAAAGCAAACCCTCCCAGCATCAGAAAACAGTGTTTATCTCCTCACATATCCCCTGCCTGCTTCCTCCAAGCAACGTGATCCACGACTAAACCCCTGTAGCCCAGCGGGAGACAGTGGGAGGCTCAGACGTGCGAGGTGAGAAGGAAGAGCTGGATACGTGCTCCTCATCAGTGGGGAAACAGTTACAAGGAGAAATGCCAAACTTCTGCAAAGACTAATTAGAGTAAAAGGCTTCCTGTCTGTCAAGGCCCCGTGCTGCTGCACTCCCTCCAAACACCTGCCTTCAGAGCGCCTGACCTTTCAGAGTGGGAGGGCTGGCCAGTGTAGCGAGAGGAAAAGGGGGAGACAGGCATTTTTGGGGGGAGAAGGGAATGCCAGAGCCAGGGTTGAAAAACCGACAATCAGGAAAGCTGGGGTGGGGAGACGCTCTCCGCCTCCTCTAGAGGAATCACACTGCAAAATCCGTAGGTCATAGCAAAACTCACCTTTTCTAATTGGAAAAGGATGCAAAAAAAAAAGAAAAAAAAAAAAAAGAGGGATATTTTTGTTTGATTTGGCATTGAGCCCCTGCAGAGTTTGGAAAGAGTTCTGTGATAGAGTCCTGCTAGTGAGCACCTTCCCAGCACTGAAATTGTGGGTGTAAAGCTTCATGGAAACCAATTTCTAGGTTTGAAAACCTGGGAAGTCTTGCTCAAAAGGCTGGTTTGTTTCTCCAGTTAGGGAACAGAAACAACACCATGTGATGACAGCAGCCAAGAACCACAAAGAGACAACTTAAGTAGCAAATATCAGACATTTTGGGAGAAAATGCTTACAAAGAAAGGCACAAGTAGTTGCTCGTGACTGTATCTCCAAGGTATCGATGTCTATTGGGAGCAATTAGGGCTCAGCAGCAGGCTGAGAAAACTCTGGGAGAAATGTGAGCCCAAGAAGGAAGCTTTCCACAGCTAAAAAGAGGGATGTGGCATTTTAAATCTTTTTTGTCCAGTTTTGTCTGTGAAAAGTTAAGAAGCAAAGACATCTGTGTCAGCCTGGTAAGCTGTGAGACAATGTAAGTATGCTTGGGTAATAACCACAAATCATGCATTCAGCAGTAATCCTGGCCCTCTGCACTCACTCACTAACACTGAACTGCTCTCTTTGTGGGTTGCTGTTTTGAACTCTAGTCAAAGACAATTTTTAACAAAGAACATAGACACTGAGAAGGCTTTCATAGGTTTGGAGGTTTTTTTCCTGAAGAGGAGAGCTAGAAAACATAGAAACGTCTGCAAACTTTAAATACTTTGCTATTTACTTCCCAAAAATCCAAAGTGAAAAGCTCTTCCGCTCTGCTCTGTCCCAGAGGGAGCTTGGCAGACAGGAAAGGACAAGACCTCCTTGGTGTTCACAGTACACTTGGCCTCCAGAGGCTCCACCACGTGCAAGTAACATCTGTCTTTTGTAGTGTTTGAGCACTTCCCTCTGTCAAGCCATGTGGCTTCCCAGGGATATTTTCTCTCACCTAGCACTGAGCTGCAATGAGCCTGTGCCCAGAGGAAGCCAGTTACACATCTCACGCACCGTTGCAGCCCAAGTGGGGCAGAGAGTCACTGCCCATGCTGAGCTATTCCTGCAGAAGAAGGTGAGGTTCCGCAGAAAGGTGAGGAAAGAGATCAAAGAGAGATGTAAAGGGTGAAAAAAGGACTTGTTTTGTTCTCCACTCCCCATTTCCTCATTTGCAGAGGAGTCAAGGCATTAGTGATATTGAAAGCTGTGGCAAGGTCTGACCTTGTGAGGAGGATGAGGTGGCACAAAGGTGAACTGGCCTCCTCGCTAGCATGGCCTCTCGCGGTAGTTCCATCTCCATCTGTTCACCATGCACAAATATGTCACTGTTATGGCTCTCCCTGTTACTGTATTCCTTTGTCAGCCACATGCTGGTGAATTAACCCTCCCTGGGCTTCAGGCTGGGCTGTTCCAGCTTCTTCATCCCCCTGTTTGGTCTCAGGAGTCATTAGTGCCAACCAGGTAGGGACACAGTGAGCAAGGTCCTCATTCATCCCACCTAACTTTCACGTATGCTGTGGAGGACCTTCTTTGAACTCCTTCTGGTAGAGGCCCCACAGAACAAAATACACCACAAGAGAGCTGAGAATTGAAGTTGTGGAGAAGGATGTGAAGATGCAAAGGAAGAAGGAGATAAGGCTAAAGATGTGGCACTAATGCTTAAAAGACATCAGTTGCTGAACTATATTATATGAACCCACATGTGAGTGGGCACACAGCAGAACTGCAGGATGCATGCTCTTTCACACTTCGGGCTTTTAGGTAACTGACTGGTCACTATTTGAGCTGGTTACTCATACTTACAAGGGCTAATCTGGGTTCTCAGAGCCATCAGATGTAGCTATCAGCTACATGCTGGAGAGGGAGCGGAAGCTTACGCAGAGATTACATCCCCAAAGGATCCCTTGTAAAGAAGTCTCTTTGAGTGAGCTAATTGGCAACAAAGGTGTTTTGTGCAGGCAGACATATGCAATACATCTGCAAAGGCACAGAATGGGGAGAAGGATAAAAGCTGTCCTTCTTCAGTGTAAAAATGATGAAGAAGCACCACAGGTGCTGTACCAGTTGAACCGGGACAAATTGTAATGTGACCAACTCCTGCCATGTACAGACAATGAGGAAAAAAAAGAAAGAAATATCTCACTGTAATGGAATCCTCGCAAAGGAAGTATATTGAATTTGGCCTTCAGCTACTCCCTCCTGGGCTTTGAGTACATCAGCAATTGGAAGGTGTGCAGCTTTTCTAGGACACCCAACAGAACCTGTATGATAGCATGGGCATTACTAACAAATAACATGATGGATTTAAGATTCACAAGAGAGCAAGGGAAAATCCAGAGCGGGGCTTTCTGGAGTTTGTTTCTTTTATGCACCACTGGAACCAGGAAATATATCAATATGGAAGTTTAGAAATGGGCTGCGGCTTCGCGGAACTTGCAACAGAGTGGGCCAGTGTCTTACTACCCTAACCCACAGAGGTCACACACTGAAGTGCTGGTTTCAGACAGCGCCTCTGGGAATTTCAGAAAGCTGTTTAAAGGAACATTCCAGGGATTGGCCATAGTACTGATCAGGCTGAGCGGGAATCTCACTTCACCCCACAGATGCATAAAAACCAGTTTTGTTATTTGTGAACTGTCTCTGACAAACAGAATTTTTGTCTATGCTCATGAACACTTTTTTCAGAGCAAGCTATAAACTTCCTTGGCTGTGTGGAGAAGCATAAACTTTTTGAGATAGCTGTTGATGCAAACATTTCAAGTTTTAACTGGATTCACTAAGTGAGATACGGGAAAAGTGAACTGGCCCTTTTTTAGTGTGCAACATTGACTAGTCACCCACATCCACACCAAGAGGCTCTCAACAGTGATGCACCAAGACAGTGCCTGTTCTCGGCTTTTCTGGAGCACTGTGCACCACTGCATGAAAAGCTGCAGTCAAGAGAGTCCAAGCTCCCTGCATCAGACTGCTGCATTTTTATTGCATCATCACACTAAGCCTGGCTCTTAAGGAAGGACATGTCAGGGTGCAAAGCTGCTGGTGGGCAGCCTACAGCACCACTGGTGCTTTTGGTATCGTAGTGAACTTGTGCTGTGGAAGTGCAGAGAAGGCCAGTGCATTCACAGAGAAAAGAATACATTAAGCTACAACAGGATTTGGCAACAAATGCAAAGCATTGTTTGCTTTGCTGTTGCTGGAAGTGCAGAGGAAGACACAGTTTCTCATAAAGAGGCGACATTTCAGCTCATTTCTCTAATCCCAGAGAAAATTAAAAACCCAGAGGAAAACAAGGCTGTATCTTTGTCACTGGGTTTCTCCAAATTGCGTTGACTTGTTTTGTTTTTAGCTGCATTAGAAACCAGTTTCTTAGCTGTTTAGCTTCATCATATTATATTTATTTTATCTACACTTGAAAGTGATGGGTTCTGCTGGTCAAAGCCCTACATTAGACATCACTGGCAGCTTTGTCCTACCCTACACAGCCACAGCCCTTGAGGTGGCTCATGGGATGCATTTCCTTGGGTGCGAATCCAGATTCTGCCTGTCTGAACTGCAAATTCAGGTAGATGGGCTCAGATAAAGACCATGGGCCAAATTTTAAAAAAAGTGTGCACAACTGCAGATGTAATGTTTTAGACTGCTAAAACAAGGAAGAAAAGATTCTGCACCTCTCAGTTAATAACGTGTTACTCTCTAGCAAGTCTCATTAAATGCACCATTCAATCTAGTCAATGCTAATGTATGTGTCCACATACCTCCAGTTTGATCCATCCATATGTCTGTCTTGTTCATGGTTGGGAAAACCTTACTTTTAATCAGGATCTCCACTCAGTCTGGAAGGCTGATCACTCTTGCATGGTACTTTGCAGGATAAGCACCAGTTTGAGAAAATGTTTCCTTTCATGGAAACTGTGGGTTGAATAAGAGTCACTACCACAGCAAATTCACCATTTGAATGGCCTGTGTAATTTGATGGCTTGTCTGAACAGCTCTAAAAGCCTGCCTGCTCCTGACAGAGCTAGAGCCAAGCAGCAGCGTGGGCCGTGACAATGCACAGAGGGAAGCAGAGATAAAAGTCAGGTGTAGCTTTCCCACAAATGCCCCGTGGAGGACAGGAACCTCTCATGATGGACCACATGTATTCAACATCCATGTTGTAGCCAGGCTTGCTAGCTTCATATTTTCTCTTTTGGTTTTGCCTTAAGATAACCTTTCTGATTGCAGAAGACAAGATCCTTGGCAGTGATATTCATGGACTCAGTGCACACACCCTCACCTTTACTGGTTTTAAAGAGCAAGGATATTGCCAAGTCATTGTGTTGTTTAAATGGCCACTGATGACAGAAGGCAAGAATCAAACTCAGATGTATCTTAAGAAAATTTACCTCGATCCTTGTATTTTACTGAGACAGTTTCCTAGTGGACACAAGCTGCACGTGCTCTGTGCTGTGTGCTTTCCGGGTAATTTGGTTTTTTCCTTACCACATGCTCCTGGGAAATGCGTGGACTCCATCTCCTTCTTGAAGGACTCTGCTCATCCTTCTTACTGAGGAGACTTCAGTACTACACAGGTTTCATCAGGATTTCCCTGTGTGCCCTGTTCAGCTGGAGTCTCCAGACCTGGTTGTCTGTCTCCAGGCAAAACAAATCTTGCACGTGTTGTAAAACCTTTCTCTTGAAATGATCTCACCACTGAACAGCAACTGCTCTAGTGTGATGTTCAGAGCACTTCCTGAAACAAAAGGACATTGTCATGGCCAGGGACTTGTACAATGCACTCCACAAAAGGAGGGAAAAAAAGTAAATATAGAAAATTAGGGGATATTCAGAGTTGTAAGAGACACAACAAAAGGAAAACGTCCAGGAAATGACTCTACAATGGGGCCCAATCCAGACTCCTTGGTCCAGAACAGTTACTCAGGCAACCCCCCTCTCCCCCCACTAGTGACTGAGTGTGAGAGCACAGCACCCCTGGAAATGGGGACAACCCCAGCCAGAAATCAGTGAGAACCTTTCCACTGAGTTCAAAAGCCAGGCTCTTACTTTAATATCTAAATAAAGCCTTTAGGTTGCTAGCTATAGGCCTTCAGTCTTGACAGTCTGAGCCCAGTTGGGTGCCTTTAAAGCATCTTTCTCTGCAGATATTAACAATCATATTTTGTATTCACGTGTTCATATTTACCGCATGAATAACCAGAGGACATGTCAATGCAGCCCAAGCCTGTTTACCACTTTGTCATCTGGTCTAGGCCAGTCATCTTTGCACTGTCTAAAGGAGAAAGGAAGGTATTTCCAAAGGATAATTCATTCCATCCCAAGACAAATGGTGTTAGCAGAGAGAAGATAGGTCAAAACGCTGTTTGAAGATGCCACCATGGTCTACTGGGAAACACAGACAACTGACTTAGACTAAACACCTATCTGAGAAAAAAAAAGGGATGAATCCAACCATTGCGGTCTAAACCGATAACACAATCCAGATGCATAGAGCAGTAAGTGACCAGGTGGTGAATTTATCATACTACAGGGTAGTTTCTTGTAATGTAACAGGCTGATGAAATAGTTGATTTGCTCAACAGAATGCCTCAGCTTCATTACAAGAGCTAGTCTGGAGTCATAACAATTTGTCATAGGGCCCTGCATATATTTTTAGAAAATAGTTTAGAAATGAAAGATTATGTGCAAGCAATAACTTTTGGTCAATTAATCTACGGTTCTCTGTTCTGAAAAAGAATCCCATTTTTTCCACACTACATGCAGAAATTATATTTAATGCCCAATTATATTTAAATTAACAAAACCACTACGAGACTACAATACATTAAGACTACTAAAGATAGCCTGTCCCATCTAGTCCCCTGTGCTTCAGTAGCAATGGTTTTATTTTGAACTAGCAAGGCAGATTTTGCTACAAGCCTCTTTGGGTCAGAGAAGTACCAAAATACTTCAACAAATCTGCTTCTGTGGGGACTCTGAAAATAAAGAGGATGAAAATGTAAACAAAAAAAAAAGGCTTTGTGTGAATCATTTTACCTGGTGGGAGCAGTTCTTTATTGCTTAAGCATGGGCAGACCAAAGCCAATATATCCCAAGGGGACACATTTTAGATCTAGACTCATGACTCATTTAATTTTCCTTGTTACCCAAGGCAGAGGCAGATCCCATTGTCGCCCAGTCCTTCAGTGACATGTATCCCATTGCCCCAGCTGCCTCACAGCTTGAGGCAGGCACAGTGACCCCAAGACCTGCTCACCTCCTCATGATACAAACAGCAAGCGTAAGTCATTGATGCCTCCTTCCCACACAGATGTGGGACAGTGAGCCTGCTGGAGAGCAAAGTCCCAGCATGGATGATCCCACACAGCTGCAGGGAGCCCTGGCAGGTTGCCTCTAAAGCACCAAATGAAATGTCCTTCAAGAGAAGGTGTACCTTCTGTGGAAGATTCTCTATGAACAAAATGCCCGGTCACTTGTAAGCAGCAAATGCCAGCCCAGTCCTACCCCACCATTTGCTGAGGATGTCTGGGCAAGCACTGCAGAGCCAAGGCCCTCATAAATGCGCCTTCCTCAGGTTGATCCTGCTTCTGGGAAAGGCTCTGAAGATGTGCATGTTCACAGATGTCCACAGAGGATCTTTTTTGATATATGCTGTCTGCCCAGGGACTTTTCCACTCAAGGAATTTTTTCCAGCTGTGTGGAAAACCAGTAAAAGCAGGCATTTATCCAACATTTTCAGAAGAAGTTGTCCTTGCGTTAGTAGCTGGCATTGCTTCATTAAAGAAACATTGTATTGAAAATGATGTAAAAATTCTTTGGTCTATTAATCATTTAGTTTACATAACATTGTAGCTTTTAAAGGTTTTATGCAATGCCATAGCGCAGAAAAATGACTCTTCATGTGGAAATGCAAAATAATAATTCAGGTAACTCATGACTGCATCTCCTGACTCATGCCTTTCCATCAGCAGTGAATCCACCATCCCCAACAGTGGCCTGCTGCTCTTGCTTTGTATCTGCTCATGAAATAGTCTATCCATTCAAATTTGGTCATTCTTTCATCCCTGTCTGTCCCCCCTGTGGAGTTTTTCTTCCTAGTAGCCCAAAGGGGAAGAGCCTAAAGGACTGTCACGGGGGTAAGAATGAAGATGTGTTGGAGATTTCAAAGATAACATTTGAGAATCAAGGGACATCTGGGCTACATAACATGACTGTCAAGAGTAATGCCCTCCAAAAGCCATTCTAGTCCTGAGGGCAGTTCCCACTGCTACTTCTGTTCACACCATCTCTCTGCTAGTGCTGGTGTCCAATCTCTAACAGACCTGGAACTCGGAGAAAAACTCCATGAGAAAGTACTTCAATGGAGTTTGTTGGGGTGTGATGTTTAGTCTAGGGAAACAATATTCTTCTGTCCAGAGAATGCTGTGAAGCGTGAGATCTCATGGTCCTCAAGCCATAGCATCACCAAAGCAATAAGAGGACCTGGTCTTAGTGGGTTTGTGTGTCTGTGCGTGTTTTATCTTGACCTGCAAATTTCTATGTGGCAGGGTGGCTGATGAGGGATACTCTAAGGGGTGAAATTTGGATGGTGGGATGTGAAGAAATGCAAAAAGAAGGATAGCAAAGAGCCAGAATCTCCTCTTAAAACACAAAATGGACATAAGTGGCTGGTCTGAATATTGCTCTCAGTTCCTCTCTGATCTTTATCTGTCTTAGGTACATTTAAATGAATGTCTACTCTTCTAATTACCTCCTTTTATGAAGAATTTGATAAATTAGAGACAGAAAATATCTTGAGACAAAGTGGCTTAGTCTCAACCCAGTAATACTCTTTTGGACACTAGTTTTTAATATTTCCAGCAGAGCAGTTTTAAATGGCACCAACACCTTTTTTTCCTCCTGAAACTGTCCCATATGTTGCATGTCAGATGTCAGGAGGAACTGTTAACCTCCATCACCCATCTCAACACATCCTCTTTGCAGTCTTGCAAACAGCACAGTCTATACTTACACATCATTCGGCCAAGCTAACCGCAAAGTATACAAATTATAATTAATTGATGTAATTGTCTTTCTCATGGCTTCACTCCTCTTTTGGTGGATGAGAGAGGAGAGTCAGGCAGTGTCTGTCCCTGCAGCTCCCTTATAATTTTTATTCCTATTTTTTTACTTCTTTTTCCTCCATATACTTTGCTTTTCTTTACACCCTTAGAAGCAGCAGCCAGTGTGCAAGGCCAGGCACAAGGCTGCAGATGTTTAGACACACCACAGCAGAGCAATCCTTCAGATGCAACTGTTTAACCTCACACAACCTGCTGACACCACACTGCTTCCTGCTGGGAATATGGGAAAGGGGAAATGACTCCTGCTCTGGTCAGCCAGTTTCACCATCCAGCCAGCTGCTCCTTTGGCTCTCACATACCCATGTGACAAGAGTGTGGTCCCCTGCACCATGCGCCCAGGAAAAAAGCAAGCAAGGACTGACACCACAGAAGTGGTTTCTCCACTAGCAATGTACCCTGATGAGGGCCAGGAGCCCTGGGGCTCCCTTGTATGGAAACCAATCATCACTGAAACGGTTAAAAAACATATCTTGACAGGACATGCTTCTTCCCTCCACTTACAGAGGCAGAACCCAGTGACATCTTCAGAGTGTGAAGCAATGCCACCTTTCCTCAAGGCTGTCCTCCTGGGCTTGCTGTGTCATTCCCAAGAGACCCCAGAGCATGGCAGTGCTGGATGAGTCCATCTTAAGGCTGCTGAGGAAACCTTTCTCTCCAGCATGCTCCCCCTTCTGTCTTGTTGACTCCTCCCAAACCCCAAAATGTGGTCTGTGCATTTCCCTTTTGAGACAGATCACTTTTTATTAATTTTACAGTAAATCACTTCCCCATTTCCTTTGTTTATGGTTAGGTGGATTCGGTGGTTTCCATCTCCATGTGACGCAGCACTTGGCACAGGAGCACAGACCATACCATCATTTCATCGTATTCTGCATTGCGGACTCTCCTGAAAAGAAGGTAAAAGGGCTGGCTTCACACTGTCATTTCCCTTCATCCTCCTGCACCAGTTCAAATGGAAACTGCAGCGTTGCATCCTCAGTTCCTTCCTCCTTCAAGCAGGACAATCGCAAATGCAGCAAAGCTCAGATGCACACCCTGCTTCTAATGGCATGAATCTTGCATTCTGTTTTGGAGAGCACTGTGGCTTGGAGAGGAGGAGTAGCTGGTTGTGTCCCCCCGTTTCCTCAGGAAAAGCGAGGGGAATATCTGAATTCAAGGATGAAGGGTATACCTGCAGCCTGATGGCTGTGAGTAAGTTTGGGATCATGAGTCTGGTCTTCTCACTATGCAGACACCCTCTGAGACCCCAAAGGGAGCAGCCTGAGTCTCATCCTTGAGCACTCAGTCTCAGATTCCTCTCTCCCTCACAAAGCACTGTGGCTATAGGGTGGTCAGGCATGATAGTGACAGAGGATGTACCCAGACTGTGAACAGTTGAAATGCACACCAGGGCAGACAACCTCACTTTCCCCAGGGCTGGAAAGGGAGAGAGGAAGGAATTTTGACTTCAGTGTCATAAAGTAAAGCAGTCAGAGCTCAGATGCGGATATTAGTCCAGGCCTTCCCAAGGGGCTGGAACAGGCAGAGAGCAGGCAGTGA
Organism: Empidonax traillii; assembly: GCF_003031625.1. NCBI lineage: Eukaryota > Metazoa > Chordata > Aves > Passeriformes > Tyrannidae > Empidonax > Empidonax traillii. The sequence continues at coordinate 2,212,472 of NW_020955204.1, forward strand.
AATTGCCAGTGTTCCCAGGCAGAGGAATAGGTGCTGTCCCCCTCTCTGGGTGAATCGCAAAATTACCATCTAGTCCTTTATCCTCCAGTGAAGACTCTCAGTTCTCACCTCACTCACAGTTTTAAGTATTGCTCCAAAATGATAAGAGAATAATAACAAATACAGAGGATAATAATTGCTCCAAACAAAGGATACTGGTTGCCACCCTCAGAGACAAGGCAAGTCACCACACTGTCAGCCCTGTAAAGGCAGCATCTTCTCCCTGCTCTCCCTCTCTTCTGTCCACTCCCCTGCACCCAGGCCTTCAGGCGCCTTGCTGACAGCAAACAGCTGGCTGTCACTTTTTGAATTTCTTGTCTTTCTATGACTTGGGTCCCAACCTTAAAGTCATTTCAATGCCATTTTTCTTCTGTGCTAAATTGCAGGTCTGAAAATCTCCACCTCGCTGCAGGCGGCACGTGTGGCAAGGATCCTGCCGTGCCCATGCCAGGTGTTTCTCTTCCTAGGGACCTGGTCAGTGCCAGTCCCTGAGGGCACACATTCAAGCAGGTTATCGTCTCTATGGAGATCTCCCAGCTCCCTCTTAGCCGTCCCTCCCTTCTCTTACAGCTTTCTGTTTATTGTAAACAGGGTCCTCATCTTGGCTGGAGATGGTAGCTCTGCTTTGCCTCGATCACCTGCCCACCCAAGTTGCTTTGCAGCCTGCTGTTGCCTGGGAAAACAGCAACACCATCCTTTGAAAATAACCTGCACATGGCAGAGGGCTCTTTTCATTACTGGATTGCTTTTTCTTTCCACACCCCTATTATGGGATTTGCCTGGATCTCTCATGGCAGCTGCAGCATTACGCTGCCAACAAGGACTGTGTTTTTGTGCATGAGGAGAGTGTTCAGGAAGAGTTTGTAGGAGGGAGGCTGGGGGCTGCAACCTCTAAACCCCACTCCTTCCTCCAGCAGCATCGTCTCATCACAGGAAAGGCAGAGGTGTGCCCAAGCCTGGACTACTGAGTAGCCGTACAGCCTTTCCCCTCACTCACATCCATAGCATGTCTTGATTCCACCTGAGCAACTGGGAAAGGGGTCTGAACTTTTCCCAGGTCTCCAGGATTCACCTACTTCAAGCTCCATATAGTGCAAAGGTTCTGTCTCCCATCCAGTATCTTCCGTCCATCTTCCAAAGCCCACCACAGATGAGGGAGCCCCATAACTAACAGCATTTTTGTCATGATCCCCCAGTAGCAGTACAACTCTACCTTGCCTTTAGTGTGGTCATGAAGACAACCCATGGCTGGGAAACACTGCCCTCTCCTTCAGGATTTTTTAGAAGAGATTTGGGGGAAAATGTGGAGAACTAAAGGCACCCGTGTTTCTTCCTAATCTATCACCCAACTCTCCAATGCAGACAGCTGGCACATCCCCTTTGCATCACTACAGTTCCTCTTCTCCTGACAGTATTTTGAGGATGTATGTTCATACCAGTGAGCTGTCCTAAAACAATTTCAGGTCAGCTCAGGTTTCTGTCCCCCTCTCTGAGCAGAGGAGAAGCACTGAGCTTTTCTACGCCAGGCTATATCTATCTTGTACTTGAGAAAATGCTGGGAAGGGTATGTGCATGTAATGTTCAAGTTGTACCTGGTCTTCAGAAGGCCTTGAAACCATCACTTCATCACTTGGTGCCTCAGTTTCCCTCACTGGAACATGAAAATTACACTTCTCTCCTTTCAGAAGTATTTTGATGCCTTCAGCAAAACACAAGCTGGAAAAGTCTCTGTGAATGGATGAAAAGTTGCATCTGTAGTTTCCTGTAACAGAAAAGGCACTACGTCTTTGGAGCTTGCCACTGATATAGCAGAAAGCAAAAATCCTTGTAAAATTGTCCTGGGACAGTTTTGTCACCCAGCTTCTCTTAAAATAGAACAAACTAGTAATGCCAGCATGACTTACCATGCTTCCAGCTCACCCTGCTTTGCTTCATCCAGACAGCTCCCAGAGGTGCATGCGCTGCTTCTGACCCACGGGTATATGTACCTGACCTGCACACAGGCCACAGAAGTGCAGATTCACAAAACATAGCAGCAGGGAGACCTATGCAAATTCCTGTCCAGCAGCTGGCAGGAGGGTAACCCCTCCCAGCGCCTGGCACACACCACGTGTCACCTGGACATTGAGCATCACAGGACCATTGCTGCCTGTCAGCCCCTCTGTAACATCTGCCCTATAAGAGCTGCAGATGCCCCCATTCAATGCGAAAAAGACCACCAAGAGGACAACACCAGCAACGATTCATGTGGAGATCTTCAGGAGAAACAACCACTGCTTTTGGAAGAGTGATGTTGGAAGGTCTCTCTTCCATTCTCACATTCTTGCTCCTAGAACACTCTCACCATTAAGGTTAGGATGCATTTTCAGGGAGGGGGAAAAAAAAAAAAAGAAAAAAAAAATCTTTCGGTTCCTTTCACCTCCAAGTCAGAAATAAACTTCCCTACTTTTACTGTTCAATACAGATTTTTTTCCTGTTTTTTAAACAAGTCTTTTTGCCTGATCTGTACTCAGAATGTACTCAATGAAATCTACATTTTACTGTTAACAAATTAAGGCTTTTCAAGGGGCGTGCTTGTAAGTCAGTAACAAAGAAAGCAAGACCCAGAGTTTCAGTGTCAGAAACTGACTTTCTTTGACATAAGTTGTCCAAACACTTTCCTTAGACTGGAGAAGTCCTTTTTCTCCAGGGAAGTTCAAGTCCATAGAGATAGTGCTCCATCTACACTCCTAGGGCAGCTCATACAGCATAAGCTCAACTAAGAAGACACTCATGTGGACCTCAGTGAGCCTGAATGATGCAGTCCTTCAAGTATTGGATGACAGTCAGGACAGTCAGAGTTTTTTCTGCACTGGTGCACTGCAACTTTTCCCATAACCTCCCCTCAGGAAAGCAGCACTCTGTGGAGGCAGTGGGAAGCAGGAGAGTCAGTGCTGGCAAGTACAAACATTGACGGGTGGGCAAATCAGGTCCTTCACTTACTTAAAGTAGGCTGGCCCACAGTTCAGTGCCTGACTGGGTAAGTGTCTCTCACAGCCAGTATTAATGGAGGGCAAGTCATGCTGCCTAATGCACTAGCCTAGTTGAGCCAAACTCCACGGTTTCATGAAGCAATCCCATCATTGAATGTGGAGAATTATCACCTTTAGGCAGAGAAAAAGGTTATAAGAATGGATATACAAGTGAAACATGGATACCAAAAATGGTGAAAATTTATGAGATCACCTTGTCCTTCCCCCACACTTAGTCAACACAGGATTGTTCCGTGCTGGACTCCGGAACAATGCCACTTAACCTAGATGCAGTCATGCTGCAGGAACTGCCAAACACAATGCAATGAAGACCAGAGAATGAGCTCATATGAGTTAATCCAATTCCTGCAATAAAAAAATTCGGGGCTCTCGTCTCCATCCTGCAACGTTCTCTTGTACAACCTTTTACATATGTGCTAACAGTCAAACACAAGCTGGAACCACTGGTGGGCTGGTGAAATAACATCAATCTGGGAAAATGCAGCACAACAGTACCCACAGATGTTCTTGCTACTAAAACTGTTGCTTAGTTTAGGTGGAATCCATAAACCTTGTTATTTAGAAACATTCAGAGAGCACAGCTTTATTTCCAAGAATGCTCACGGAAGGGAAATCCATTGTGTAGGCCAACATGAATAGACCCTCAGTGTGCATTTTGTATGGGAAGCATCCAGGTGGCCAGTGAGAAAATAACTTCTTATCAAGTAAAGTAATGCATCGAAGCTACCGATATTCCCAAGCAGTTAGAAGGCATCCCCATCTGTGAGGCATACGTCACCCCAAGAGGGGTCCGAAACAATGCTGCACAGCACACACACAGCAGGAACAGCCAGCCACACTGCGGCAAGTCCTCTCCGCAAAATCTACCACCAACCAGAGTGCTCACACTCTCTATTTGCAAGTCATGTCCAGAGTCACAAAAACACACTTAGAGCGTAGAAAGGAGCATCCCAAATAACTGTCGGACTGGTATCTTACAGTGCCTTATGTATAACAGACCTTGAAACAAAGGGTTAAAATCCATTGTAGAGTCCACTGAAACACTTTCCTGGAACTGGCATGAGCAGCAAGCCCATCTCCTCCTCCTTAAAATCATGCAGCTGATAGAAAGCAGAGTCTTTCATCACTATTTTGTATGCATAATTAGGTTTAATTTGCAGAGCAATGAGTCCTTAGCTTGTAAGTAAGTGCATATACACACAGACGCACACACAGAGTATGTTCATTTTTGTGACTGATAGTCAGAAACACAATTCCTCAGCCAGAGTTTGGGCAGCAAATACAAAAATACATTTTGATAATACAGGTCCTGGAATGCAAGAGCATGCACAAAAAGCTGTGCAGTGAGTGCAACACATTGTAAACAGGAGAATAAGTAAAATAAACAAATACATGTCATTTCATCTGGGTCACAAGTTGACTCAATGTGACATTTCCTTTTGTAGTGAAGAACATTGGAGAAAAGAGAGCCTATTTATACATACTGGAATATATTTGGGTAAGTTTTTTCCTAACTCTCTTGGCTATTTTTGCAGTTAGCCTGTCCAAGAGTTTAGAGGCTTTTCTCCATTTCAAGATCCAGATTTTCTTTCTACTTGAACTCACAGGATCATAATTCATAGTCCTGCATCCTTAAACATTACATTGCTGTATGGCTGTGAGCAATAATCTCACCATGTGATCTTGCCCCAAAATCACGAGAGGTTAGGCTGCAAACAGTAGCTCTAACTTCAATACTACCAGCTTTTTAAAACATATGAGACAACCTCCATGTTTCCCATGTTTGCTTTTTTGTCCTGAGTGATGCTTTGCAGCTGTGTCTCTTCCAGCAGCAAGGCAGCCAGGGTTCCCTGGGGAGCCCATTTACACTGTTGCTCTTGAATGGCTAAAGTGGGAACACGCGTCCTATGTCTCTGGACACACAGCGCTCACACACAGAGCTCTCTGAAGCCATGTGGGTGGTTTTCATGGAAGAGGAAATGTTAGCTAAAGCTCCTCTTGCTCTGTCTGCCTCATACAGAGCGAACATAGTCCTGATCTCAGACATGTCCCTCATAGAATCAACCCGGCTGGAAAAGACCTCTGAGATCATCAAGTCCAATCCTCAATCCAACACTGCCATGATTACTTGACCATGGCACTAAGTGCCACATGCAGTCTCATCTTAAAAACCTCCAGGGATGGTGAATCCACCACTTCTCTGGGAAGCCCATTCCAAAGCCTGATTACTCTCTCTATAAAAAATTTCTTCCTAATTTTCAACCTAAACCTCCCCTGGCACAGCTTAAGATTGTGCCCCTGAGCTGAGCTCCCTGAGCATGGGCATGGTGCTGTGGTCAGGACTGAATATACACATGGGGGGCACTGTGCTGGAGGTTACCTACACCAGAGCAGAAGGGAAACAGCGATAGCTGCTAAACTCCTTGTGCAGGTTTCCATCCAGAGCATTCAAAGTACCTTGCACAGCGAATAGGAATCACAGGGAGGGATAAGAGGGAAGAAAAGAGTCATCCAGCGAGACAGCAGACTGTAGAATACATGTTTGGAGGGCCACATCAGGCTAGAAGCATCACAGGATCTTACACAGAATCACTCATTTACCATGCACAGCAGCAGAGTATGGCAAGAACTAATAACATGTGAAATCCTACAGAGAAAGCCAAGCCTTGTTCTGGACTATGCACCCCTCTGTGGCCCTTTGGGAAGGTGGCAATGCAAAACCGAGACTCACTGTGAAATATAATGTATGTCTGTGTTGAGGGAGTTGGAGAAACCCAGAGATAGGCTTTTCTTCTAACAAGGAGTTGAGTGAACACTGGCCAAAACAAGCAAATGCCCAGAGCTCCCTGTCCAGAGAGTGAGGTCTGCAGTACTGATCAAATGAGATTATAGTCATCAACAGCTCATCAACCCTGTGGCAAGGCAAGAGTAATCACCTCTGCTTAGCACAGGACCTGAGACAGGCCAAGTGCAACTACATCGGTGCTGGGAGCAGCACAGCAAGCCTCTGCCCCGGGTCTCCAGGGTTCACACTAAACAGGGCCCAGTGTGGGCAAGGCCATCCATCTGAGCCGGGCAGGAACAGTCGCCCAGTAGAGAAGGAGACAGGAAGAGGATCTGCGCTTCAAGGCTGTTGGCTGTGCATCACCAACTTTGCTGCCGTCCACACGACTCCCCGCATCACCCTGGTGCTTCCCCTTGGGCCCCTGGCAAGGGGGTCCTTGGGCTCACAACTCACTGCGGCTGCAAGGTTGGCAGGAAAGGCTGACCTAACCCTGCACCAAGCAGGCCCTCAGACCTATTGTCTTGAAATCAGGGTAATGATGGATGCCTAGGATGTTTCATCATTTCCCAGCACTGTTACAAGGCCCACATTTAAACCTCATCAGAAACTTTTTGGTTTCCTTTCTGATTTTTATGTGCTTGGAGTGCTGGCCATACCTCCCCCAATCTTTGTTCTCCTGTTATTAAAAAGCAGTCCAATTTTCAGAGAATGAGTAGTGCTGTAGAACAAAACTGTTAATGAACTTCTTGCATTAGCAGCAAGATCCCAATGAGGTGTTTGCCACTTGGGTTATGTCCTTCACATCCTCTCCATCCCTCTTCCCCAACCACCCAGGCTCCATCGCTCCCATCTCAGCTTTTTCCCACACTTGCCATGAGGTCAAACAAATGAAAGGCTGGATGAGTCAGCAGTAGAAAACAGGGCACTTAGATGAAGAGATTAAGACAAGAAGGTTAAGAGGTGGAGAGGCTAAGGGCCCTAGACTGAGCTTAAATAGCACACTGGGCCCATGGGTGTGGGGAAGCCCCAAGTGAGGCTTGTTAGGGTCGTCACTGTTCTGTGGTGCCCTCGAGGCCTGGCACGGTCACTACATTCATGCAGAAATTAATACCCTAGGGTTCCAGGCTCAAACTGGGCTTTTATTTTATTGCCATAATAAGAGCTTATAGAAATAGTGGTAGCTATACCACTATCATTTGGAAAAGAGATTATGTGCAACAACTTGCGTGTTTCAGTGGCTAACATAATAATGTGGCAGTTGGCAAGCTGTTTCTCCAAGAGGTCTAAAGGTGCAGCTGTTCTCATCACCAGACCCAGATGCTTTCAGTTACTGTTGAAATTGTGCCACAAACCTGCTTATGGGTTTTTTATGATTTTTCTTCCTTGAAAGCACCTGCTTAAGACGCATGGCTGGTTTTGTTATTAGATAGTCAGGAAAGGCAAAAGTGGAATTCTGCTTTCAGGCATTTTGTGGAGTGAGGTGAGTTCTCATGTTGGAAGCACCTCTCTTGTAAGCTCTGCTAATAAATTCACCTATCTCTGCTCCCCAGACTTGCCCTCTACCTCCAGGACACTTGAAATAGGCAGTGTGAATTAACCTGCTTCTTGCAAGTAGGCTGGCTTAGGAAAATGCAGATCACTGTGGCAGTGAATACAATGTACGTATCTACAGAGCTTTAGCAAATAACTCAGATAAACCAGAGAGGGAGAGGATGTTCTCTCAGAAGATGAGATTTTCTCATCTTCTCTGTGATTTTGATCCTTAGTATGAGTTATTTATGAGCTGTTATTTGCACAGGTAGTTGAAAATGTGTGAAGAAGTTAGATATAGGTGACTCCTGCAGGGACAGGACCTATGCAATTTGGGAAGAATAATGCTGTCATTCAACTGAAAAAGACCCACATTCATATGATCCCAATGCCATCATTGGCATACAGGGGCAGCAGGGCCTCCCCTTTGGAGCAGGAGGAAACAATTTGCAGTCACTGGAAGAGGCAGCCTGCTGGAGGCAGGCAGCATGTGCAAGCCTGTTACACTGGAGGTCCCTGTGCTAAGAAAAATAACTTGGCCGTACTTCTTCTGTGCTGTTGGTAGGCAGGACAGCCCCAGTGGTTTCCTCAAACCAGTGAGCAAGTGGACAAACAGGGATGTGTGTTGTGCTTGGAGTCAACTGCCTGCCCATCTACACCCACCTGTTGGTGCAGGGATCTGTCATCTTTTGCTGAGCAGTGCCACTGGTGCCTGGCTTACCTAGGGCTGGCAGACCCCCATGCAAGTCCAGGCTGCTCTCAGCCCTTGCAGTCAGCCTGGCCTGAGGCCAGGGAAGGTGGTGCGTTCATGGCTGAAAAGACATCCTTATGGGGCTCCTCGGGCACCCGCTCACCAAGGGTGCTCAGAACATCCAGGGGTTTTACTCACAATATGTAATTAGGACTTTTCACCCCTTCTCCTATCCCCTTCTTAGTTTTGGCCTTTCTCCTTTAAAGTCTAGCAGCATGATTTCCTCTTGCCTTGCTTACGTCTTTGTCAATGTAAAATAGATCTCCAGCCTGAAGGTACTAAAGTATTACTGCTTTTGCAAAGCATGGAGTTGCAACCTAAGAAGCGAATGAGAAGGGGACAGGGTACCTGGGGTCCTCATTCCCAAAAATGAGCTTGGTTGACTGTAGCTCATCGGCCCTCTTGCAGACGTGCATCTCATTCACACAGCCCGTTTCCTTCTTATTCTTTCTTTAAAATAACTGAGATCACATCTAACAAGCCCCCTGATATTGGGGCTGGATGGACCTACCTTTTTACACTAATTAATTTAGAATAAACAGATTGCTTCCAAACCACCAAAGAAAGTCACCCCTCTTGCAAAGTGGTTGTTGTTGTCGGCGGACATCGATGTGCCGTGAAGAAAATTCTGTCACGTGGCTTGACTTCAGAAAAGCATGAGAAAACAGTAGCAGCCTTCCCTTAGATAAGAAGCCACAAACAAATCAGAAACAAGAAGCTAAAACTCAATTCAAGGTTTACTCCAGGATGGACGTCTTGGTACGATAAATTAAGGTGTTTTTCATTATTAAAAATAAACAAAGCAATGAAAGTGAACCATGTCACCATTCATATGCTTAAAAAACATCTTTAATCTGCTTGGGAAAATCTTTTTTCCCCCTAACAGGAAAAAATATTAGTTGTCCAGATAACAAGCAAAACAAAATCAACCAAAGGGCATCAAGAGACTTCCTGAAATTGAAAAAACAATGTTTTGTGTAACAAGTTTAAAAAAAAAAAAAAAACACAACAAAAACAACCACGCGCAGCAAGCAGAATGATTCCTCCAGCTTCTTCAGGTCGTCAGTGGTTTCAGGAACATGAGGAAGAGCTACACAAGCAGTCAGAGTTTTATTTAACCTTGCAGCATTTTACAACTGTCCTAAGCCTCTTCCCTTCTCCCTTCCCCCCTGTGCTTCCCCCCCCTCCCCCCGGAAACCATTTGTCTTTCTAGTGCCTTATTTTTAACAGCTCAGCTCGGCCCCAAAGGGACATGTGTAAAAACAACGAAAGAACTTAATCCAGCAACTTTGGAGTTCCCAGGACTGAAATAGCAAGCCTGATGCAAATCAGGATTGAGGCTGCTTTGGAAGAGGGAGCAATACCTCCTCCTCTTGCGGGAGAAGGAGGCACAGCTAAACTGACAGGCAGCCCAGACACTCACCTACCCTGAGACTGGGAGATGCCAACAATGTTGGGCTCAGCTTGTAGGGTGGCCAGGGGACCCCATTCATCCTGCAGTAAATAAGCCCCTGGAGATGCACAGGGAAGTTTGCACAATGTCTGCCCAAACTCAGTCTGGATCCTTGCCAGTGCTGGGAAACTTTCATTCTCATGAGTTCACAAATTTCACCTTCAAGAGCCTGATTTAAACAATACAGGAGGTGGTGTGGCATTCCTCCCCACATCCCTCTAGGCCACTGCACTGTGAAACCACAGGAAATATTAGCTGTGCCTGCTAAGAACTTTTAGATCCCAACAAATTACTCACATTTGATGTATTTGGAGATTTTTTTGTTTGTTTAAAGATTTTCACGGGTTCGTTTGTGATGCTGGTTTATGCAGTTTCTATTGTTTGGCCATGTAGTTTAAGCATAGCAATGTGGGGTTCAAAGGCCTCCTGTGTGGCAGTTACGCTGGTTTTAAGTAGCACTGTTGCTTACAATCGGGTAATTAAGCCATGAAATTATATCTGCTCCCTAATAAATACGCACAGTGGCAGGTCCAACCCTCACACATTTATGAGCTGGTTTCAGATATGGTCTCTGAGATGCTGAAAGACCCTTTCTGTGAATATTTACATCAGAAGTTAGTCCACTGAATGTTTGCAAAGACTAATCCCTAGGCAGGTGTAGTAGTAGTCAAAGCAAATTGGTTTAGAAATGTCAACATATATTCATGGATTATTTGCCCAGCTTAAGTACTTACAGTAAATGTCAATAGATCTAGGAATAAGGTTCAACTTGCTAGTAAGGAAACCCCCTAGCCTGGCAGCAAATGCACGCATCACAACAGGAAAGCAACACAAACCTGCTGACCAAAGGAAACCCACCAAGGAGGGTGATGGGAGAGAAAAGCACAGTCAAATCTGCATCCACATTTTCTAGGGCTATTCCACCACGGAAAGGTTGGTAATCTATGGTGCTTTCAGCATATCTGATCTTCCAAGCCAGCACAAGGTCCCTTTGTTCAGCAGCGTGGTTTCCAGCTGCCCAGAGCTGTTCTCCGAGGCAGCCACCGGGCGCCGGGTGAAAGGGGCACATTTCCCATGTGGGTGCACAGCACATAAGCATCTGGGTATGTTCCTAATGCTCACCTGCACCCTTTGGCAAGGTGACACTCGCACACCTTTCCTTTTCCACCAGACAAAGGACTTGCCTGTGTTCCACCAACAGACCGATTCATCACACCCCTCTGCTGGCTAGGAGCAAGAAACCTTTTAATTGATAAATCAAGTGATATATGGCATGTTTGTGCTGCATACAGTACACCAGGGCCTCCACTCGTGCAAATGGGAGGCTTTGCCACCACCACTTTTTACAAGAAGACAGAGCTCTCTCCCACGGCAGAGTATGGACAGCAACATGCAGCCCAGGGCAGCTCTGGGCTGGCTGTGCACCACTCCATCCCTTGCTAACCTTGCCCTTCCTAAGCAGCCTGTCCAGGGTAGGGAGCAGCCAGAATGGAGAGCTTGTGTGTGGGAAAAAGTCCCCATGCTCACTGCTTTAAGGAGTCATCTTTAATAACAATTGATAGAATATCTTTTTATTTTATTTTTATGTGATGGCTTTTGTAGACCTGTGACACTTGTCCTACCCATGGGCACCACTCCTGGAGCATAAAGCTGTCCCTGTGGGCAGTAGGCTGTCAGCTGCTCCCAGGTAAACCTGAACACCCAACAGACACTTCCCTCTTTGTCCACCTGAGTTTTGTTACAGGATAAGAAATGTGCCAGAGACCACAAACCTCTGCAGCAGCCACAGTCCTTCCTGCAGTACCACACTTGGCATAAATCAGCCTAGCGCCGATTGCAGCTCTTCCCTGGCTCTGTGGCTTGGCTGATACAGGAAGGCTGACTCTTAATCTTACTGACACCCTGTTTACACCAGGGAATCTGCTTTGATTGCAGCTGGCTGTCAGCTTCCCTTCACCAGACTTGCCTTGCACATGCCCATCCCTTGCAGGCACTGTGGGAAGCACAGCCCTGTGCCCCAGCCACAGTCCTTGGCTGCCCAAAGGGACAGGTCACCGCAGAGCCATGAAGTACCCATCAAGCAAGGGGAAAAACTGCACAGCTCTGCTGCCTCCATTTGCCCAGCATTCCTGATCAAGGGCTTCATCCTGCAAAGTCACCAGACCCATCTTGAGCCAAAGTGCACTCACTCAGCCACACCATATCCTGACAGGATGTCAGCAGTAAACAGTAGGTAAATACTCATGCTTTATCATTGGTTAGTATTTGTTGTTTTTAGAGACCTGGACTAAAATTCCCACTGAAAAAAAATGTGTACAACAAAAGTAGCTTCTATTTTCTGCCCACAAGAGAACCATGTGAAGAGAGCCATTTCCTTCATCATTATTCCCCACACAAAAAAGTTTGATGACGTTTGGATCACTTTTTTAGATCTGTTGCATCTGTCTACTTAGTTGTTGGGAAAAGACTTGATTTATTAACAAACATATTGTGGATCAATAAGGAGCTATCCCTGTTCCCCGCAAGTGTTTGCCCTTTGCAATATATACCTTCCCCGGGTCAGTAAAATGAGTCAGAAAGCCCTGCAACCATCCGTGAGGGGCAGAGCAAGCACTCCCAAAGGGTGACTGTTGTTCACACCACCCAAATTTGGTTTGGGCAAATTATTTGGGGTGGTATTTGGAAGTGAGCTCTCCGCAAAAAGCACATTCCTTCAAAAAAGAAGGAGTAAGCGAGTGCAGCAAGCAGAGCCTTATTTTGGCATGATTAAAACGTAAATAGATATTTGCTGGAAATCACTGGCAGCATTTGCTCAACAAAGGTTATTGTGAGAAGATATAATTGATATTAATGTCTAGGGTTATCTCATCTGATTGTATCAGCAAAATATGGGACCACTTGGTAATTACTTTTAACATGATTTTCGCAGGAGAACAGTCGATGCTGGAGAACAGAGTTGTCTTTTTAAATGCAGCAAAATACTGCCTAATTATGAATTAAACCCAAGGCTGAGCCAAGTTAGCAGCCTCTGGATTGATTTTGAGCAAGCAGTGCTTTCCCATTAAACTTCGGATGATTCTCATAGTCATTTCTCCATGGAAGTAACACTTTTCTGAAAAAAATAACATTGTTAGCCTGCAGAACACTGAAATTATACAATAGCTGCCTGCTTGGAGCTCACTCGCCACCTGCTTTTCCTTGTTTTGTTTTCTAGCCTCTAATTACTGAGCAGAGTCAATTCCTAATGAGGCAGTTTGATTTCCTGTTTTTCATACTTCTTGAGCTGCTTAAAGAGCCTGTCCAACATAAAAGGAACCCTTTTCTAAACAGATTTTAAATTAATTATAATAACCTTGGTGGTTGTTGTTTTTGTTGCTCTCTGTGTGTGCATGTGTGTATGTGTGTGCGCACATCTGAGTTTTCCATGGCTGCATTTCTCATTTAACATTTCCACACGAAACAACCTTTTTTTTCCCCTCCTGTTTCCCTCCCCCCCCCCCCAACAATGCAAACTGGAAACTCTTGTCCAGGAAATTGTAGCCACAGAAACACTGTGTCTGGGGCTGAGGAGGAAAAGGTGGTGATGTCATGAATAATTGGGCTGTGAGAAAAAAACGGAGCATGAATAAGGAGGGAAATATTCTGACGTCTGTCTTTAAAGCTGGAAGATAAACACTTGCTGTGAATGGTACATTGCTGCCTTCCAAAAGGGCTGGTAGGAAGAAGAGCGGTACTAAGTGACTGCTCAGAAATATATGAATGATGCTAATGAGGTCTCCCAGCCCTCTCCTAGCCCCACCAAACACATGTAACGCCTCTCAGCTTGTGTCTCAGTGCTTCCCCTGTGGATAACAGTGGCACTGGAGAGCTGCTGCATTCTTGGGATTTACGAAGTCTTAGTCCTCCTGCTGCCTTTTCTCCCTGCCCACTCTGTCCCTGCCTGCTCTCTGACCCTGTGGCACAGTAGGAGGCGGCTGCAAGCTCAGACTTCGCCAAGATGTTCCAGCAGATGCTACTTCTTGCTGGCTGGCCACAGGAATATTGCAGATGAGTTGCTTTGGTGCTTGGATGGTACAAAACACTGCCACTCAGAGCCTCCTGGCACAGCAGCAACTCCTGCCATCATATACCTACGTACCCTCAGCACATCAACACCCCTTGCCCCAGTTCCAGGATGGCATTTGCTGAGGCCACTCACAGAAGCACCTAAGAACTTTGCTACAGTGTCAGTTCCCCCGTCACCTTGCTCCTTCCATTCTCCAGCTGGAGGCTGCACAGAGGAATCTCCCGTAGGATCCTTCATCTGCAGCAGAGCCCGCTGTCAGGCACTGCAGCACTGAGAAGGTGGCTGAGGATTGCTGTGGGTTTGAACAACAGCAGCAAGAGTGTTGTGCTGGGCCGCTTGAAAAGCACATAGAAGAAAGGCACTCCCTGTCCCAGAAGGTTTGGAGAAAAAAGCAACAGGCTTGCCCTAGTCAGCCCCTGGACCGGCTACATTTATGAGTGAATGAAGTTTCTCTGTGGAAACTACATATGAAGCCCATTGAAAAAAACACAGTCTGCGGCTAGAAATTTAGGGAAAGGCAATCCATGCTATAGCTCTACAAATTCGAGTGAGCCTTGGCTGGGGAGGGCTGCATTCCAACCCCACCCAAATCATAAAGCTGAGAAAACTTCAATGGGCCCTAGCTTCTGGATTATTATTATTATTATTATGACAGGGTTTTCCTCTCGGGATTCAGACTCTCTGTAAATGGTGGGAAAAAGCATTTTATACAACCTCCAGTCTCCACATGACAAAGTGACTGCCTATTCCTACAGTCATCTGAACAGAATAGACGGAATAAGCTATTGTCTGTGCTCAGAAGTCAGCGACTGCACCAGCACTTGATTGGTCCAGGATGTAGAGGAACAAAAAGGTCATTGAATAAAAGAAGAACAATACTTTTCATGAAACAAATGAGCTTTTGCTAATTTATAACATGTTTGGATTGGGTATCATATACATCAAAATGATGTAATTAGTAAATGTCATTTTCTGCAGAGAGAGAGTTCAGCAAACCCTTAATGATGGGAATTTCCTGCCCTGGACTGGAGTCTCTGGACTACTAGGGCATCATAAAGATGCTGTATTTCACTAATAATTAGAATGGGCACGAAGTGGGACCTAGGTATGTGACAAGGGGAAAAAGGAAAAAGTTCACCCACTGTGAAGGTTAGTTGCACTGAAGGATTAATGATAGAAATACAATGGGCTGAGGGTGATTAAAAACTGTCTTTCACATTTCACACTCAGTGTTTGAAACCTGGAATCTGAATTGTTCCTACCTCCAAATATCAACATTCATCAAACCCGTTGCCACTCAGGTGATGATTTTTCTGCAATGGGCACACTCATGGGCTTAATCCCAAAGCATCTCAGTCAGAAGGGCAGAAGTTTTGCAGTTTGTACAGCACTCTGCTGAACACATTAAGTTGCAAGGGTGATTTTCAATGAGACCTTCATGTGCTCAACACCAGCTTCAGAGTGTGTTGCTCCTCCGCATACTCACAGACACGCACAGTCACAGTGCAAGGCAGGACCACACCAGGGGTTACACTTTCTAAGTCTGAGGGAAAAACTGCTCTCAAGATGCTCTTCACTCAAATGGGAGTCAGGAGTACTGGAGACTTTGTGTGGAAGACATTTCTCAAGTAGTGTCATTCCAGGTTGCGTTAGGCCGTGTCTCAAGACTCACGATGCTAGCAAAGCCAGACCCCCTGCAAGATATGAGGAACCTAGGAACGTACAGAATCTACTTATTAAGAAAAACAGTAAGTATTTTGCTCTTTCTTTGCAAGTTAGACTTGAAACTAAGCTGAGGGTAGACTTGGACAAGCCCATCAGAAAGAGCAGCTGGCTGCAGCAGTGAAAGCCAAAAGATCTAAAACCCCTCTTCAGATATGTGTCTACCATCTTCAGATAAACATATCAGCTACATTAGAATCTCCTTACATCTCTTCCTTCAGGTCCCAAAGCCAGTTTTAAACTGAATATTGCTATAATGACTGCAAAACATTGTTTCTGCTTGCAATATAAAATCACAGAATATCTTGTGTTCGAGGGGACCTTAAGGTCATGTAGTCCAACCACCCTGCAATGAGCAAGGACATCTTCAGCCAGATCAGGTCGCAAGGGATGAAGAGACAGCAAACAGCTAGGGGTCTACCAGACTCAAAGAGGCTATGCCCTGACCTAGCTGCTCAGACTTGGGAGATCATAGAAAACCACCAAGTTTTTGTTTTCATTTCATAAGCTTCTGACCCTTTGCCTCCAGAAATTTTGCATCGGTTTTTGGTTCCCAAAGCTCCTGCTGTAGCATGAAGATCCTCAGGATGCGTCAAGAGCAGAGCGGTGCACTCTGTTCCTCAGGGCTCACGAAGCTCAGCTGCTCTCAAAGTGACACCAATAGGGCAGGGCACTGAACTGAGTTGCCACCTAGAAAATTTCTTCCCTGTGGTGGAAAAATCCAATAGGCAAGTAGGTTTATGAACAGAATCTCCTCTGGCAATGGCCACAGCATTCTCTAAGCTATGCAATAAATACACTATATTTGTTCATGTTTCCTTCTTTGCAGGAATTGCTCAGGCACAAATAAAACAATAACACAATTTGGAAAAACTTCCTTAATCATTGGTACTGTAACTTTATTCTTTTTGGCAAATTAAATGTATGTGGAAACTAAACCAAAGACCCAAAGGGCCAGTAAACACTAATCACAGAACCTCTTCTGCCTGTAATGGGCATGTCTGAGCAGGAAATGTTTAACTGTTAAGGGATTTTCACCTCCCTATTAGCAAAGGAAGGACACCTCTAAATGTGACATTCTTGTCCCCAGGAAATACCCTTACATTCTCTTCTAGCTCAGAAAGGAAAACACTCTACTGCAAATAATTTACTTCACACCCGCTTCTTTCCCTAATTTTAGTTTGTTTTTTCAAAAATTCCTTCTGCTGCCAATTTTTCTATCTTCTATGAAGATTAACCCAGCAACTCCCATATTTGCGAGCATCTCCAGTGGAAATCTGCTAAATGAATAGTCTTCAGTCAACAAAACCATATTCTGATGGGCCCTGGCTTAGCCAGCTGCATTTCTGTGAATCTGAAAAAAAAAAAAAAAAAAAAAAAAAAAAAAAAAAAAAAAAAAAAAAAAAAAAAAAAAAAGCATGAATTTTTGAATTTTCTCCTTGGAGGGAGAGCCAAATGCAGAAAATGTTACCACACATTCACTGATCCCCTGTACACACCTACCACTTCTGTGCTCCCAGCAAAGCAAACATCATCGAGACCCTCTGTGTGTAGCTGATGTGCAATAGCTCATAACCCTCAAAAGCTCCACCATGGGTCTGGACTGCAGATGCATCAGGTAGCAGCACTCAGCCTTTCTGGCTGGGGGAATGCATTATCTGTCACCTGAGACTGGATAAAACTGTACACTTTTCTCTGGCTTTTCTCTGGCATGGGACCATGTTAGAGGGCACACAGTGTACAGTCCTGTTGATGCACTGGGCTATTTCACAAGGTTATTTTTAGGCAAGTGGCTCCAGGTTATCACTCCTGATCTCAGGTGAAACAGGAAAGCCCGAGACAACAAAGCACATGGACTCCAGTGGCCTCCAGACAGCGCCACAGAGAGTGGGGAGCAGCATGACACTCATCTAGCTCCTGCAACCTGTCCACATGCAGTCACATAGGTGAGGACAACAACCAAGTGAGGTACCTATTTCAGTACTACCCTCTCTGCCATTTTAATCATAAGAGGAACAAGATGCAGCCCTTCCTGCACAGTCTGGCAAATACCAGGGTATGACACATCAGGAAAGCAGGTAAAGGTGTTGACTCACAGACAATCCACCTTTCTTCAGCAAAGTTCTTATTTACAATAAATGAGTGCATACAGCCTACTTTCAGTTCTTCTAAGTTGCACTTCAGTTAAACTCTGACTTGCATTCACCCGATGATAAGATCAAGACAATAATCTCAAGGTAATAGCAGCTCTCTGCATTTACAACTATTATTAAAATAGTTGTATCAAGCCACAACTGGCATTCAAAGAAATCACTTTAATGTTAATCAGCTGAGTGACAGGGCTTGTAGGTGAGGAGTGAAAGAGAACTTGCTGTAAAGAGTAATAGCCCATGACTGTGTGTGGGTGGCAATGCACCAAGGAAATGGGTGGCTCTTATTTATTCCAGTGGTTTCCTATAATTTTGATTTCTGGATGGACAGAAGAAATAAAAATATAATGTCAGTTAAACAGTCATTTACTGTCTACTTAGCCACTGAACTAACCAATCAGTCTCTTCTCATTGTATCAGTCCAAGGTCATATATATTGCCACTAACTGCATTGTTCAAGTCTTGTCTTTGGACACTCCCTCACTCCACTGCTGGTAGATGTGGATGGAGCCATCACTCCATGTCCTCAAATGTCCTCCTTTTATGGACATTTCTTGTCCCTTTCCTACCATGGAAAGGCCAGAGCCCTCTGCAGAGCTCCAGTATTACAGATCAGAATTACGGGCGGTTGAGTTTTAACCCCAAGTCCTGTCCTAAGATCTGAGATGCTACCTGCCTGTTGCCAAAGGACGGTGTGAAAATGAAAGCAAGCATGAGACAGTTTGGTCTATTGAGAGCTTCACAGATTCAGTGGGCAGAAGTGATCACTTTCTGCATAACACAGGGCCATCAAATGTCACCTGGATTCAGGCCCTGCCTGTGCACAGAGCAAGAGAAGGGCTTTTATAACCATGCAGTATCCAGTAGTGTCTTGGTGAAGCAGGGAGTTTTCAGCCTGGATATATACATGGTGTTGATGTGGTGAGGTTCTCTGCATTCTTTTGAAGTGAAAGTTCATCAAAACAGACAGATACCCAGTGTTAGGTGTTACCAGCAAGCTCACAACCAAATTTCTCAGAATTCATCACATATCTATAAACCTCTGATAAATTATTTAAGCAACTCCCTAGTTCAGGGAGAGAGAAAGCAAATAGGTCCAGTAAGAAATCTCATTTGAATATTAGTATGCACACTCCCACATTTCCACACATCTGATTTCCAGGGAGATGGCCAGAGCAAAGCAGTCATTGCTCCTGGAGTTTTCATACTTTGGTTTACTCTGATTTGTGAGCTGGCTTAATGATAAAGTGCTGGCACAAATCATTAGCTGTTATCTCATCTCCACAGAAATAGCTTCCTTTGCCAGACTACCTTTCAGCACTTACAGCCACTGGAGACCCGAGTCTTTCAAAGAAAACCCTCTCTGATCAGTGCAAAACATTGGTCCTGATTTGCATGTTTGAATTAGGCTTACAGCTCTATTGGTGCTGCTCTGCTCCCTATTACCCAAATGCTCTCCCTCTGCAGATGTCCCAGCAGCAGGTAGTGGCAATCCAGAGCCACAAACACTGTAAGATCTCCCCCAGAAGGAGGAGAGGAAAGTAATAGTATCTAAATTCTGATGGATGACACTTCCCTGAGCTCAGCTAAAGGAAGTCTTCCCATTACTGTGGCACTACATTAAGACAGGAGAGAGACAACTCTGGAGAGCCAGGTACCTTCTGACCATTCCCACATAACTTTACCAAATATAGATACAAGCCTTGCACTTCAAATTTCAAGGACTTGAAATAGCAAAGGACTCATAGACAGCAATGACGTCTGTTACTTACTAACCTTTCGGTCAAGTGAATATAAATTCACTTCCATCTCTTAGCAACTGAGAGCTCCACATTTCATCCAACCTTGACACTTTTTGGAATACAACACCCAAACATAACCACTAACGAAAATCAGCAACTCAGCAGTCTCTGTCAAAATCACCAGCAGGACCTGCTGGCTCAGGAACTTGTGGCTTCCCTCCAAGTCATCACCCAACATGTTAGTGACCAAAAGACACTGTCACCTCTACACACTACGTGTCTTGCATACGATAAATTGGATGACTTCTGCTTTACTGCCAGTGGGTACCAATCCACATACAACACATACAAGCATCTTTTCTGATGGGTGTAGTACAAACTCTCTAATGCAACTGGCTATCCTTCCATGCTGGCATGAAGGAAAACTAGATGATCTGCTGGTTTGGGCTGGGATAAAGTTAATTTTCTTCATAGTAACCAGTATGGGGATGTTTTTATGGATTTGTGCTGAAAACAGTATTGATAACACAGGAATGTTTTAGCTATGGTTGAGAAGTGCTTATACAGTGTCAAGATCTTCTCTGCCTCTCACCTCACCCCACCCCACGAGCCAGTGGGCTGGGAGTACACAAGATGCTGGGATGAGACACAGCCGGAAGCTGAAGACAACTGCCCAAAGGGATATCCCATACCTTAGGGCATCATGCTCAGCATATAAAGTGGGGGAGGGGGGGAAGAAAGAAGAAAAGAGGACATTTGGAATTATGGCAGATGTCTTCCCAAGTCACTGTTATGAGTGATCGAACCCTGCATTCCTGGAGATGGCTGAACACCTGCCTGTCCATGGAAAGTAGTGGATTAATTCCTTGTTTTCTTTGCTTGCACTCTTGTTTTTTTCTTTGCCTGTTAAACTGTCTTTATCCCAACCCATCAGTTTTCTCTCATTTGCCCTTCTGATTCTCTCCCTCATCCCACTGCCGGGGAGTGAGCGAGTGGCTAGAGTTAAACCACAACAGATGAGCAGCACAGAGTATCTTGCATTTTTGCTGCTTGTGCTGTAGTGGATCCATTAGTAAGAGAGAGTATCAGCCTATAATGCTGCCTGTTCAAAATCTCCTAGAGGCACTGAATTCGAGAAAAATTGGTTTGGGGCAGCACAGGAACCTGGTCTGAACTGTGACCCACTGACACAGAATTTGGTGGCTGCTTTCATTGGTTTAACAGTGTCTGATAGGATTATGGGCAGCACATTTTCAGGCTATCTAAGCTCTACACAAAGCACTTCTACAAATATGGCAGTACTGAGTCTGTTGTTAGTGGTGCTTTGGCATCCACAGCAATACAAGGCTTTGACTCTCCATCAGATTTATGAACAATAATACTTGCCAATCTCTCTTATTTTAGAAGTGAACTGAAACCACTTTCATGTTGATACACCACAAAACTCAACCATACTGTGATCATTGCTGTGTTTTGCTAAGAAAAGTCATATTCCTTAAGTACTGTATTTGTACAGCAGCTTTTATTAGTATTTCCTCATCCAGGCTGTGTGGGGATTTCTGTGAATTTGCTAATCCGTCTTGCTGGGTGCCTCTGAATGACTGTACAGATAAAAGTAACATGAATGAAAGTAAAGTGAATAGCAATTTTAGAGTCAAGCTCGATTTCATCAATTTGCCAGGCTGATTAATAAGAGAATGAGTCCAGACTAAGAACCTGTTCTGAGAACTGATGCCAACCAATGCGCAGTAGAGGCATGCAGTTGTTGATTATTTTTTTCCCAAATGGTTGCCTTCAGAAGAGCAGATACACCCATGTCTAGGATATCATAGTGATATGCGAGCTAAAGCAGACTTCCAAGGTAACTCTTGAAATCCAGTCACCTGCCCTCTGTCCCACCTCCTTCTCCACATCATACGAAGAAGTTACCTCCATATGTTTTCTCCTTTAACTGTTTTCTTATGTCCTTTTTCAGCTTTCCTTCATTCTTTATGCAGAGATCTTTGCAGGCAACATCACCTTACCTATCCAGTGCTTATTCTCTCTTTAAACATTCAGAACATCTCATAATCTCTGGCCTCAGCTGCAAACTCCTAGCAAAACTCTACCAGCAACAGACCAAGGATAAGTGTCTTTCCTGTCACACAGCCTGTCTCTCTCCAATTCACCACTATTATCCTGCTGTAGTACTGGCTAACAACAGAGTTCAGGTCAGTGTGTGTTTTCCACTACATGGAACATCTGCCTCTGGGTTAAGCAAGAGCTTCCTGGCAGGGCTGCCTTGCCTCAGGTAAGAATTGTGAAAGCCCCTTTCATTAAGAGCCTCATGAGAACCACAGAAGTATATTAGCTGGCAAATATATTTCCTATCTTTAACCATTTTTCCACTCTACGAAGGAAGAAGAGATACTTTGAAACAGGTCCATCACAGAGGATATTTTCTGGGATTATATGGCTCCTGTGCCACCCACCCTAAGTGTACAGTGAACTGGCTTCCCCCAGGCAAGAAGAGCAAGCAGGAGGGAACAAGCAGAATTTGGACTAGCAGTCGTATCCCTGCCAGATTTTATCTTCAGCATCTTCTGTCGTTGCTTCCCTGCTAGATCTCCACTGGCGGCAGTCACTGCTGGAGAGCTAACGTAAGGGAAGCTGTTTGTCCCTGGTGACTTTTCTGCCCTGTCATATAGACTTGGTCTGAGAAAAAACAGATATCATGGTGGTTAAAATTCAAGGCAATCGGACATAGACTATCCTCCTGTTCCAGATACCATTTTTGATGGAAGAAGAAGTAGGAAATGACCAGGAAAAAGACTCATAAATAAAAAAGCTACATTTAGGAATACTTTGAGGCTGGAATTAGTCCTTACAAATGAATTCTTGCTGTTGCCATCAATTTGAAGAGTTAGCAGAAATTAATCAGTTGTGAATTGTTTCTAAAATGAGACAAGAAGCAGCACTCATCCACAGGGGGTCTGCAGCAAGAATGAAATGAAGCAAACATGAAAATGTGGCCAAAACTCTTAAATGGGAAAACAAGCAGCCACCAAAATAAGCAATATACTGTGTACAGTGCCTTCACTGCGCAATTCATTATGAAGAGAATAAAATGTTTCCCAATATACAAGCTAAAGAAGTCCAGTTTGGTGATATTATCCAAAGACATGAGCTGACTTTCAGTGATCGAAGACTGAAGGCTAAAGCCTCTGCTAGATACTAGATAATAAACACACTGGAAATCTAAATTGTTATGTATCTTGGCATTTGACCAGGAAAACATCCGTGTAAAACCGTATGCCAGTAAATCTGCCTTCTGCTTTTAAGCTGATTATTCAAGGGTTAACTATGAGATCCCCTAATGAAGTAATAAACCCAGATATATTTTAAAAGCTATTGATTCATTGTGCTATCTGTTTTGGAGCACTCCCAGTGTATAAACAATTAGATGGACATGCTTTGCAACCTACAAAGAGTTAATTAGTTGTAGTCTATGTAATTTTAGTCATTCCTTCCTCCACTTTTACTGCAGTGCTCCAGATTTTGTTAGGAATGGGTCTAAAACAGAATCCTGCATTAGACTCCTCTGATCCCAAACTTGAAAGGGTACTCTAAATCTAATCCACAATGCACAACCTGATTTTACCAATTAATCCATTCAGCATCATGATTGTGGTATAGATCCTTTGCTTAATCCAGATATCCCAGCTTGCGCCCTTTCCAGGTTACAGTGCCTTTTACTCAGGTGTCCTACTGTCACATAAGGCAAGTTTCAATGGAAGTGGTGCCACCATGCAAGCAGTCCATGAAACTTTATTTATCTACACCTTTATTTATCTACACCTGCAAGTTTTATTGTAAGGATTGTGCTCTTGCCAGAGCTTCGACAACTCTGATCCTTATCTCAGCCAGACATTCCAATCACCGGCCAGTGGCTGATTTCAGATGCCACCTGAGCTGTTGTGCATCAGGGCAGATGGCATCTACTCATGCACTAAGGAAGGGATCAATCTCACCTTTCTTTTACTTTCTAAAAACGAGGGGTCTCACCTGATCAAGTCATGCAGGTTCCTCTGGAGTCAGTGGAGTCAGTTTCTGCAGAGGATGATTCATCCTGTCCAGCTCAGAGTCTCCTCCCAGTGAGTGATATGATCCCATCTCTCAGTGTTGAGTCGGGAGGAAATGTGGATAATTACGTAGCCTATATACCTATTAAAAGGCTAAAGTAAGATGAGACAAATTCCATCCTGAGTTCTGAGAAGAAGGGTTTTCCTCACAGCATTTCTGTGTGTACAACAAGAAGAACCACACAGAATGGACCCATGCCTCACCCCAGGCTTTTAAACAAAACAGTGTGTCAGTCTTACCCAACTGTTTAATTGCTCCATCGTGACAGCTTCATTCCCTCAGCACGGGATGGATGCTGCTGTCTGCCTTCTCACAGATGATCTTATCACCTAGAGAGACTTCACTGATTGCCACCCTTAAGCAGCCTCTGACAAAGGGTACCAGGTGACAGAAGACTTCTTGATCCCTCCCAGCTGGCTAAGGGTGGCAGCATAGCCCTATATAAGAGCACTAAATAGCCTCACGGGAAGTCCTCATAGTTGCTCATCTGAAGAAAGGTTCATGTATAGGCTGCAAAGGAGCATCTCT
This sequence comes from Empidonax traillii, assembly GCF_003031625.1. Lineage (NCBI taxonomy): Eukaryota > Metazoa > Chordata > Aves > Passeriformes > Tyrannidae > Empidonax > Empidonax traillii. Next base: position 2,236,392 of record NW_020955204.1, read on the forward strand.
GACCATCCATTACACAGAGCAGGAGGAAGGAGTTGGTACCAGTGCACTCAGTGTGCCACTGGTTTACATCATTTAACACACACAAATGAAGTGTTTATTGCTCGTCCATTTGGGGCTCACTATGTGGTCAAGTACCAGCTTTTTTCAGTTTGCTAAATTACCTGATGAAACTTTTGGTTTAAAGAATACATCTGGGATCCCGAGCAAGCTGGGCTCTTATCAGCCAACTAGACCTGCTGTCAAATATGACTGACAAGATATTTATGCTGATGGGTCAACAGACAAACAGAGAGATTCATTAATTTTCTTCTCCCTTGTCCCATTATCTAAGCCCCTGTGCCATCCACAGCCACTGGAGTGAATGTTCATTTCTATTCCATTGTCATACTAACTACTGCTCTGGCTTAAGTATTCTTTTGAACCCCAAGAACAATGTGCGCAAGGCGCAAATCCATCCCACTCCTCCATGGCTAAGTAGGGCCATTAGACAGGAGAAACAATAGAAACTCAGCGGGTGCTCTGTGTTTGCTCCCTGCATGGCCGCACACAAAGACAAAGAGCGAGGAGGGCTGGATGGTCCAGGGATGGGTATTGGATACCCTGATGCACTCATTTTCCCAGCATCCCCAGATCACAAAGGAATAGAGGTTTTGCATGGGCCTGCAGAGGCTACATCAGTCACTGGGCACAGGACCTCATTGTCTGGTTTGTTTTGTTTCCCTGAACAATATGTCACATATTTACTTTCCTCTTGGAGGGCTGATGCTAACATAAAATCATCACCACCTTATGCCAAAATGTCAGCATGCCACATCGCCACATCTCCACATGAGGCTGCCTCATGGGCTCCCACTAGGATTTCTGCACCCAATCATTTTCCATAAGCAGTGTTTGCAGGATGTGAGATCTTCTTAAAATAGGACAAACCCAGAAATCCTGGAGCCGGTGGCAGCCCTTGTTCATGTCTCTGTCTTGAGTGACTCCATCTGGACAATCTAGGATTGCTTTTGGTTGGCTGTGGAAGCAGCTGGTCCTGTTTAAAATCTTTCTTTACTAGAAATAAATATAAATGCTATGTATAAGAAGTCAGAGTGGTCTTTCTCTCCAGTCATTAGCAAGTTTTACCTTCAGTGAAGGGATTTTAAAGCAGATTTTCTGATGTAAGTGGCCAGCTGCATTTTAAATACCTTTAACCTTTACCAGTGTGCAGCTCTGAGAAGCTTACTGCTGCTGCTGCCGCCTTGCTGCAGCTTATCCTGGTGCATAAGCAGGTGCAATTCCACTGAGTCCCACAGACCCTCACCTGCCAGTGCTGGCCTCCACATCTCTCCAGAAATTCAGTACAGGTTATTTAACAGATTCTGCCCAATGCCAGACTACCAAAAGAGTGAGGAAAGCAGAAGAGCTCAGCAAGAACCCGGTGCAGCCACCATGCCTGATGGCAGGACAAGCCTGCTAGGACGGACCAGCCCCAGTCAGGTAGATACCACTGGGGTGATGGCATGCTATCAACCTCTGTTGGGTGCAGGGTTGGATGCCATGCACCTCTGGCCACTCCAGAAGTGCCTCCCAACTCCGCTCCACTCTCCTCTCTGTCCTCTGGTACAAGATGCACAGTGACTGCACTGAGACTGTACTCTGGGATTTGCTCTGCCAACTCTCACATGCCAGAGGTCTGAGGCTTTTTCCTCTGCCTGTCTAAAGCTTGTGCCACAATGCTGGGCCCCGACCAAACATCCCGTGGGCTCAGTATGGGGGACGGGAGAGGAGGGACTGCTAACACAGGCGGAGTGTGAATCCACTCCCCAGGGGAAGGGTTAAAACTGCCTTTTATGGTTTTTCTGTGACAGATCTCTTTACTCAGTGCTACATAATATAGACCCAAACATATTCTAAGTAGCCAAGAGCTGCCTAGCCATCTGTTAGAAGACACAGACCTTCTGATGCAGGAGTTCCCAAAGCCTGGCCCATGGGACACTTACTACGAAGCCTGCAAAGGGAATTTTTCCCCTTTAAGAAGCCAGCCTGTACTTGTATTGTTATGTTGCTTCAGGACAGTGTCCCATTCGTGAATGTTGATCCATACGTGACTTGTATATGAAACAAAATGTGGGAACCTCTACTCCAAGTGAGAAATCTCCATCCCCTCCAACTCTCCTCTGCCAATCACACCGACAACTCTCAGACTTAAAGATTCAGTTATCTCCCAGGTAACTACTCTCAGTTCCAACCATAGCTTCCAGGGGTGCTTTTTATGTGAAATCCCATTTTTATCCAGCTATCTCAGGTAAAAGTGCCAAATGACTACATGACTTTCTCTCTGACTTTCAAAGCAAATTAAGCTTTTACAGTCCAGTGCATTTACAAATGGTTTCCATGGCCTGCACTGAACAAACTAAGAGAGAAACAGACCCAGGTAGCTAAAATATGTGCATCCCTATAACTATTTTTGTATTACATATCATTTTATGTATTTATTCAAATTTAAAGCAAAGGCACCTTTCAAAGGCTCTAGGCAAAATAAATTATACAACAAATGCAGTCAAACAAAATCCCAGCAGTACTGAAATTGCCCCTTCTGGAGGAACTCAGCCAGCCCAGAGCTGCTCCATGAGGAGACAGCCCCATAACTTCCCCGTGCATTATATCACTTTCTCGTATCCCCAGTGATGCTGTTCTCCCTTCCCTGAGAACTGAGGTGACATCTAGAGAGATCTACCTTTGCTCAGCTTAGCACAGAGCATGTTTTGGGGCAGCCAAAGGGAAAACCAATATTTGCCATGGCATGGGGCAGAGCAGCACACAAGTGAGCACTCAACTCCCCTTGCGCTCCCTGCAGGGGACTGCAGCATTGCTGCAGCTCAGAGACCGGGGGGGCTCAGCCCGTCGAAGTGGCCTCTCAAAGATGGTTGCCACGCTGAAACAAGTGGAATGTTGGGGCCTCCCATCCCACAAGTCCCTGTAAGGTAGCTCACCCCATTCCATGGGGTGATAAACTGCAGGCAAAATGTCTTTGCGTCCTTAAAACACGAAATCCCCTAACACATGTGAAGTGTCTGTTGGTGAGTAAAATAAAAGGGAGCCAAAAATGTCACAAACCGCCCCAATGCCTGTGAACCACATGAGTTGTAGCACCACCTGTACACCTGCCACTGGCAGCCGGAGCCAGACACCACTTCCCAGGCGTACAGAAGCCAGAACATTAAAAAAGAAGGTGAAATCGGTGGAGTTAGTGTTAAAAATATTTCTCTTAAAACAAGGCACTTTTTAATGTTTTCTTTACTTTTCAGCTCTACTCCACACCCCGGCAGCAGGTTTCTGCCAAGGCGCAGCCCCGGGCTGGGCGGCTGTGCTGGTGGGGCGCTGGGCTAGGGTAGAGGTTTGGAGCTGCTGTGGCATCTGGCATGAAAAAATGTCCCGGGAAGCTGTTACATTAAATGGCCAAATCGATTTATTGAATGGCAGGTGTTAGCTACAAACAGATGGAGAACATAAAGGCATAAGCAGGCATTTGTATGGAAAAGAAGCCATCGATTTGTAGCGAGAGACTCAATAGTGATCGTTACAGCCTTTAACAGAAATGTGTGCTTTTTTTTTTTTTTTTTTTTTTTTTTTTTTTTTCCCACGCGCTGAGCTCGGGGCGGCTCGGGGTGAGCGGGCCGAGGGGAGCGCAGCCCGGCCCGGGTCCGGCCGCGGCGGCTGCCCCGGCCCCCCCGGCCCCGGCCCCGGTCCCGGCCCCGGCCCCGGCCCCGCGCGGTGCGGGCGCTGCGTGGCGGTGCCGCCCGCCCCAGTGGCGGCGCGGCGTGTCCGGGCGGCCCGTGGCAGCGCCCCGCGGCAGATGAGGCACGCGCCGGCCTCATTACAATGAGAATGGGCAGGCTGGAGGGGCCATGTGGCAGCAACAGTTTGCAAATCCCCCCTCCTTCTGTGCGAATCGGGAAACATTTCCAAACATTTGTACCCCAAATCGACCACATTAACACCCCTCGGAGCGGCGCTCCCTGGAGGGATGCTCCACGCTACGGGCATTTAGGCAGAAACAAAACAAGCAAGGGAGATTTTTTTTTTTCCTCTTCTTTTCTCTCTTTTTTTCTCTTTCTCTTTTTTCTTAGAGGCTCTCGGTGTGTGCCAGCGCTGAATCGATGCGCAACTTTCTAGCTAAGGGGTTTTAAAGCCATCGGGGAATGCGACTTAAAAAGTGGGGCTGTGCACATGGAAGGGCGAGTCTCTGACTGAGGGATCAAAAAGGCGAGCAGCGAGGCCAGCCCCGAAACAAACGGCAGACCCAGAAAACAGGAACGCTCCCAGGAAAGGTGCACGAGCTGCATAATAAAATACCGCACTCTTACAGGCGCTGAGGATGCTGCACTGACCGACAAAAGCGCTACGATAAATCTGACCAAGCGCGGGGCAGCCCGCAGGGCTCTAGAATTTCGACGGGTTTCTGGGTGCCCTGCAGCCTACGGCCCTGGGGGGAAAAGGATTCGGCTCCTGGGGAAAGGCGACTGCAGGGCTCGAAGGCGCTAGTGCGCTGCTCCCCCCTCTCCGAGCCCCGCGATCCGCTTCCAAATCAGTGCGAAGAAGGGGAGGCAGGTGAACAGCGGCTGGGGGAGGGGCGTGAGCAGCCGTGCACCCCGGGCATCTGCATCGCTCCTGGGCACAGGGAATGTCCAGGGGTTCGTCCCCCAGATTAGGGGGAAGGGGAAGATGCAGGGTGCCCCCAGCCAAGCTTGGCCCGGCCGAGAATCCCGGCCAGCCTGGTTGAGGCTTCATGCTGTCTTAAGGGACAGCCTGGGACACCTGGGACACAGGAAAGGCTGTGCCCAGCTTGTAGCGCTGCAGGGGGTTGTTGTGGCCAAAGTGCAGGACCCGGCACTTGGCCTTGTTGAACTTCATCCCATTGGAGTCAGCCCATCTCTCCAGTCTATCCAGATCCCTCTGCAGAGCCCTCCTGCCTTCCGGCAGGTCGACACTCCCTCCCAACTTGGTGTCATCTGCAAATTTGCTGATGATGGACTCAATCCCCTCATCTAAATCATCGATAAAGATGTTAAACAGGACTGGTCCCAGCACTGATCCCTGGGGAACACCACTGGTGACCGGCCGCCAGCTGGATGCAGCCCCGTTCACCAGCACTCTCTGGGCCTGGCCCTCCAGCCAGTTCCTGACCCAGCACAGAGTGCCCCTTCCAAAAACCCCGGGCGGCATGACGGTGCAGCCGTAGCATCAGACAGGTCCTGCCCCAGCGGCAGGTACCGGTGCTCCATAACTGCAGGACCTCAAAAGCAGCCCAGCAGAAGCCATGTAGAAAGCTCACGGTGGCTGCGACATTACCGGGAGCTGCTTAAGGCCGCGGGTCGGGCGGGCAGATTCTTAAAAGGACAGAGCCTTCAGAAAGAGGAAAAAGTGGGACTGATGGCGGGAGGCGCGATGCAGTCGCTCCTGGCTGCGACTGTGTGGGAGATACTGAGCCCTTCGCAGCCCCTTTTCCTGGGGTCTGGCAACCTGAAAGCAACAGGGCACGGGTGGCCGTCGAGGTGCTCGGGCACATCCCAGGAACGGAGGAGGGCAGCCTGGCACGAGGGCTCGGGGTGGGGGGAGGGATGATTTGGGCAGGCTAGCAACTTTCACCCGCCCGGAATTAATTAACGTTGTCTCGTTAGCGAGATGCGTTTGGCCCGGCCACGCGTATGCTGAGCTGGGCCAGCCTGGAGATAAACCGGCAGCAAATGAGGCGCGAAAGAGAGGGGGAACGCGCCCTGACCTCGAGGAAGTGAGCTGGAGAGATAGGGAGCAGGGTGGAAAGGACGGGGAGACGGCGACCACTGGGCAGGTCCAGTCCGATCAGTGCCCAGCATCCCGACAGGGACTGCGGGCAACCCGCTGCCGTCCCTTGGCAAAGCCGGGGGCTCCGCGGGCTCCCCCCCCGTCCCGAGGACAAGAGCCTCTCAAACTGAGCCGAGGATCTCGGGCAAGGTGGATGCGCTGTGCCTCTCCAAGAGACCCAGGACGGCGTGTTGGCCATAGGAAAGAGTTTGCGGGACTTGCACTTCTAGTCTGCTCTCGGTCGACTTTCAGACTCAGCTGTTTGATACTATTAATGCAACTTTTTTTCTTTGTCTGAACTCCCTGTGCGTGTATGTGAACATGCAGCAGGTGGTTTATTATATTCCCTGGTTATTATTTTATTATTTTATTATGGACTCTTTTTATAGCTGTAATCAAAATAATGGTCTGGACTATCGAGGAGGATTTTATGTCTGTTTCGCCCCACTCTCTCGAGCTTCTGAAAATATTTGTTTTGCGGGAGGGCAGCACGTGGGGAGCTGGAGCAACTTCTGCTCCTGCCGGGAACAAGCAAAGCTGGTGCAAAGCTTGACTCAGAAAACACTGGCCACCCAAGGGCAGCTGAACGGGCTGGGGAGTGCTTGGGGGGCTTACACCCCTCTTGTCAGGTTTGAGGGAATGCAGAGGAGGGAGCTCTTCTCCAGCTGCCAAGGTGCACACCGCAAGGATAGCAGAGAGGTTTGGCAGAGCTGTGAAAAGCAGAGATCAGCTTGTCTTGCTTTAACCTACATTAGCTCCGGGTCCATATGGTAGATGCTGCCTGTGGATCCTCAGCACCAAAGCAAGGCCCTATTCTTGCACGCCGCCCTGCTTGTGCCAGATGGTGCCTGGACCAAGTGGCCATGCGTGGGGTGGCTCTGGTTAGCCTAATAAACGTCCAATACAAGTCAAAAATCAAAACACACACATACTAACATCTGCTAGAGCCTGCAGTACCCAGCTAGCCTTTCAATACTGAATTAAAGAGCCCCACAGCCCTTCTGTTCCCCTAGGTTAGACACTCATTACCATTTATCAAGCACTGATGTTATCTGGCCTCTCATTTTATTTAGTACCGAAGCTATTAGCATCAGATTTGATTTTGACAGTTGACGCTGCTGCTGGTAAAGCCGGGATCTGGCCGGGTGGATCGCTGCAAAATTCCGAGTTCATCAGCGACGACACATTCCTCCTTCCCACTTGTTTACGAGGCCGAGACAAAAGAGCTCCTCGCCTGTGTCTCTGCCTTGTGGTTTATCTTCACCACGGACACGGCTCCCGTCCGCACAAACATGTACCCGAGGCGACAGCCCTGCTACTCCGGACGGAGCCAAGCCAATGGTGCCCGGCCTCGAGTGCAGCCCCCCGACATTGCCAGAGTTCGTGCCCCCCGGCTCTGGCTTTTACAGGCGCAGTGGGGACCGGGAGAAGTTTTAATCCCCTTTTGGCGGCGACCCCAATTCCTAGCCTGGTCCCAAACCAGTCCACGGCGGTGGTGCCCGTGCCCTTCCCCTGCAGAAAGCTTGGCTATTTTCCACGAAGCCGTGTCGTGCCCTCCTGGTGATACCCCGGGCGTTTGGGCCCTGACCACATCCCGGGGCGAAGCAGGTTTCCAGAGAGAGCGGACGCTTTAAATTCACCCAGGAGCAGGATGGCCTGGGAAATTTGGCTGGGGTGTGCTCTCCCCATGATGCCTCCCCTCCAAACGAGCCAGATCCCTGGATTTCTTAATCCCCCACCAAAAGAGCTCGAAGTGGGGAGGTAACGCTGCGAGAACAGACCCTTTGGGAGAGCAGAGGGGCGGAAGGGGAGCGGCAGCGCGCTGCGCCCCGCGTTGCTCCCCAGGTGACCCACGCCGCGGAGGCCCGCAGCCTGGCGCGCCGGGCGCTGGCAGAAAGGTGGCAAGACCTCATTACCATACAGCTGAGGGTTTATCTCTCCCTCCCCCCTCCGGCCTCCCATCCATTTAACAAGCTGAAATAAAAAGCCACATGAAAGGCCTTCTCTGTGCTTGGCTTTAATGAGGGACACGCGACCCAACAATAAGCGCACGCTGCAATCAGGCCAAGGGCTTTATGGCACACGCCAGACCGCAACCCGGCCGCGACCAGGCGGCCAGACACAGCCCGCGGCCCCGCTCCCGCCCCGCTTGCCTGCAGGCTCCCGAGTCTTCCCCTTGCCCATGTTTTTGAAAGCCGGGGCAGCCCCGGGAAAACTCAGCTCGGTCTCTGCTGTCAACCCCGGCCACCTCGCTGGAGCGCTCGTTCGCCACCGATTTCGGAAGAGCGACCGAGCGCCCGCCGATCCCCGCCGTGCCCGCCTCCCTACCGTCACTCGCCCCGCTCGCCCCCTTCCTCGGTGGGCTCCGTTATCCGGGGACGGGAATGGGGTCGGGCCGGCCTGCGGCACGGGCGCCCCCGAAGACGGGGGCTGCGCCCCGGGGGCGGCGGCGAGGCCGTGCCGGTGCCCGCCTGCCTGGCAAACACCGTTTTACTTTTGCTTTCTACCCGGGGCCAACCCTCGGCGGGCAGGGCAGCTCCTGCCCCTCGGCCCGGCCGCGGCTGCAGGGCGCCGCGCCGCCCCGTCCCGGGGAACGGCCGGGGGAGGGGGACACGCGTGGAGACGGGGGCAACAAACAAACAAACAAACTAACTAACTAACTAACAAGCGTGCGTTTAAAACATTTCATTCTCTATTGTTCGGCCGCCGTAGAGAGCTGCCCTGTGGAGAGGCGTCTGATTTTCGAGGGAACTCTTTCTCCCAGTGTGAGCGCCGTAAATATCTCAACAGATGCTCGGCTTGTTCGTAATCAGCTCGGCTCCTCGGCGGGCAGCGCGGCAGCGGCGGCGGCGGCGGCGGCGGCGGCAGCAGCAGGGTATTAATTCGGGATATGAGGGCTCTCCGCAACATTTGGTTCTTTTTTCCAGAAAGGAAAGATGGAAAAGGGGAGGGATCGCCCGTGAGTCTGACTGACAGTTTACATAATGAGCTTGTGAGGATGCGAGGCAACTATATAAACAGCTCAAAGCCAACCAAGTTTTCCATTTACTGAGCGCGCTGTTAGCACCGGTTAAAGGAGGAGCGGTTCCACACTAAGCACTCCCCTCCGCGTCTCTCACCAAACCCACCCGGCTCTGGAGTTTATAAAGGCGACGACAGCGATCAGAGGTCGGCGGCTGCCTGCAGGATTAATTCCCAGAAGGGGACGGATCGACACCTGGATTTTACTTTCCAATTTCTACCCGTGCTCGGGGAATATCTGGAAGAGCAGGTTGCTCTAGGAGAATCGCCGTGACGCCTCTCTTTTCTCCCTCGACCGAGAAGCGCTTGCTTGGACCATTTGAGGAATACAGAAGGGAAAACTAAACCCACTAAGAACTGAAACCTCGAATAACAAGGATGACAGCCTTGCGCATCTTTGGCTTGACGTTTCTGTTAACGATTTTGCAGCAGGTAATCGCACATCAAAAAAAAAAAAAAAAAAAAAAGGGTTCGCGAAATGTAAAGTGGGTGATGGAAGCAAGTTTGCATGGCAAAGCCGGGTAAGGTCTGATTTGGCTATTTTGTGTGTCTCCCCTTTGTGCAGAGGGTGTCCGGCTCTGGCGTCTTCCAGCTGGAGCTGCACGAATTCGTGAATAGCCACGGGTCTCTGGCCAGCGGGAAGCCCTGCTCCCCCCACTGCAGGACCTTCTTTCGCGTTTGTTTGAAGCATTTTCAGGCAGTGGTCTCCCCGGGCTCTTGCACTTTCGGCAGCATCATCACCCCAGTTCTGGGAATAAACTCCTTCAGCATCAAGGATACAGAGAGATTTGACAGCCCCATTAAGCTGCCCTTTAACTTCACGTGGCCGGTGAGATTCTGCTTTAAACCTGATTGCGATGGTGGGGCAGGAGGGTGGCAAGAGCAGGCTAACCGCGGCGCGCTCATAACCTGTAATGTAAACAAACTACTTTCGCCTTTAGACTTACTTCCAGAACTTCCTTACCAAAAAAAAAAAAAAAAAAAAAGGGGGGGGGGAAGTGAGCGATGAAAAAACTCATCCAGACCAGAAACACTTGGGATAATCAATGTTCTTAAGTGAAATAAAGCAAGGGGCTGGGGGGGGGGGGGGGGGGGGGGGGGGGTTGAAAGTGGAGGTGTGCATCTGTGGTCTGTAGGAGGGAAGCGTGTAGCCGCGGGGAGGGAGCACAAATGAGGGACTCCACAAATGCGGGGCAGGGCAGGGTTGGGGTGCGGTGCGGTTCGGCTCGGCTGTGGTGCGGTGGGGTGCGGGGCTGACGCTGGTTTCTTTCCCGCAGGGAACCTTCTCCCTGATCATCCAGGCCTGGCACGCGCCTGCCAACTACCTGCCGGAAGGTGAATATTGCCGCGCGCCGCCGGCAGGGGGAGCTCGCGCGGCGGGAGCGCCCCCGGGCCCCGTCCCGAGTGCCCGTCCCCCCCACCCCCCATCCCAAAACGGCCCCCCCGCCTCAGCTGTTTATACTATAACTCCACGGCCGGCTTTATCCCACCATCAGGAGCCAGTTCCCCCAACGATATCCATCAGGGGCCGCTTTGATTCTGCCCCAGCCTAATCTCCAACACAATTGCGTTTCCTCCGGTTTATTTTTGGCGTGGGAAAGCGAGGCGGGCTGCGGTGAGAAAGCCGGGAGCTTGCCAGCGAGCCCCGGCCGCCTTTTCCTGTATTTTACACCTTGCTCGAATTCCGCCCTTTGGAAAGGAATAATGGCTTTGGGATGTTTTTCTGAGCGGAGAGGAAAAGGATATTTCACAGCAGCCCTCGCTTTCACAGGCCCCACGGCCGAGCCCCCTCGGCTGGGGTTTGCACACCCCGGTACCCACCTTTTCGTACCCTTCCATACATTCATATCCACGTGCGTGCCTTCGTAATATGTATGTATGAATATATATATATATATATATATATACACACATATATATGTGTGCGTGCGACCGGCGTACCCCGCTCCGCTCGCCCCGGCGGGGTGGTTCGAGGCACTGAGGGTGGCCGCAGCCACTGACCCGCACCCGCTCTCCCGCAGGCTCCCGGCCGCCCCCGGAGGAGTGGCTCATCAGCCAGGTGTCGATCCAGCGGTCGCTGTCGGTGGGCGAGGACTGGTCGCAGGACGTGCACCAGGGCCCACTGACCCAGCTGCGCTACTCCTACCGCGTGGTGTGCAGCGAGAACTACTACGGCGAGAGCTGCTCCCGCCTCTGCAAGCGCCGCGACGACCGGTTCGGGCACTACGTGTGCGCTGCGGACGGCAGCCTGGCCTGCCTGCCCGGCTGGGCCGGCGAGTACTGCACCGACCGTGAGTACCCGCCGCGGCCGCGGGCAGCGGGGCGGGGCGGGACGGGACGGGCAGCACCGCGGGTGTCCGGCGGGGCTGGAAGGCTCACAGAGACCTCCCGTCTCCCGGGTCGTGTTTTCACGCCGATCTCTCCATTCCCTGCCTGGAGAGACAAAGTTGTGCGCTGCGGACTTTGCCCTCTTTGGCTGCAGCCACCAAGTCTGTGCTGCACCTCTGTGAGCCTTAGCAGCAAAGAGCGAGGTAGCAGGAAAGGCAGTCTTGGCTGATAGCTCTAATAGCAATAGCTGTTCCAAGGTAAAAGGCTAGCAGCTTGCTCACGCAAATGCTTCCACCATTCCTGCTGCCAGAGTATATGAGGCAGGTGTTGTGGTGTAGTAGTGGGAATCTTTAATCTGAGCTCAGGGTCTTATTTGGTTTACTCAGTCTTTCATTGGCACTAGCCAAAGCCACCTTCTCTTGCTCCTTTTCTTGCAAGAGTTGCAAGAGTTCATGTTTGTTGCATAAACAGAAAAACTAAAGGACAATTTGTCAAGTGTTGGCTCTCCTTGTTCACTTCCTCCTGCTCCAGAACTCCCTGTACTAAGAAGTTTTAAAACAAAGCTTTGAAAGTGCAAAACTGTTTTTTCAAAGTGTTGCTTTAAAGCTGGCATTTTTCCTTTAGAAGTGTGTTCTGTAGTGCCATGTGTATTTACCTAAACATTTATGCTTTTTTATGTTCTCTTTACAGCCATCTGTCTGGCCGGATGTACTGAACAGAATGGGTATTGCAACAAGCCTGGAGAGTGCATGTGAGTAGATGGCAATTGCAATGTGAACATCAGTTAAAATGTCACCTTGCAATAGAAACTTAAACTCTTCTCCATGTCATTAATGTTTTAATTTGACTTTTCTTTTAGCTGCCGTCCTGGTTGGCAAGGCCGCTACTGTGATGAATGCATACCCCATATAGGCTGCCGTCACGGGACTTGTAAAACACAATGGCAGTGCATATGTGATGAAGGATGGGGTGGCCTCTTCTGCGATCAAGGTTAGTTCTGAAGGTTGCACTTACATCTCTGGACTGGGTCTCCTCAGTACTGTACTAAGGAATCTGACCCACTGGATCTAGAATTAAATTTCTACAAGGTACACGTTCACAGGCATCATTTTATGCCACTGCTGCCTCAGATACAATTCTTGTAGTTGTAGTAATTTTGTTTGAAAACAAGGAAACCTTTTTTGGTAGGTGCAGTTTTTCTCATGCAGAAGAAGTCTTTGTCTTAGAAAAATACCTAACAATCTGGATGAGTATTGAACAGTCGAGTTTTCTGCCTGCTTAAGCTAAGTTTAACTTATTCCCTGCACAACTGTAAAAATTTACTAAACAGTTTCCAGCAGCAGTAAACACCGTCCTTTGGGCCTTCCTTATTTTGCATACAAGGAAGTTAACTCATGTGATAAGTCTGGAGCATGAGAGAAAAATCATGTAAGCAAGAATGAAAAGTACAGGTTCCATTTTAAGGTACACCAGACCACTTCCACCTATTCAACCCACTGAATCACTGAACCATAGCCAGCTGAGCAGTCATGTCCTCAAGGCCATATATGCACTGCTGGCACTGAGATCATTAAGTGCTCAAAGCAGGCCAAGTGTTTTCAGGACAGTTATCGGATTAATATGGCAAAGTCTGAATTAAGCAGGAAAAGTAAAGTTGCAGATTTTTTTTCTGCTTGTAGTTATCTATTAACCAGTTGTCTTCCAATTACTCTATGGTATTTATAGAGATAATAAAGTTTTTCTACTTATGTCCTATGAACTTGTGTGCTTAACCTCTGTCTCAAATTTAAAGGGACAAAAAAAAAAACCAAAAAAACAAACAAAGAAAACCGTCGAGCTTGGCAGGGCATTTGACAGTTTAATCTACTAACATCCATAAAAGGAGAATATGGTAAATAAACAATAAAAGTTTTCTAGTGTTTGTTTAAATCTCCAAGCCAAAACATCTTTTTTTTTCGTCTATGCCTCTCCAGAATGTGCATCAGCGCACACACCTTTTAAAGGTGGGGCTCACTGTTTTAGTGTGTGACATGTTCTACACAAAGTATCTATAGTGCTGTGGCATATCTTCCAGAGAACACACACTAACGAAGTAACTTTTCCAATTTGGCATCTAAATCCCATTGCAGATAATGGTTTTAAGTCCACAAAAGAGAGAGGGTATAGCAAAGCACTAGGAAAGTTAAATTTTTGCCAGCTCTCTCAGAATTCAGAGCTCATGTATTATGGTGATGGATATGGAGAAATATCTAAAATCACTGATAATCTGAGACATCTGATTATTACTGATAATAACCTGGATAATAATCTCCAGTATTCCCGTTGATAGCAAAATGATATGCTTTATTGGAAATTGTGTCTTTTTTATTGACTGCAGTGGGTTTTTTTGCGTATCTTTTCCCATCTGTCAAAGCTGCATTCTCTAACTCCTGGTATCTTTGCAGATCTGAACTACTGCACTCACCACAGACCATGCAAAAACGGAGCAACTTGCATGAACACCGGCCAGGGCAGCTACACGTGTGCGTGCAAACCCGGCTTCACTGGTGTCGACTGCGAACATGAGATCAGCGAGTGTGACAGCAATCCCTGTAGGAATGGCGGTAGTTGCACGGTAGGGGCATTTTAAATGTAAAGTCTTTGTGTGAGGCAAACCCCAGTATACCTTTTCAGAAATGGTTCTGTAACAACATAATGGGAATTTGATAGGACACAGGTTCATTACTGACGCTCACAACTATCATACTGAACCCTTTCCGAGAGGTGTCACGGGAGGAAGTCTGTTACAGGAGGAGATGTATCATCTAGATTAGAACTAGTCAACTGATCCTTAGGTTTCTGTGGCAGCCGTTATGAGAACTTGGCAAGTTCCAAGGTTGGTGAGAGAGCAGATCTGTTAAAAATAAGCTTCTCAAACCACAGTTCATAGAGAGATGCACTAACACTGTATTTTAGTAGCAAATAAAAGAAAACTTCTGCTTTCTGCTGTGGGAGGGTAGTGTCAGACAATATGGGGGCAAGCACCTGAAACTTTCTGTGAAATAGGATCCTGCACTTTTAGATTCCTGAAGTTTAGTATTTCAGCATGTTTTCGGACCCAGTCAATGATAGATTCTTTACCAATGATGGAATGGTAAAGACTGATCGATTATAGATATCAAATGTAATCTGATGCATGTTTAGATTAAAGCTAATGGCACAAGACCCCACCTCCCTTCTCCCAATGCCTTGGACATACGGTACTTGGAAAGAAGAAACAGTTTAGTTATGACCTAAGCGGTGGGACTTACCCAAGCCAAAGCAACTTAAACCCTTGTAAAATAAAGAAGGGCTCTCATGGTGAGAATAAATAGCCTGATCACAGCTGCGTAGGTCAACAACACACACCATTCTGCTCTGGGAGGACCTCAGGGATCCCATTAGACAGCAGTAGTGTTAGCAGTGTTTTTGTCTAGCTGCCTGTAGGCTCCCTACAACTACATCTGCTCTGTGTGTGTAGCTGCATGATTACTCCTGTATGCTGAGTACGGATGATTCACAGCTCCAGCCCTCACAGTCCAGCCTGCAGTTGTTTACTTTCCAAATGTTACTTTTGCCACATCAGGCCGTGCATGAGAAGGGACTGAACAGCACTTGCAGCCAGCCAAAAACGAGCATGCAAGCAGCTATCGTTTGGTGTCATTAAATAACAGTGGCGTAATGTTGTGTTTTGCAGGACATGGAGAATGGTTATCGCTGCCTGTGCCCCCCTGGCTACTATGGCACTCACTGTGAGCACAGCGCTTTGACGTGCATAGATTCTCCGTGCTTTAATGGTGGCACATGTTTGGAAAAAGAACAAGGGGCCAGCTACAGTTGCGTTTGCCCTTTTGGCTTCACGGGGTCAAATTGTGAAAAAAAAGTAGACAGGTGCACAAGCAACCCCTGCGCAAATGGTGAGTCTTTCTATCAAAAAATCTCATGTCCCTGACTCATTTGTGCTTTTCAGTGCAGAAGTGATAGAAATCCAATCTGACCTCTACTCTTCCTCTAGTACATTAGTCCCTCTCCCCCACTGTATTCCACATCTACCCTAATTTTAGTCTCTTGCTGGTTGCAGGGGCGGGGGGGGGGGGCTTTCACTGGCGTTTTCTGTGCAACAAAACAATGCACAAGGTTTATCGTGTGATAGGGAAGATGGCAGAATTAAATGATTACATATGTAGAAGGGGCATAATTTTAAGGCATCGTGATACAATTAGAGAACATAGAATGGACTTTTAGATGTGCAGTTGTTTTGTAAAATAACTTTGCTCTTCTTGAGGTAGTATAAAATGCTGACCAGGAAGAGGATAAGATTTCCAAATGAAGTCCATGCAGACTAATTTTTATTTTACTGTTTTTTCCTCAGATGGTAGTTGCTTTTACCTTGGGCAGATTCGTGTGTGTCGTTGTCGGGCTGGTTTCTCTGGTCAGAAATGTGAGATAAACATCAATGATTGTGCCAGAAACCCGTGTTCCAATGGGGGGACTTGTCATGACCTAATCAACGATTACACCTGCACATGTTTGCCAGGCTACAGTGGCAGGAACTGTGACATCAAAACCCGAGATGAATGTGCTTCTGGGCCATGTGAGAATGGAGGCACATGCTACAGTGGACTTTACAGTGCCAACTTTGTCTGCTACTGTCCTTCTGGCTTCATGGGTAACCGCTGCGAATTGCCAGTTTATTCAGTGCCCGTTACACTTCCTCCTAAACCAGTCCCCTGGATTGCTATATCCATGGGGGTGGGTCTGGTGGCTTTGCTCATACTGTTCTGCATGATAGCAATGGTCATCAGGCAGATGAGGATGCACCCAGAGCAGGAGTTGGAGACAATGAACAACCTTTCTGACTTCCAGAAGGACAATCTCATTCCAGCTTCCCAGCTCAAAAACACCAATAAAAATAAAGACCTTGAAGTGGACTGTGGGCTGGAGAAATCAAACTACAAACCCAAGAATCATAAACTGGACTACAATCTGGTAAAAGACCTGACGAGTAGAGGGACACCAGAAGATAAATATTACAAAAGTGAAAAGTGTTTAGGAGAGAAGTCTCCTCTCCGACTACACAGGTGAGAATATGGTCTTCCTTCTATTCTTTCCTAAAGCCACTCATCTTCATACCAGTGTAGGAGCAGATGAGAATAGGTGGAAAGATAAACCTCAAGCAGATCATACACAACACAAAACAGAGTAAAACTAGGAATCTTCAAACTGGCCTATGTGTGCCACAGCCAAGTGGTGTCCTTAGCTAAGTCAGTTAAATGGAGTGTTTGTGCAAGGTGCTGCTAGTGTGCGTACTGTAAATGGACTGGGAGTGGCTAGGTCACTGGTGAAATTAAGAAGTGTCTTTTCTTCCTCAATAGATCTTGGAAGAACAACAGTTAAGGCATACAGTGATTAAAAATGGAAGGCAAGGTGATCTGCTTACTAAGAAGAATGGTAGAATTAAAATAATTACTCCTTTTTGAAAAGAGAAAAGGGCTGGTATTCACTGGCTTATCAGTCTTTTGATTCATGTACTGAAGGTCTTACCTAGTATCTGCATGTGGCTGTTACCCTGAGGGCTCTGAGGAGCTCTGTTAGGTTGGACATGGCAGAAGCAGAGGAAGGCAGTAACTATTCCTTACTTCCACTTCTCTACTATAATCTCCTGACAGCATACAGAAAGCGTGAAACTTGATCCTCTGCACTTCCCTCCCACACCTTCATGGCTATCTCATTCCACCACTCCATATTCATGGTAGATTTTGAGAGTCAGGCTTGTTACTAGTCAACTAATGTTCTTTCCTCTCTGCCCTGCCTTAGTGAAAAACCGGAATGCAGGATATCGGCGATATGCTCTCCGAGGGACTCAATGTACCAATCTGTCTTTGTGATAACAGAAGAAAGAAATGAGTGCATCATAGCCACAGAGGTAAGTAAGTGCAGAGGTGGATAGGCATAAATTTACAAAGTAAAGGGGTAAATTATTCTCTAGTATTGTATCTGAGAAAGTTACTCTATTTCCCAGGATCATGATGTTCCCAGCATTCCCATCTCATCTTCTGTGGCCCACACAGAGCATACATAAGGGAAAATAAAGAAATTAGCATCTCTGATTTTACTGAACCAGAGATTTTGATCTTAGATTGGTCAGTGGTAGATGAAAACACAGAACATCAGCCCATAAAAATTCAGCACATTGTAGGATTGTTTCCTCTTAAATAAGTGGTCAGAAAAAATGAAAATAATAATTGTTCTTAGGCTCACTGATGTAAAGCCATGCTTTTCCCTGTAACTAGAATGGATAATCTGTGGTCTGTGGAAACAGTCAAAGGTATAGATTTCCATCAGAAAATTGAAGGTAGCTGAATGTATTAGTGGATAGGCATAACAGCCATTTAGGAAGTCTGTAATGAGGTAATTTCAATCTCTCAGCGTTTAAGCTCCAGCTAAATACTCTCTAACAGAAGTTAAGGCTGTTATTGATAAACACATCTAGATCTTTATGTTTTATTAAGAAGTTGGATGCACAAAAAAAGGAAGGGCCTACCACTGAACTTTAAAGACTTTAAAAAGCTACTGAGGAACCAACTAGTTCCTTAACAATTACAGACCCTTTGGAAAAAGTCTCAGTGGAAGTTAACGACAATGTGACGTTTACCAATACCTGCTTTCTTTGGTGTAGCCTTCTTTAGAACTAGTTTCAGACCACAGGAAAGAGAAGCTTGCTGTGCCATACAGCAGTGATCTGTGAAGTCAGATCTGCAGGATTCTGTCTCCCTTTCCAGGGTGGATATCAGATTTCCCCTTGAAAGCAAGCTGGAACACAAGTCAACCAACAATATTAAAAGTTTAAGACTAAGTGAAAGGATTTTCAAAGATACAAATGACAGCTAGACGCTTCATTCCCATTAACTGACCTAAATACTATATCTTCCTTTAAAGATCTTTCTGACTGAAGCTAGGCTCCTAAATTTACATCAGGCATCTCCAGAAAGTGTTTTTATTTTCCGAATGACAGCCTCTGAAACCTCTCTCCACATCTTTCAGGCTTAATGCTTCCAAATACAAGCTGTTTAACTATACCATGTACTTTTTACAGAGCCCTAATATCAAGCACCTATATTTGTAAGCATTCTTCCCCTCGGTCCAGGTAGAGAGATCACTCTCAGACAGATGATTATTTTTTTTTTGCGCTGCTGATTCTTTGTCTCTGGACCCAGCTGAAAACATTGACCACTGAAGGTTAAACTTCAGTAACGTCTGATTTAAATTGCTTTGGTTTGCCGTACTTGAATTACAGTTTGTTAGCTCTTTACTACTCTGTATACTGTGATTCCTTCTCATTCATTCCTGGTGTTATTTTGTATCCTGACAGGTATAAGACTGAAGATCGGTCCATTTGCACCTCAGATTTGGTAATGCCAGTAGATGGATGTTCCTGCTGCATTGTTTACAATTCAGAACTGGATTGGACTGTTTTTAATTACATGCAACTTGCTGCTCTCAGGCGGAGGATGGAACTGGGTGAACTGGACAGACTGTGAATTTCCTGAAAGATGCAATACACCTTTTTGTTCTTACTGCCCTTGTTTGAAGTTTGATACCAGAAATCTCATTGGCTTTAGAAAAGGGGAGGCAGAGGGAAGAGAGAGGTTAAAAAAGTTGGTGTTTTAAAAGATGCTGAGGCCAGTTCCTCATGGACAGACCCCTGGCTTTCCAGAACTCTGATTATGGGAGGTGCTGGTAGAGAGGAGGCACATAACAGTCACAGATGTTGCCATGGAAGGTGCGAAGCAAGACACATTGCTATGCAGATAATGGATACAATATAAACGAGGTCTCCATTTTTTTCTGGGTTTAAAAGTGCCTAAAATGTGTCAAGAGAATCTAACAAACCCAAACAGACACTTGACTGCTGTTTCTGCAGTTACCTGGAGAGTACTGGGCAGGGGTGGCTGATACTTCCTGCTACACATCTATTTGCATCCCCTCACTCCTGCTGCATGTACTGGAGACTGTGTAAGGAGCAAGAGGAGGAAGGAAAGAAGAATACTAAATTTACATGTCATCTCATTTGGTGATGCTTTGGAGAACTGTTTGACTCAAGCCACCCTGTGGGACATGATTTTTGTGACGTTGTGATAAGGAATGTGTACTGCCTCTTCCCCAGTGATGAGGAGGAGACATGATCCCAGCTCTATAAAAAGCCTTACAAATGCGTTTAAAATCAATCAGCTCCTAGAACCTTTATGTGCTGAGCTGTCTCAGCTGTTTTCATGCCCTTTGCACTACCAGTGATTGTGAATAGACATTACTTCTCTTCTTCTCCTTCCTCGTTCTCTCCCCCTCTGCCTTATTTTGACACAAATTTGGGGGTTTATGTTGCGTTTCTGAATTAGGTGCCACATTTTACTGCAAATAGTCTCGAAATCGCAGCTGTTACTTTCTGAAGAAGCAGCAGCAGTGTGACACAACCCACCTCCCCCCCNGTTCTAGGCTCATCCTGTTTCTCTCATACCCGCCCACAGCTACATGGAAAAGGGGAAGCCTGTCCCTGGAAACCAGAGGTGTGCCGAAGCTTTTTTCTTATATACATATTTACAGCAATATTACCAGACACTCCAGTGGAAAGTGCTGTGACTTTAGTGAACGAGACCATGGCATGGGGCAGAATGAGGAGGGAGAAAAACCATCTCTTCAAAGAAACCTGGACTGTGCTATCTCTCGGACAGTGACATTCCTGCCCTTGTAAAGCCTGTTGTTGGACTAGCCCATCTACTCCCTTGAACTGTGCAGACAAGACCCCTTCATATTGTCCACTACTGACCTTCTGCTCTGACCACGTAGGACCACTTTGAAGATGACCTTCAGAAATCAATAATATGGGTTTTAGTTTGTCTGTTTGTAGTTTATTTTGAAGACTAGTATTTCAGTAATTTAAAGAAAATCAGAAGCACTGAACTTTCTACGTTTTATAACATTATTTTGTATATAATGTATATTTATAATCAAAACAGAAGTGTAAATATGTTTATTACTTCTCATGTAATGTTTTGAATGTGATGACAAAGTTTGAATTTTATTTTTTTTTCAAGCAATGAAAATACTTTCCTGCTACTACAAAGTTTATTGTGGTTTGTCCTTTTACACCTGTTGTTCTGTGACGGCCAAAGTTAGTGATGCCCCCCCTAGAAGTAAGCTCGCTTGCCTGCTCCCTGCACTCGGGCCTACATTTACATCTTGCACAGCAGCTGATGTCAGCTGCTTTTTATAAAATGGTTATACTGTTAACTGATGTCAGCGAAGTTGTTCATCTGAGTGGCATTCATCTGACATTTTGAAATGTTATACATATTTATATTGTGATAGATCATATTTAAATTACATATATCCATATATATATTCTCTTGCTATAGCGTGGGACTGAACTGTCAGGAAAGCTATTTTTATTAATGCTTCACTCTTCCTATCCCGTGACAACTCATGGCATGGAAGATACAGATTTAATACCATTTCGAAGTGGCTTAATAAATGTGCTGGCTTGGGGTTTTACAGAACAAAATACAATTACATCTTTTCCAATCTCATTTCTTTCAATACTTTCAGTAAGATCCAAACCTTGTCCTTAGGTTACTCTAGCACAGCATCTACGTCTACACTTGTAAGATTTTTTCCTTGTTTGTTTGATTGCAAGGGGTAAGATTTGTCTTTCACTTGTGGGATTAGGAGGAATTTCAAGCTTTCTCCTCCTGAGTTCCCCGTGCTACGCCAGCAGCTGTGTCCTCCCAGGGCATCACAAAGTCATTACCTGCCACCGCCCTTTTGGAGGGCATTTCCACCAAAAAAAAGTGCAAAAAGCACACTTGTATAAACACTCCTAGCAGGTTTAGTAGCCTTTGAAGTGTACACATTTATAGACAATTAAATCTTTCCCTAGGTTAGCTAGGTGCAATACAGCCAACATCTGAGTGCAAAACTATAAGAACAGGAAACTACTGCTGCTCTATTTTAAAACCAGACTTTTTGTTGTAGTTGACAAAATGCCAAAAAAGCCTCTGAATATTGGATGCCTTTTCTATCTTTCCCCAGAATAAAATCTAATCAAAATTTGCTAGGTTTTTTTTAATACATAATTAAAAATCCATTGGCACTAAAAAAGCACCATAACAAATTATTTTCACTTTGTCATTAAAATATTGCACATAATGATTCGTAAGGGTCCTTCTACGCATATTATTAAGGTTACTATTAAATACTATTTACTTTGGATGGCTTTGTTTCTACCTCTTTAGTCCTTTTCATAACGAAATTAATATCCCAGCCAATATCCCCAGCTACCATAAAAAATAAATTTAAGATGAAACTCAGAAATAAGAAGCCACCTCCCCCTCCCAAAACATTCACCCTGTAGAGCAAATTATGAAAAACAAGCCATTGACAAAAAGCCGAGCAGATGCTCCCTGCTTGCAGTCCTTCCTCGGCAATGTGAAATAAACCCAACAGATGCCTCTCTTAATTGAGCACATGGATTACATACACACATGCACTCTGTCCTGCTTAAAACAAAACACACACAAAAATCAAACAGGAAAATAGACAGAGAACTCTTCCCAAAGCCTAGGCAAGCAGGAATGCAAAGACCAAAAAAGACTCGGCTTTTCCTGCTCAAAACATGACAGGAAACTGTATCCATAGACAGAAGGGAGTTGAAATCCATTAAAACCTGTGGACCTGATTATGTAGATCCCATGGGGTAAAGCAGGTACAACATATGCCTTTGTGTATCCACACAGGAGAGAGGAAAAAAAAAAAAAAGCATCATCTTACAAGGAAATCTGTGAATATTTACTGGAGGCAGTACTGTGAGATGCAGCTACTGGAATAGATCACAGATACTACACAGGAAAAACAGGAGCAGTGCCTACTTCCGCACAGGAGGAGATGGAAAGCATATGTGAATCTGTGCACGTGAGCACATCCCCAAGTCCTTGCCAAAGAAACTACAAGCAAATTAGTTGAACATATAATATGACCTGGATTCAACCTACATCTTTGGCCAGAAACTTCCTTACTAAGGGCCACTGTACACTGACTGCTCACCAGCCTGGCTCTCCCCAGCTAAGCACATCCCTGAGCCACAATGTATGAATCACTAGGAGGAGCTGAGGTCCTTCTGACTTCAAAGACTCAGCCTGAATTTCAGAGATTTCTCTTGAGGACCACAGATTATGTCAGGACCGTAAACATACTAACAAACAGTGCCTTTTCTATTCACAAGCTTATAGAGTTCTCAGACCTGACTGTACCATTCATTTCTTTCAGCAAAGTTTGCGGTAACTATGGCAAGATTATGGATTTGGCTCAACGACTGCACCGAAACTTGGCTTTCAGTTTTAAAAGAGTGCACAAATTCACTTAAAAGCCATGTGACAAAACAACTGCCAAACATGACAAACTCCTGCCTCCGAGCAGGAGTTCATGTTTCCTTGTGTTAATCCTGATACAAACCATTCCAAAGCCATGCAGAGCCCCTCAGTCTAAGTGATTTCAAAGCTGGAGTGAGTGAGAAGGGTGCTGCTTCGTGCAGTGCTTCGCCTGAGCTGTTCCATGTTTGGCTCCAGCCCTATATCACTTAGCCCTTTAAAGACTCTGCTGATGAGGGGAGACAAATGCCGGGAATAAACCCGTAGCTATAGCACCCACTGCTGCTTAGACAACGTGCAGCAAGACACGGCACAGGGCACAGAGTTCACATACGTTAGTGTAGCGAGAGATGCTTCTAGAACTTAAGGTTGATACAGAATGTGTCTAAAATGGGCTAAAATGCAGAATGCATTTATTATGCACAGTATTTGTCCAGCAACAGCTTTCAGCCTTGAAAGAGCTGCTGAGAAAGCCTAAGTTAGTTTTGTGCAATTGCAACCACCTCGTCCAACAGATGAAACCATCTCTGTAAAACCACATATCAAATATTTTTGTTGCTCCTCAGTTTTTTTTCATTAATTCATGCTAAAATGAGAAAGGTACAGTAGGTCACTAAAAAACCTGCACTACAGAGGCTTAAAGTGACAGTTACTTATCTATGTTTGCCTGTCATTCCCTTATCTCACACACCTGACCCATAAATACACATCGGTTTTACGCAGCAAGTATGACACTCCCAGCACATTTTGCTCTCCCTCCAAACTCCGGTAATGGAGAATTGACATAACTCAGTGGCCTTCTGCCACGCTTCACTATTTTCACAACTTCAATTTTATGGCCTCACTAATCAGCTTCCCTGTCCCCACTGTGCCTTCCCCTCCTCGCTCTGCCTTCTCCTCTGAAGTTTTGCCAGCTCAGTTCCCAGAGCTTGAAGGTAAAGACCCTGCTGGCTGTTGACATCCAAAGCAGTGAGATTTGTTCTTGATCACTCCTGCACCTTCTCTAATCCATCCTGTTCTGCTCTCAGACCTTCTCTGGGCAACAGTGTGACTCAGCACCATAAAATTACCCCTTCTCTTTCTCCTCCCTCTGCCTGTCATCACCATCACCATCCCTGTTCCTCTTCCCCTGTGCAGTTTTGGGGCATATTTCTGCACAGTGGTCTATCATGTTGCAGGGTTAGTTAGGATGGAATTCTCTGATTCATCAGGATTGTGTACAGAGCAATAATTTCAGGTGCCACAGCAACTGTCCCCTGCCCAGCATTTGATTCTGGGGACCAGCATGTACCTTTGCCTCCTCCCTTTCATATCCTGATGGCAGACCATCACCTTCCTGCTCCTTTCTCCCGAATCTGCTGCATCCTCCAACAAGCTGTTCAGCCCCTGGGAGATACATGGGGAAGGTAACACAACACTGATCTGCTTACAGAGCTCATCCAGCAGTCAATTCCACTCAGAGGTCTTCACTGCCTTGCAGCAACACTCCACACATGTCTCCAAGGGAGCACGTCACTCAGTAGTGCAGTTCCCCACTCTGCAGGATTGCACCCCTGGGCAAGAAGAGCAGGTGAAGTTTAAAAGTGCAGGGCACGGATTTGACTGGAAAAAAACTCCTGCTGCCCAAGTCTCCATCTCATTGTCCTCCCCTCTGACTGGGTCACTCAGGGATTCTGACTGACATATCATGTGAGAGGGGAGACTTAACAGCTAAGGCAAGTAGAGTGATCTACATCTGAAGATAACATAGCCCTGGATGTTATATGACCTGCATAACACAGAGGATCTCATAATTACTTCGTCTCTTCCATATGCTGTAGAATAGTGATGGACTTGCCTGTCACATAGGTAGCAGTGTAATACATAACTACCACTGAAGGGCTTAGTCTTTGATTTCCTCTCCAAACATTACGTCTTTCCTCTTGCCAACCAAGTTGGAAACAGTGTTCAGACTCCATCTATCCCTGCAGCCAACCCACCCTGTAGGCTGCTCTGTGTGAAGGCCAGGTCAACCCCAGGGAAAGTCCCAAGGTGCAAAACAGCATCTTGTTTATAGTCATGTTTTGCAAATACACAGTTAAACAAGGAAAACATGCAGTTTCAGGAGAAGTTGTTTGGTGATGACATCTTTTAGCTGTGCTTTATGGCTTATTTGTTGAGTTGTTGCTGGCTACAGAGTAATTTTATTGATTACATTTTTAACTAACTACACTAACTAACTAACTGCCTAGGAGGTCACAGAGGCACCATGTTTGTTTTTATAAATTAAATTGAACCCACTCATATTTAACATCTAAACAGATCTGCTGAGAGTTAGGTTTATTGCTGGAGAGGCCATCACCAGTCAGAACAGGATTTGGGCATTCCTGGCACCATGCAAGAGCTCTGATGATCCCTGTACTGGGGCACATGGCTCCCATGATGGTTTGTAAGCAGGATTGAAAATCCTGGTACAAATACGAATCACTGTGCATTTGAAATTCTTTTTCTATTAACACTGTTTAATAGTTGCCTTACATTTTCTGCCTTGGCAGAAAACACCAAAGCATTGCCAAAGCATTTTGTTCCTGATTATAAACTCATTTGTTCTCTGGAAGACTGTCAGCAAAGAAACACAAGACAATCTGAACAAAATGTATCTGGGGGGTAAAAAACCCACACAAGATAAAAGTGTGGTAATTGAAAAAGAAATAGTCCTGTTCTAATCCTCTCTTTTGCTTCAGCCCACCAGGTCCCGGTGTTAGCTTCTTCATCAATATCTTCCCATCCTCTCACATCTCCTTATAGCACAGAGGCTCTTTTCTTCCTCCAGACTCATCCCTTCACAAAGATTACATTGATTCCACTCTATTAATGGTATCTATGTTTGTCATAATGTAGCTTAGGAAGAGGTTTTTTAATTTCTTCAAAACTCTAGATACAACCATGGCCAGGTTTCTGGAGACAGAGTTCACTTACATCCCAGGAAAAGGTTGAAATGCCTGTGTGCTTATAATTACGAAAATCTCCTTTTTCCCAGAGACAGCAGCGTTAAGGAACCTGTACATCAGATACACATTTTTCAAACGTGAGGAGGAAGAATTTCCTTGCCGTTTTGGCAGTTGCTCCACAATCTGCTCTCAGTCATCTTCAGCAGATGCCGATTCATCTCATCTCACCACAGCCATCCAAGCATGAAGCGTCTAGTTTAAGCCAACCGTGTGGCTTAGCTAGGGTTCATGGAGAAAGGTAGACCCTTCCAGCGTTTGCCTCTGGAGAGGCATCTGAAATAACTGAGAGCAAAGGGTGATGCTTGGAAGGGTCGATGCCATTAACTGAAACCTGACGACTACCTCTGAGATAGTTTGGGCTGCGCAAGAGGCATCCTTAGGCATGAATTTGAGGAGCAAGCAGTGTTTCTCTGAAGGGAGTGGGATGAAGACACTTAACCCCTACATGTCCCTGAGGAAGTCTCCCTTTTGATGGCTGCCTGTTCCTCTATCCTGACATGCGAGGTGGAATTCTTAATGCTAACATGACTCACAAGGATTTTGTGAGGACTCATTCATATCCTTCAGACTCCTCGTGGCTGTGGAAGTGCAAATAAGCCTTTTCTAGTTTCATCTTATTGTTTAATTAGCCACTCAGTGTAAACAGTATCTGGGCAAACCAAACAGCGCTACGTGAGTGCGTGGAGGCAGACATTGCTCCCATCGCCTCCCCTCACTGCGGAGGAGCATTTTCCTTTTAGTTTGAGCTCAAACCAGGCCGTGCTGTACTGCCATCATCGCTTCCTGTTTGTTACCTCACAACACCATTTCCTGTTTCCTGCCCAATTATGACCATGCCAACTGTTTTTCCCAAGCCTGAACCAGCTTCCCAGCACCCCCTTTCTGACTCACACAAAAACATCACAGTGGACACTGTCCTGGAGGTGGGGGGTGCTGCTGGCTGCCATGTGAAACACAGCCCTATCCCCAGGCTGTCAGCTTCCATCTCCCTGCCCACTTGGGTGCCCAGTCCTGAGCTAAAGAAGGGAGTCACACACATCCCATAAACTGAGACAGAACAAAATGAGGTGCTGGTGACTCCTGGGGTTTTATTGTAAACAAGCAGAAGGCAGCAAATCATCTGAGTTAGCTGGAAGGGTGATGTGAAGGACTCATGGGGTCCAACTCTTCAGACACCCTGGATGCCATTGGGCTTTCTTCTTACTCAGTAAGCTGGCACTGAGTTGCCTAAAGAAAACACCATGGGAAATCACATTAAGGCATCAAAGTACAGGGGATTAATGTGGTCTCCAATAGTTAGTCCCAGTGCCTCATTGCCCCTATTGTAGAAATGTTCCATTTTTGTAGCTTATTTTGCTTTCAATATCCAGCCACTTTTAGTTATGCCTTTATCCACTCTATTTAGGGCTTATTAGCCCTATATGTGGTATTTTCTCTTTAGGTATAATAAAGTGATGTCCCCAGTCTTGTTTTGGTACCTAAGGCAGCTAGACCCTTTCAGTCTGTTCCTGAATGTCTCAGCCTGTAATGCTGAGGTGAGGTCTATGTCTCAGGTGGGAAGACCACCTTTCTCCTACTACTCTCTACACCCTTATTTAAGCACTCAAGGACCTCATGGCCTCCAGAAAGTGTCCTTTTCCCAACCCCCTGGAGCACTGCTGTCTTCTCACCAGTTGCCTGATGGTGTATCAGAAGTCCTTACAGGATCCTGGAGATCTCTCAGAGACAGGGAGCAGGCTATAGGCCAGTAGAAAGCAAACACTCCACAGTTCTGATTTCTAAGGGATTTGGGGGCAGGGAAACATGTGAGAACAACCTGCATTTATTAACAGCGAACACTAAAACACACAGGAGCCTCTTAGGAGCTTTTACATAGCTCAGGTGTGTGTCTACCTGCTGTCCTGCATTCAGACCAGCAATGACTTGCCACAGTTAGATTAAGGGAACTCTCTTTAGCATCCAGCACCCAATTCAGGGTTTGACCTAGCTAATACATATTGCCAGCTACTTACTGAGTTGTGTCACCACCTTTCAAATATGAAGAAAAATAAATAGCCTTTGCAGACATATGCCAGAGGCACATGCCCATTTAAGCTTAGCAGAATGCCAGTGAAACCACGAGCTGGTACTTTTATTTCTGCACATCTCACCTGGGTAGGCAATAAAACAAAACCAAAATCACCTGTTCCTTCACCTTTTGCTTACCCTGTCTATTTAAACTGTAAAGTATTTGAGGAAGGAACTGTCCTTTGCTGCAGCTTTCATAATATTCAGGTGCTTCAAAGATGCAACACAGGAATGCAACCCTGGGCATTCTAAACTGCAGAATGAAGACATGAAAGTGGCAATAACCGACCTATGACATAAAAACCAAAAGCTGGTTTCCCTAGCTGACCCTGAACAAACACAACATGCATACTCTGAACTAGGTGTTTTCTTACTAAAACACCTGGCAATAAGACTGTACCACTATGAGTACCACTATCCCTTGCAGTATAAAGCTTTATGGCTATTCCGTTTGATTGCGCTTATAAGAAACCTGAGTGGGCAATGGCAGCAGGGCATTTTCTGTACATTACATTTATGACAGTGTCCCACCATGAGTAACTGTGGGGCATGCTGCTGGGAACAGGCTGGAGAGGAACAGATCATACCCTGTGAATCCAAACTGGCAGCATGTGGGAGTGGTGAGAATGCTGGTGTGGAAGGAGCTCTTCACCATGTACTAGCTATTGCACTCATATTTTGCCTTTGGAAAGCCAAGTATGTTCATCTCTACCAGAGAGGAGGGAGAGCAGCAGGAAAAGGCAGTAAGTCTTTGTACTTACTTTGCACTGTTCCTAAAGCCTCACACGTGTGTGTGTGCAGGCAGTCTCACAGCCCCTCAGGAGGCAGCAGTACAGCATCTCTGACCAGAGCTGTTCAGCCAGTAGAGGTCTGCAGAGTCGTCACAGCCTGAGGCTGCAGCTCTGAGTCTGTGAAGGCTCAGGGTAGGTGGCAGACTACGTCTGCTTGTTATAAGGCACCTTAACTGAGCAGAGCTGTGGGGGTCTCTTGGAATTGAAGACAGAGCACTGCTCTGTCCCTGCACACTCTGGTTAATGGGGAATAGAGTAGTGGGGCTAACAGAGCATAAAATGCCCTGTGCTGCACCCATGAATATAGTGTTACTGTGAGCAAGATTTGTGGCTTCAGGGATCGCTTACTAATACTGGGAGTACAGAGCATCATTGCATGATCAGAGTTTGCAGACACCTGACCAAAGTGGGTTTTTTAATGTAGTTAGAAGGGTTTGCACAGCTCTGGGACAACAATGGCAAGGGGAAAAACTGACCCTGTAATAAATAAGGAGTCCATATTACCATGGGAAGTGCACTGAGGTCTTACAAAATGCTGCCTTCAAAGGTCAGGTTGAAGTCATGGGAAGAGGGTGTGTGGCACCAAAAACCTGCATTACAGTACAGACAAGGTATCAGAATGGACCCCAGCAGCCAAGGGAAGGCAACTTGGGCATTTTCAAAGGTAACACTTTTCTTCCTAAGCTATAAGAGACAAAACAAACTCTACCCTTTGAGAAACCCACAGGATTGGGGAATTTATATCCTGGCCTTTGTTTCTGCGTGGCACATGATGCAGCACATCAGGTAAGACACATTAATTTAGTGCCAGAGTGCAAACCAAGGAAGGGCATCTCTCTGACAGTCACTGCTCATGTTTCAGCTTCAGACTGCTGCTCCACACAAGGAGCATTACTGCAGAGCAGCAGGCATGGGGAGAAAACAAACAGCATCGTTTCCCCTCAGTATCAGATTCCTACCCCAAGACCCTTCTCTAGTATGCTCCCTGGCCATGAGCAGGATTGGTGGGCTACAGCTGTAGCACCAGAAGGTGTTCTTCAGTAACAACAGACAAGCTAACATTGTGTGGGAGACAGCAAGTTGCATCTCTCACCAACCTACTATCACAAAACTGTCTGAAAATAGCTGAACTAGAAGGCTGCAGAGCAGCCACACTCCAGTCTGCACTTTAAAGGTGCAGAAAGCTTTCTGGTCTTCTCAGTTGCCTCTTTGCTTTAGGGGACAGCTGTACACCTGGTTCAGCAGCAGCTGCAGGGTCCCTGGTGCCACTAGATCCCTCAGGGAGACAGGGATCAGATCCAGCCCCCTGAACAGCAGCCTGTGCATGCTGCATTGTGTTTCTTGTCAGAGGCTCATTAACATATTGATATTTAATCACTGCCACTAGGCCAAAAATAAAAAGGGGACGTGGACCACAGGCCTTCCAAAAGTTTGGAGGAGAGGCAGCACACCTGTCAGTGGGACTGCAGGCTCAAAAATTCTGACTCCCATGGCAGCCTGAAGGCAGGTGGGGAGAGTGGACCATGTGCTTCCTTAGGTGTGGTTAAAGACGTGACCATGGCCCCTCAGGGACCAGCACAGTTAGTCACTTCTTCAGCACTGATGTTTTGGAGTATAGCCGGTTGGCTTTTAATTTCGTTTTCTCAGGCTCACACACATATGGAAATTATAGTATTGAAGGGGCAGCTAGAGCAGTTTAAGGGGTATTTGTAAGCCTACACCGGAAGTAGATAACAATACCTGATGGGTAATGTTAGAGACAGAGAAAGAGGGTGAATTCTGCAGATGGCAGCTGCAGAGCCTGGAAGTGTTCAAGGCCAGGCTGGATGGGACTTTGAACAACCTGGGCTAGTAGCAGATGTGCCTGTCCATGGCAGAAGGGCTGGAAATAGATGGTCTTTAAGACCCCTTCCAACCCAAACCATTCTAAGATTCTATAAAAAGGCATGTCATGGAAAGCAGCTGCACTGTGTACACTTACTTTGAAAAGGATTCCTCACTGCCCACCTCTGCTTCTATTTCACTTCCATTTTATTTCTTCAGGCCCTGTTACCACCTTCCAGAGAATAACTAACTGCAGCTCTCAAACCTTTTTAAGCCACTTTCCAGAGAGGCAAAGGCATTCAAGACACTGCTGGGCATCCACACAAGATACCACAGGAGAAGACACCACCGGAGACCTGCAGAGGTCAGCCATTTCCCAGGAGGGTGGATGCCATTCTTTACATCTTTCTAAATTTAATTGTTTACTTCCATAAACACCACCTTTGTTTTAATGCTGTTAGTCCAGCCATCCCGCTGTGTCCGATGGCAGTCAATGCCACAGGGTTGCAGTTGCCACATGAAAGGGAACGCCTCTCCATGCAGGCACACGGCTGCCTTGAGGGTGCTGAATAGCCCCGGCTGTAACTGCCCAGAGCTCAGTGCTTAGGTCTAAAATGCCTTTGCATTAACCTGTGCAGTATTTGTTGCACTAATCTTGTTTTCTCCTCTTGTTCTCTGCTTATTTATATGCAAAAAGCGTTGCTGAAGAGTTACAGCATGCAATTTCCTGTAACCTGGATGGAGTGTGTTCTGTAGCATGAAGAAAGCTTGTGCTAGTAGTACAAACAACAACTGCTGAACAGACATGGAGCCAGTTTTTTTATTTCTCAGCTAGCTTTCCTACTAATATAATTGCACTGCCTCCAACAGAGTTACATGGGTGTAAATCAGGATCACAGGAGTTCAGAGTGAGGGATCTATTCCCTCTCCTCTCTCCCAACTCCTACCTTTCAGGCTCTGCAGCTGCCTTCTGCAGAATTCACCTTCTTTCCCTGTCCATCATGTTCTCCATCAGGTATTGTTATCCACTGTAGGTTACAGCAGGTGGAGGCTGTGTTATCATTAAAGACAAACACCTCTCTTCAGTCCTGCCCTCCACCTTGCTGTCATTAGCACCCTGCAGGATGTGCCCAAATGAATGGCACAGTTCCTACACTGACACAAACTGAAGGCAATACTGAAGAGGCTCCCTTTGGCTGCAAAACCAGAACTGCTGGAGCCAACTGCTTGTCCAAACAGAGGTGTTACCACACCATGGCGCTGTGGGTCCTATGGGAAGGGTCTGTGTGAACTTCAGTTCCTGCACTCTGAGCTGGACAACATTTATACTGAGGAGATAGAAGAATTAAAAGAAAATAAGAAGGGTTGGTCTTCACCTGGTGTTTCACTGGGTTCAAAAGCTTTTAGTGTGAGTTCATTCTTTGCCCCTTCATCCCTCTTTCAACAAAAGGACTCAAGATCCTCACACTGATATTTTCACATGTAACACAAACATCTTCCTAAAAAGGAGACACAGCTGTGCCACAAAGGACTGTTTCAGTGCACAGCCTTTTATGCCTGCCTGGCATGTGAGACACACACATTTCCCATTCTCAACTACCTCCTTTAGGGAACAGTAATGTATGCTTTCTGTGACATTCTCCTCTGGGACCATGAAGACAGCTCAGGGGACGAGAAAATGTACACCCTAGTGTTGTTAAACAGTAACATGAGTCTTTAGAACAAGCCTGTAAGGAATTCACCCTTCAGGCCATAATTAAGTGCATTATATTTTATTATTGGTGTACTGAAGGGTTTCCAGCGGACCACTGTCACTGACACAGGACTCACTCTCCAAATCATTATGATTGCTATACAGAGGTCTGCATGGCCTCTACTGGAATTCTCCAAGCATAAGTAACAGCGCAGTACATAATCAGCTCTCCATTGCTGATGTTCAGTTAAAAAGTCATCTGCCATAGAGGATGTTCACAAAGTAAAGGGAGACATGATCTTTCTCAGTTCTTATTTACCATATACACAGTGCAATGAACAGGTACTTCTTGGCATGCACACCAAGGCTGCAGCAAGAAAAGTAGATGAGATATGCAGCAGAAGGGATGGGGGTTTTGGCTTTGTTTTGGTTGGTTGGTTTGGGATATTTTGTTGTTTGTGGGTTTTTTGTATTTTTTGTTTTTAATGAATACCTCATTACTTTGTCTTCATATTCTTGGTCAGCAGCTTATAGTGAAGTTTGAGAACAACCATGAAGGATGAACCTTTATGTTCTTTGGACCACAGAGGAGCTCACTTCTGATCTCTTTAAACCTACTCGCTCACACTTTCTTGCAGAAAAATTCCTACTAGCTCCAGGATGACATTCCTGCCAGACTCTGAATGTCATCATATGGAGATCTGCTCCCACACAGAAGGGTGCAGAAAAGATGATGTGCTAATGAGCTACCTTCTTATCCCTGCTGTCAATTCAGTGACTCTCCCTCCTCCTCTTCCCTTCCCCTGAACTGCAAATGTAATTGCTTTCCAGCAGCACTGTGAAGAGCCCAGTCCATCTGCAACCCTGGAATCCCTCCAGAGGGCAAAGTCTTGGCTTTTTGCTTCAAATTATCTTGTCTCTTCTCTATGGGAGAAGGAAAGAAATACCAACCAGGGTACTGGTGCAGCCAGACTGAGCAGCTGAAATGAGGCCAGTATCCCTTTTGCCATCAGACTACCCCAGGCTGTCCTGCCAGTGCTCAGCAGGCCAGTGCAAGCCTGTTGCTACCATGTCACTAGTACTGTTACTCTGCTTGGCAATGCAGTTTGTGCCTGTGAGCCTCCTCTTCTCATGCCTTTCTCAACATATTACCTAGCACCCAGCAACCAATATAATATCTAACACAGTATGGGTAGCCCAAACACTTAACTCCTCTCCCATGTTCCATAAGGAACTTCAAAATCTCTGCATGCACAGGGCTCAGGTACAGGCAAGCAGGGTACTCTGACACTGTTCACACTGGTTGCCACTTAAACTTGGGTCAAGCCACTTTCCCCTCTCACTCTTCCTAGGTGTAAAGTGAGGCTAATACTTACTCATCTGCCTCCAAGAGGAATAGTTAGACTCAATTAGCTAGTGTAAAAAGAGTTCTGCACATTACTAGAGGACACTGATGCAATGTCTGAGCCTGCTCAAGCTAGAGGCAGCGAATACAGCAAGGTCAACACAAGGTTTAATGGTACTTGTCGTCTACTAAAGGCATAAAATAATTTCAGGTATCATGATTATCAGCATCTTTCTTTCACATCATCTCTCCATATGCAGATTAGAGCTTGCTAAGAGGCACACGATGCGATTCTTGGGCCTGTCCTGTGCAGGGCCAGGAGCTGGACTTCGATGATCCTAGGGGGTTCCTTCCAATTCAGAATATTCTGTGATTCTGTGAGTAATTCTGCTTAGGGCCCTTGGAAATGAGGAGAATGAGAGACCAGCCAAAGATAAAAAACCTGACAAGCAAGAACCCTGCTCAGTTTTCTTAGAGGATCCATAGGTACAATATTTGTCAGCATCTAAGCTGTTGCTTTAGTTTCTCTCATACAGAGGCAACATAACAGGAAAAAGATGAGTCAATAAAGATTTGACAAAAAACAATTACGCTTTTAAACTGTGTTTTTCCCCAGCTCCCTTTTTAATGAAATCTATGCCAGCCTTTTATAACTTCTTCAATTTAAAGGGTCACATTGAGAGCTCAACGCAGTTTCCTGCCCTGCCTTTGTTTCTCAGTTTCCCATTTGTAGCTGCTTTTTGACTAGCCTAGTCACAGAGCATGAAAACAATTGTTTTCAAATCCAGTGCACTATGTTCTCAACAAACACACAGAAAAACTGGAGGATTCAGCATGTAAGTATTTTTATCTGACGTCTTCTGGGAAAAAACACATGTAGCCATCAGCTGGCCTTCCCACATGGATTTCTTCCACTTAAGGATTCTTTAGATATTCTTTAATGTTAACACTCAACCATATGATGCAATCTTTGCTACATATATCACCAATGCTGTAACATGCCACAATGACCCTTCCACTCAGGTACTGAGTCCTCTCGTGGCACGTTCCGCCATGAGCAATATGTAAAAGATGAAGCTATTGCACAACCCATGACACGGTTCTTCCACTACCTCCAGCACAGCATCTTGCAATTCCTCTTTAATTGCTCTCATTATCTTCCTCTACCATATATATATCTAAAGAACAGACCAAAATAGCTCATAGAAAACAGGCCAAGTATCCTACAGGAGAGTGGTTGAAATTTGATGGAGGGGTTACCTCTCAGGCTGAAGATGTCACAGAGGATGCTGCGGAGTCTAGCTTTGACTTTTCTTCGGTGCATAACTCAATGACATGACGGAACTAAAAGACTTCACACCTGCTGATGTTTGAAAGAAGACCCATGGCAAGACTATATTTCTGTTCAACACACACTAAGTCACGCTGGCTTACAAGGAGGAAGATAAGAGAGTTCTTGGCTTAGATTTGCTCTCTCATTTGTACTACTTGACTGCAAAGAAGTGCAGTACATAGCTTTGATAGGTGAATGGAGCCCTCTTCAACTACACCCGTCACTGCTTTATTGCCACTCTAACACCTTGCAGCAAAATTTAAATTCTTTCTGCTGTCGCATTTAACCTACCTGAGCATGTATCCATCCACAATTACTCTTTCACAGCCAAGGCCTCTACAAGCAACAGCTGTCTGCTGCCCTCCACTCTGTCTGCTTACCCATGGAAGTCCAAGGGCTAAGAAATCTGAGGGCTCCACTGTGCTACTTTGCAGTACAAGGCAGGGAAAATTTGGAAAGCCAGTT
This sequence comes from Empidonax traillii, assembly GCF_003031625.1. Taxonomy (NCBI): domain Eukaryota; kingdom Metazoa; phylum Chordata; class Aves; order Passeriformes; family Tyrannidae; genus Empidonax; species Empidonax traillii. The sequence continues at coordinate 2,271,513 of NW_020955204.1, forward strand.
TAAGAAGGCAGCTAAGGGAAAAGAGGAATGCTTGGAGGTGGGTGTGCACTCTAAGCTACTGTTCCAGCAAATATTACCTTAACCTGTTGAACAGCAGTTTGTTTGTCCTGTTCATTTTGGCTAAAGCATATACACACAACCCTGCCAGCAGGGCTAGAGAAGCAGCAAGAAAAAGCTGGGACTTTCCCACCAGCCAGATCTAGAAGAGAAAAGCTATCCACAGCCTTTGTTGCAGAAAATTCATATTACAGTCTCCCACATCAGGAGAGAAAGTAACAGAGTGGGGGATAGGAGAGGAATAGGTGGCCAATGATTCAACTAAAGATGCAGCATGAAACAGTCCCTGGACAATAGTTTGATCACCACAGCCATCTTAAGGATTGGAGAGAAGAGGCATTGGCAGATTCGGAGGGATTCTTCATACCTCTGACTTTGGAGACATCTGTTATGCATAGACTCAGACTCAAAGGAATCACTAACGGGTTCATCTTCAGCACATGAATAAGCTTAGCATCGAGTGATTTAAACACATCCTTATCAGTCTTCACCTAGGAACCTCTGATCCTTATTTTCTTGTTTAAGCTTTAAAACAATAACAGGATCTGATCATAACATTATACATGCAGACAGTCTGTGAGAAGGCAGCACTGTGACTGCACATTCCAGTTTGAGGCAGTGTAATACAGAATAAAGCTAAAGGCTTTGGTCTTAGCCTGCAGTGACAGACTTTAGGAATAAGCTTCTGCCAAATGAGATCCTAGAGAGAAAAACACTACTGTCCTTTTATCTTGCATCCACCTTTGCATTAAGCCTCTCTCTTCCAGACAGTGCCCAAGTGCTCCAGCTGACACTGCAAGCTACCTGTTGCTAGAGGCTGGGACCTTGGCAGGTTGTAGCAAAGCGCTGTGGGATTGGAGGCTGTGAGATTCGAGGGTGGTTTTAAAAAGAGAAAATTATTATCCTAAATAATCATTAGCCCCTTAAAGGGCCATAACACAACAGCTTTCCTATCTTAGCTGGCACCAGTTGTCTAAAATAGGACTTCTACTAGAGAAGATTGAATATATTGGAAACCCTGCATTGTTCCACAATGTGACATCTATGTATAAACCACAAAATTAAGAATGGGCTGTACATGTCCCAGCACTGCTGATAGTAATTTCACATTCCTCAGAAACTGGAATGCAAGCAGCTGTACAACCACTTTGTTATAATTGTCTGGAGGCTCTGGGTTAAGAGCTTATTTATTTTCTTACAGAAAAGATGAACTCAAGGAACTGGTTTCTTTCCAATACACACCAATAACAGGACAGAGTGTCTTTCCTCGAGAGTGCAATCTGTACCAAGGTGGGGTTCACACATCTTGAGGATTTGAAATAGTGGAGAGTCGTGAAATTTTATACCAAGTACAACATCAAGAGAACGTTTTGAGGTTTTTCCTTGAAATGAAAGGAGGGAAATACCAACCAAAAAAAGCTGACGCTGTCAGCTGTTCTTCTGGCACCAGCCTAGTGTTCCTACCTCATGAGAATCTGGCTGTGTGCTCTTTCACCTGATGTAACCTCAGGCTATGTGTAACATCAGACTTAGTAAACAGGTGGTGACGATGCCTCTGCTTGTGTACAGCATTCCAGTCCAATCATTACATAACCAGTCACCCAGGTTCTGAGTTTGATATTCCACTGACACATCAGTCATCAGCCTCCAGCATCCATGCAACCAGAGTGTCTGCAGATTTGGTCTGCCTCAGAAGATTTCCCATAGTCAGCACTGTACAGCTCACAGCTAGATTTCACACTGGCCATTAAACAGGGAGGATGCCCTGGTAAAATCTGGATCCAGATTCAACCAAAATACCTCACCCTTCACTCTGTGTTGTTATGACTGACTTTGGAGGAATGAGTGCTATAAATGTTGTACAGGGATGCAGGTAGAATTCAGATTGGATTAAATTAAGTAGATTACTTTTAAAAAGCACATTGACCACATCAATCTCACTTCTCCCTCTTTTCCACCTCCCCTCAAAAAAGTTCTACTGTTTTTCAAGAGCCAAATATGTTCAGATGCATGTAGCCCTGCACCTACACTATCCTTTACTCCAGACAAGGCAGATAAACTGCACTTACATTCTGCTTTGGTGACATTGTCACTGTCACCATATACAGACAGACATAACTAGGTGAGATATCTGGCACTGGGAAGATACCACAGTACCTCAAACTATCAAAGAGCTGCTGAGAGCTGACATTAGAAAGGGAAGAGTGACAAGGAAATCTCTGGCCTTGGCATAAATAGATGAAGTTACTGAACTCAGTACGGCTCAAACGAGCTTCTGCTCTTACATCAGTTTCAAAAACACTCAGAATGTAGCAGGGTTTCAGATAAGACAAGGTTAGGAACACGAGAACTAAAATCTGCAATGGAGGTGTGTCATGGCAGAGTTGGAAAAGGTTAGTGCCAGAACAGGATCAATAGCAGAATCAGAGCAGATGGAGAAAAGCAATCTCATAGGGAATATTGATAGGTCAAAGTCAGCCAAGAGAGGAGCAGTATCAGGACATGGCGAGTGCAGAAAAAAGTTCAAGCTGACACGGCAGTTACATGCATGCAGGAGTTACGCAAGCAGAAACGAGAACACGTTAACAGTAAATACCTTGTTCTGTCAACACTGGATGCTGTTTTCGGCCACAGGAACTAAAACACTGGCAACTCATGACAGCTCTTGATGGAGCAGAACTGTATTTGCTGGTGCCCACAGGTCACTGATAGCTGAGGAACTCCTCTTAGGAGCTCATACGCCTTCAGTAGTGATCTTAACCAGCCAAGAGCTTGGTCACTGCCAGCCTATATAATTTTGCTGTCAATCTCACAGCTACTGTGCACTCCGGTGCCTTGTTCTTCAAGTCACCATGTTCCCTGCACAGAAGACGATGCAATGTCTCATGAGTCACTTTCCTGTTGCCTCCCAATTAGGAGCACGGATCACAGAACTGCACTGTCAACACTTCCTACACGCTGCTTACACGGCAAGAAGGTGCAGCAGAAACATCTCTGCACCTAGAAAAGCTGTTGAGTTACTCTTCCTCGCTGTGCATTCCATCAAAAGACTGGCAGAAGCCTTCTCACACATGCACTGGGAGCAGGGAAGTTATAACTGATTAATGGACAGGCTGCTCAGGACTGCAGCAGCCCTGCTTGCTTGGGCATTCTGGCACAGCGTGGCAGCAAAGCTACCATTTCACAAAGTGCACCTGTGACTTTTGCCCAGGGAACAAAAGCAAAAATACAGCCTCTGGGTAATGACTTGTTTGTGCCTGGAGAAGGGAGGTGAAGTCAGTGCCTTCAGGCATAGGCATGTCTAGATGACACAAAGCCAGGGCAGAAACACCAGCGGTCACAGTAAGCCCAGCTGGTGCAGCCATGCAATCTGAGGCTCTCTCCACTGACAGTGCCATGCGTCACAAGTAGTAGAGGTGAACCAGCCCAGTGACTCTCAGCGTTCCTACGTGCCTGGAGTCAGCTTCCCCAAAACACACCCCCTTACACAGTGCTGCCCCAGGGAATTCACTCCAATTTATGCTAATGCTCTGACTCACCCTGTTGATCACCTCTCTCTTTGCAGCCACTACAACAGCAGTCTTGGCTGGGCAGTCAAGTGCCTGAAGCCTGGCCACTGGTGTTTCTCCTACCTACCTTCTGTCATCACCACAGCCTGTGACTTGACGCAATATGTCCCCACAAGTCTTATGTTTCTATCTTATTACGGGACCGCATAACCATTCTGCCACATGGCCCTGGTGTTTCATTCAGTGCAGAAAGGAAACTTTCCTTCCTCAAAAAGAGCACAATAAAGTACGATAGAATCATGAAATATCCTGAGTTGGAAGGGACCCACAAGGATCATTAAGTCCAACCCCTGGCCCTGCCCAGGACATCCCAGCAATCCCACCATGTGTCTGACAGTGTTGTCCAAATGCTCCTTGAGCTCTGTCAGGTTTGGGGCTGTGACCACTGCCCTGGGGAGCCTGTTCCAGTGCCCAACCAGCCTCTGGGGGAAAAAACCTTTTCCTGATATCCAGCCCAACCCTCCCCTGACACAGGTTCAGCTGTTCCCTCAGTTACTAAGGAACTGTTCTGTGTAAGAACATCACCAGGTCATGTTCATCAAGGGAAGTTACTGGTGACTATAACAAAAAGGCAAAAGAAAAAAGGAAAAACAGTGTGTAATTAACACTCTCCAGAGTCATCAATACCCAAAATACACAGTTTGGCTTTTTGATTTAAGAACATGCACCTACTCAGTTTGACTCCAAATTTTTGTTAATTTACACAGTTATTGCCTTAAATATATATTGCCATACAAGCTCTGAACAAAAACCACTTTGAAGCTGGACAGTGGGAAGACGTAGATGAGAACACTGTGTTTCTTGTTTTCATGAGGACCAGCTATCCCACCTGGAATGCTGCTTGGTTTACTAACTTCATTTACTACACAATACTCTCTGGTAATCCATGTAAGTGTGACTGGATTTTTTGTAAAGCCAAATCAGACTTCAAAGAGGCAATGACCAGAGCCATTGCCAGTCTGGTAACAGACCACAAAATTATGACTTTTCCTAGAAACAGGATCCCTTTTATTTCACTAGAAAAATTCTGTTCCTACATGGGCTACAGCTGCGCTTTCTGACTTCTCATTCCACAGTTCTTGAAAGCATCATATCTTCTAAACTGAACTGAAAGAGGTTTAATGTTGAAACTATTTTATCTTCATATTTGATAATAGTTTTAAAGCATTTGAGAGTCATGATATCCCCGTGGTGGAAATGATAACACCGAGCTTTCAAATGCTGCTATAGTGAATTGCCACAAAGGTTATGAAGCATGGAATGCACCAGGACAACCCAGGATTGGCCACAACCACCAGCACAACAGCTCTATCCAGGCAGATTCTTTTCCTGTTTTGATCGTGGATGTGATTAAGCATAGGAGGACAATGCCTATCACTGGCCATACAAAAAAAAAAAAAAAAATCTAACTGCTACTGATTACTTTTGAGTATTCTCAGCTGTCCAGTCATGCAAGTTCTTGCTGTCCCTACAGGCAAGAAGGTACTTGACTTCACAGAGCAGCATGACTGACACTGAGGTTACAGGCAGGATTCTATCCAGCTCTGGAGAGATGTTCAAGAACTGACCGCTGTCCCATAACATGGGAAGGATGGTCTGGACCAGCCGCTGGGCAGCATATGTTACTTATGCATTTGTGCTCCAGGCTGAATGAGAATTGATTCTGTGGAACCTGCGTGCAGTCATACAAGTCCTTGTGCCTGTTATGCTGGCACTCATCTTTGTCTTCTGGGGCAGAAAGCCCAATCTGATACACAGATGCTCTCTCTGAATTAAAGAGCTGGCAGATCTTGCTTACCATATTTGTCGGGGCACCACAAGGAAGACAGGCAACGCTTAACAGGTGTGAGTCATTTCTTGGCTTATTAAGTGGCTTTTCCCCCTAACATTGTGCTCTAAATAAATAGCATTAGGCTTTAAGGAAGGTGATGATCACTGGCACGTTCTGCTCCTTATCTTTGGGAAGAGCACCTGTGATTACTAAGGAAAGGTCTTTGGATCTGCTGGGCTAATTGCAAAAAGATTCAGCAAAGGAAACTGCAGACTAGATTACCAAACGAAAGGGGGAAGAAAGCAGGGTTTGATTTTGAGACAGCTGAGAATTAAGGGCCCAAAATCTAAGTGGACATGATTTAGGAAATCACAAAAGTAGAGTTACTGTTGAGACAAAATATGTCCTATTAATACTACAAAAGCAAACATGTTAGCTCACATACAACACACAGCAATCTTTCAAATCACAAACAGTTTTCAATGCATGTGCCAGAGGTACTAAAATAGAGATATTTTTAGCAGGACTGCAAATTTCCTTCAGACACAGACACAGTCTTAACATCAGAATACAAAATTCTGCCCAGTGTGGCCATGTTTAAAGCAAAGTCTTTCAGTATTCGTCACTAACAATAAACAGCTCGATATGAGCCATAATCTCAGGACTATTTAGGTTTTTTGTCACAACAGTGAGACTTTTAGTCATTCTAAAAATAAACAAATCTCATTTGCTGATACAACAGCATCACATTAGGTAGGTCATTTGCTTGCAGCAACCCTCTGATGCTCAAAAGTGAAATACAAGGTAAGTGAGGCATACTTACACATTAAAAACTGTAAAGAAGAAGCAATGCAGTGAAGGAGCAACTTCTTATTGAAGTAGCTACTTATCAGTCTTTCTCCACACTGATCCGTAAGTCCCACACATTGAGTGGTTGGTTTATTGCTTTGACTGGACAGTCAACATCTTCCTGCCCTGGAGCAGAGTCTAAACAGAAGCACTGGTACTACTCTCCTTTTTGCCTTGATAAGGATTTGGATGAATGGGTAGCGCATGGGTTTTCTTTCTCTCTCAAAGACTATTAGTGACTATTGCAGGTGCAAATCCTTCTCTCCAGCCAAGGCAAAGAGGCTGAGGCTGCTAGGAGGCTGGCTGCTCTCCTTATGGTGGGGCATGCTGGGCTCTACTGAATGGCTGGTAGAAGGAGAACTTTGTTTCTCTTCGCGTTGATTAGTCTCATTGCAGACTCTGCTCTTACTCTCTCTTTATAGGCCTTTCTCACATATCTTTAGCTGCGTGGTTTGTGGGCTTTGTTTCTAAGGAGAAATCTCTTGTGCTTTTATTGCACTTGGCAACTTGGTGTCTAGCTGGTTCTTGCTTAAAGCTTTGTGACAGACCTTGTAGCTCACTTCTCTGTTGGTAAGTAGAACATGAATTTCAGCTTCCTTCCACCTTCAAAATTCCAGATGATACTGTAATGTCACTTTGTCTAAGGTTTCTCAGTAGTCAAAGGATGAGATGGTGATTCAGGGTTTGCCTTTGTTCTGCAGTTCTTGTTTTGCCATTGGTATATCAATTAGATACTTCAGAACTCTCAGCTTTTCCCTGTTTGGGGCTTTGTGGTCATCCTCTAGCTAGTTGTATCATAGAAAATGAATCCAGAACATCCAGACTACAGAGAAGCAACACTTGTTATGAAGACACTGTGAAAATGTGGGCAAGAACAGCTACATGCATGTCAGGACAAAAGCTTATCACTGCAAACTGATGAAGCCTTTCCAGCACCACAAATCTTTGGAAACAACTGAGACTATGCTCCAGCTGTTTCCTGTGATACTCATGAAATGGGAACTTTTTGCTCTTCAAACAAAAGCACGGAGTATAAAGGCGTTGTAGGTAATACATATAATAACATCACATAATCTCTGTTGCAGTTAAATCTACATAAAGTAGTTATTTTTCTGTTATTGGCTCTTCATATGGAGGAGTGCAGGGTGCAATTTTAAAAACCTGCTGCTCTGCATCTTAGGATATTCTTTTCAGTCTCTAGGCTAAGACACTCATGTCCACCTAATGCTCACATCCCTTTGTATGAATTCAGTTTGCTACATTGCAGTTTATTTCTCGTGTCTCAAATACAGGCATTGTTTGTTATTTCCCAGTCATGTGGTACCTGTCCCACTTACATATTTACACTCTTTGCTAATAAGCTCTTGGTTTGTGTCTGTTTTTTCACCTCCCTTGACGCCAGCACCAGGAGTTCTTGGAATGGTGGTTTTGCTTTAGACGTGGTAATTTTTTTAAAGGCCTCATAACAATTGCCATCCTGTCTTTTATTGGTTTGCATCTAAGATATCTTAGGTCTTGATAGTTATACCTCTGCCTGTAATCTCACTTCTTTCTTGATCCTCTTTTTATTTGGCTAAAAAATCTTCTTACTGAGTTTTTAACTCTTTGCAATGTGCAAATTGCCCCTAACTGCTGCAGCTGTTGCTTCATTGCATAGCAAAGTGTCAAACTATAAATTTCTTTGTTGGCTTTTTCCTTTTCCATTCTGTATGAGTTCCCTATTATTTCTTAAACTCTGTTTGAAAAAAGCTGATTACTTCCCTAAACACTTATCCTTCCCTGCTTAGGAGGCAAATCATAGACTTGTTTTCTACCTTTGAATTAAAATTCTATGTCTCTTCCACATTTCTGTCTTTGGCCAGTGCGGGGAGGGATCTTGTATCAGTCAGCAACTTGGAATATGACAGAGGGACAGGGTGACCAAAGCAATTGAGGCCAGCTTCTGCCAGATGTGTTAAAACTGCCCACCAGCTTGAAGGGAGAACAAGAAGAGAAGTCAGCAAAAAGCATTGTGCAGCAAATCATGTTGTACATGGTGTACAAGACTCAAAAGCCAAAATGTTAATGCTGGGTTTTCTTCAGAGGACCCCTCAGCCAACAGCCAGGCTACTGGGAGGGTATTGATGTCATTTGGACCTATGGATTCCACTTCCTCCCATATAACCAAATACAAACCAAGTTTGTCATTGCTCCATCAATTTTTGTCATTCCCATCTGTGAACTGGGCACATGGCAAAAACTACCAACGCAGCTGACAACAGTCAGAGCCGTGGCAATCATAAGGGCAAACAGACTGAATGTGAAGCAGGTCAGTGTCAGTTTAAGATCTGTCCTGCAGAAGAATCCCCCAAACTAACCCCTTGTCCTAGATATGAGGACTTGCTTTTTAGTCTGGTGTACTTTATTCCCTGGAGTTTAGGGGGGGATAAACATACTAGTATGTCCTTTGCCATTTTCAGTTCTCTTTGCTCAGGACTGTATTTAACCCCATGAGTTAAAGCATTTAACAATAGAAGTGTGTTCCCTTCAGATGTGGCAAACAAATCTAAATACACCCATTTCCTGCTGTTCTCTACCTCATTCCTGATCCTCAAGCTATGGAAGCTTTGATGACGCTGTTTCTGTATTTCCATGTTTGAAACAAAGCTGACTGCGTGTTTCTGTGGTAAGTGTTCACATCTGGAGAGGATTTGTAAATGCCATAAGAATAGGCTTCATCAAACAGAAGTGAGTAAGACCCCTGGTAATGTACATGTATGTGACATTGTGATATCAGGTGAATAGTACTGATTTACATTGCTTTAAAAAGTCTGTGGCATTGTTTGAACCTCACCTCCAATTGCAATAACTGTAATCTTTGCTGAAGCCTTCAGGAAAAAAAGGAGAATGTAGTCTTCAGATTCTCCTGTCTGCTCATTGTAGAGAGAGGAAAGCAGTGCCAAGCTGTTGGAGGAAGTTGTGGTACCTTAAAATAATCTGGCAATCCTCCTGTCCCCAGCTGATATTTTCTGAACAGAACAACTTTTGGTAAAATCCATTGTGTGCTTCAGCTTACTGAAGCAAATAAGAGGCTGAAACACAAGTCACTGCTATGTGTCATGCCAGTCTTGTTGTTGGTTTTTCTGGCTCTAGGGTGATTCACTACTATCCTGAAAAACAGGCAGCCCTGGCACTGCTAGTCACCCAGCCACCAACATGGGAATGCTCACTCTAGGGAGGCACAGCATATGCTGCTAAAGGGAAGCTACCTTCGCCTTTTCCTGAAATCTGGAAAAACTACTTTCAGGATGTAACAAATAAAGCTACGATTGCCTTTTTCATAAGGTTTCCAGGCCAAAATAAACATTCTTACTGCTGTCAAGCTATTATTATTATTATTATTATTATTATTATTATTATTATTATTATTATTATTATTATTATTGTAATTAAGAGAGTATGACCATTATATTCCTTTTTTTAGCCCTTTAATCACTTTTAAACTGTTGAAATCCTGTTTTTTTCATCTCCTTTTGTTATACTCCCAAATCTACACCATGTTCCTCAACGTTTAACTCTACTGCTGTTCCGCTTCCTCTCTCACATCGAGCATTCCTATGGTTCAGTTTGACAGGCTGTTCTCCTTGCCTTGTGAACACAAGCTCCGACAACATGGGCAGACATTAAACCCTCTCCTCAGTATCCACCTGCTTCACTTACGTAGCTGCAGCTATGCTGTCTGTAAGACACCTTTTCTGCTCATGCCCTTGGTTCATTTAACCAAAGTACAGTGAAGGTACAGTCAATATAAGGAATGAATGTATGAAAGCTTAAAACAAACAAAAACCAATTCTTAACCTCTTGCTGTATATGCCACAACTTCAGTAACAGTCTTCCCCCAGGCTGTGCTCCTAATGATGGAGCAATATCCCAATGTCTTTACACAAGAAAATCAGAGACTTGACTTCAAAAGGAGTTTCTAACCTCATACCTAATTGACCTGGTTGTACAGCACTGCAGGGAGCAGACAACCGTGGTGTTTAACTGGTGTGGGATCTGAAGCTAGTCCTCCAAGGCTTTTGCTTTAGGCATTGGTTGTCCATTGTAAATCCAGCCTAGCTCTGCAGCAGAGCCTTTTGGCAAAGGCAGACATACAAATGAGACAGCTCTGCCCTGGAAAACAGTAATTTTTCTCCCTTGTCAGCAAGTATGCAGTCACTTCCCAATGGTATATTTTTTATTTCTGGGTCCAATTTTCCCTAGCTTCTATCAGCAGATAAGACATCTAGTGTTTTGTTTGTGAGGTGTGTGTAATCCAGCATTTCTCAGATGGATAAAATTCAAGTCCTAGGGAATCCGAAGAAAGGGGCTAGATTTTTTTTTTTTTTTAATAGCTAGGGCAAGAGCTTCTTCAGCTTATCTTTTAGATATTGGTGTCTGTCACCGTTTGTGCTCTTGATAATGATGATGCAACTACATTTTAATGTTTTTGTTAACTATATATTGGAGTTTTACTCAAATTTCCTTGATTTTAGCAGGAAAAAACATAACTAAATATGAAAAATATACACTTTCTACAATGGGACACAGAGGACTGGTTTAATTTCCAGATGAAACTGATTTCATTTGATTGAAAGGCCACATCATTTTAGCACTGACACACTGCATCACTAAGGCAGGAGTCTTTGTATCTTAGGTGGCGGGATCCACAAGACTGAAAATATAAGACTAGAGATTTATTTCTTGTTTTGCCAAGCAGAGCTTTGATACAGGTAAGTGATAAGTATGCTTTCTGGAGCACTTTCTGGTCTGTGACTAAGGCCTCCAAGTACGGCAGCTGTACAAACAGGTGACAGTCACACTCTGCCTATGGAAAGGGACAATTGAAGAAAGAGTAGGAGGCTGCCAGCCTGTAGCAGCATGGGTGTGTGGTGCGAAGCGCTGGGAGGATGCCATGCCAACCCCATACCTATGAGCCTGAGTAAGACAGAGAAGGTGACTGCAAAAAGCGCAAGTGGAGAGGAAAATTAAGAAGCTTTGGGCTCTGCTAAGGCTGACCTTGTGAAGGGTCATCCAAGGTGACAACTCAGAGTCAATCATACAGAGCAGGAGAGAAGGGCGTTCTGTGTAAGGCACGGAGCAGTGGGGTAGATGTGAGAGCTGTGCAGGCTGTTGTCACCCACGGTGAATGTACCAAGGCAGAGGGAGCACTCACCAGAGTCTATGTGTGTTGTAGCTGCAACGCCCTGTTAAATGGAATGGAAAGGTGGGTGCTGGTTAGATGGGAACCAACAGGAAACTAAATAAAAGACTGTAAATAGACTGTTTGGAATGATTAAATACAAAGGACAAGAAAAATAATGAAGAATACTTCCATAAAACATCTCAGTGGTTTTGCTTCTCATTCTTTCTCCCTCCTCTCTCTCCTGCTACAAAAACGAACAACTGTCGCAACCTGCCTAAAGCTGGTTTACAGCTTGGTCTCCATTCCATCCACATAACAAATATTATGTATTACAAGTCGACGGTGCAGCCTGGATTTAGTACAAGAGAAAATGCACTCAACTGGCCGGATTCTGTACCACGTTCTTGCAATTGTGTGGATGTTACTGTTCTGTTTCGCCCATGTGCCGTTCGCCTCGGCCTTGCTGACGTCAGGAGCTGCCGCTTTACCCGGTTAAATATTAACTGCTCGGTTTTCCAACGCAGGACCTCACGTTCTGGGATGAAGCCAAGGCCGGGAGCGTGGGGCAGGCTCCTGAGGAGGGCTTGCCCGCTCATTCCACCCCAGTTTCTCCCTTTTGGGCACGCTCGGTCCGCTCCGCCGGCCTCTGGGGTCTGGCAGCGGGTCGGACCTGGCATCAGCCGGCGGGAATCTCGCAGGCGACACAGTGTTCCCCAGACAGCTTTCCTGGAGCGCTGCCCACACATACCGATCCCCCCGTCTCCGAGCGGCCCCGCCCGAGCCCCGCCTGATGCAACCCGTGCCCCGCTTTGCCCCACGCGCGGCGCCGCGAAACCTCCCGCCCTCGTTGCATCACCCGGGGCGGGGCGGGGCGGGCGGCCCGGGCCGCCTTTAAAGCGCCGCGGCGGGGTGTGCGGCCCCACGAGTGCCCACCCGCACCGCCAGCCCGGACATGAAGCTCGACCCGCAGCGTCCCGAGGAGCGGCCGGAGCCGCCGGCGCGGCCGCCCCTGTCCTCCTGCTCCTCCTCGCCTTCGGGGCAGGCGGAGGGCTCGGCGCTGACGGCGCCCGTGTGGATCTTCGGGTACGGCTCGCTGGTGTGGAGGCCGGGCTTCGAGTTCACGTCGCGCAAGGTGGGCTTCATCCGCGGGTACAGCCGCCGCTTCTGGCAGGGCGACACCTTCCACCGCGGCAGCGAGAAGATGGTAAGGGCATGGGGCGGCCGCGGGGCGGGGGGGGGAACCGCGGGACGCCGGTGTCGCGGGCTCGGCTTCTAATGGCGCTGTCCTTGTCTGTCCCCACAGCCTGGCCGGGTGGTGACGCTGATGGAGGACTGCGGGGTGAGTACCGGGGCGGTGGGGACTGGCCTGGGCCGGGGGTGTGCCCACATCAGCAGTGGGAAATTGGTGTCTGCAGCCTAGTGCCCTTGAGACCCCCCAGGATCGTGGGGGGGGTTGTGGGGTGTGTTATCCTTCTCTGCCCTGTTATCAGTTGTGCAGAGACCTCCAAAGTAAGGGGGAGCCTTGATTTGAAGCATTAGTGGACAGTGGACAGGCCACTGCAGTTGCAGCATCCCATAACCACCTTGCTCTTTCACTTTTAGGCATGCACCTGGGGTGTAGCCTATGAAGTCCGTGGGGAACAAGTTGCTGCATCGCTTCAGTATCTCAACGTGCGAGAAGCTGTCCTGGGAGGCTACGACACTAAGTTTGTGGAGTTCTACCCTCAGGAGAAAGATGTGGAGGAACCCATTCTGGCTCTTGTTTACATTGCAACACCCCAGAACCCTTCTTACCTTGGCCCAGCATCTGAAGAGGACATTGCAGCTCAAATCATTGTCTCAAGTGGTTGTGCTGGTCATAACATTGAGTACTTGCTGAGACTGGCAGACTTTATGCGTTACTTTTGTCCTCAAGCAGAGGATAAACATCTCTTCTCCATTGAAGAGGCTCTTACTTCCATCCTTCCATGTCTATACTACACAGAGGAGTCTCTAGAAGAAACTGCAAGTGTCCCTCAGAAGTCTAAGGGTTGAAATAGGAATTTTTTTTTGCAGGTTTCCAGTAGAAGGGATACAAGGGAGAAAGCAGTGGGTACAGTCTTGACTCTTAAAATATAGTGGACTGAGTGAATAAAGGGAGAATTAGCAAGTAGTAGGGGAGGGAGGAAGTGAAGAGTAAAACACACTTACTGTAAGACTTGCAGTTATTACCTGTTATACTCCTTATCTGCAGCATCACGCAGCCATCACTGCTTTCCAGGTGGAGAGAAGGGATCTTCCCTGGAACTTTGCTCTATAAGACTTGCTTACAGGAGTCAAGGCTGAAGCACTCACTTTCTTTAGAGAAGAAAGAGGCTCATCTGTTCTGTGCACTTTTTCTTTTTTCTTGGAAGACTAGTTGAGCAGGACTTGACTGGGTTTAAGCAGTATATATGTAATTCTACCTCAGATTGGCAGAAAGCTGCTTGTGTGGTGGTGGAGACTTTGGGAGGTTCTGCCAAATACAACGGTTTTTTTCCTTGCCATGTCCCACCTCCAGTACAATGACCTGACACTAAATTTTAGGATTTCTGTGCAATATTGAGTGAACAGGGCTCTTCAGGCTCCTGTGCATCCTACTTACTTATGTTGTGAAGGATCACAGTAATGCACTTATTTTCTAAAATGTCAAACTGTATTTATTATGTGTTATATTTCCCCTTAGGAGGGGTATCTAAACTGCTCACATGCCACAGTGGTATGCAGCCCGTGTTCAGCCTTGCCTTTGTGCCTTCTAGTTTTAAATCCATTTTCTGAGGAGCTAAGCCTGCTTTAATGACAAGCTTTTTTCCAAGCTTCACTGACCTTGTGCTGCTACAGACTTAACTGACTCTGTAAGAAATGGTCCTGCCTGTGCTGCCTGCAGGAAGGCTGTCAGGATGCAGGAGTGTTTTAACTAGCCCTGTACTGGACAAACCTCTGGTGCTTCAGGATAATGTGGGTTTCTGTAGAAGCATTGGAGGGTTCTAGTTCCATACAGGGGTGTCTGGCACACTTTCATTTGACTGCAGAGGACAGTGACTGAGCACACTTGTAAGCCTGTGAGCTGCTGAAAAGCCTGCCTTGATCATGTTAAGCAGAGGCACTGCTGCAAGCTCAGACTTTTCAGCTTCGTGTATTAACACCATGAGAACCCATAGTATTTTGTGAGAAGAACTGCTGCTACTGCAACTGCAGCAGAATAGCTCTTGAGAGCTGACCCCTGGGACAGTTGACTCCTCTGAAATACCATGTGTTTTTTTAATTATAAAAAAGGCTAGGGACTGTTTGTATTACTGTGGCTTGTATGTAAATGAAGTGGTATGGTGCTGTGCCCAGTAATAAAACAAACTGACAAAGTCAGTCTCATGTACTTTGGTGTTGGTCTTTTTCATTACTGACTTAGTTCAAACTAATAACTCTTTTTTTTTTTTCCCTTTGTTTTGTTTTTTTTTTTTTAATGGTGATTGTTTTTAAAAACAAAGCCATAATTGCTAATGCTGCTGTAGGTCCTTGGGGTTTTTTGTGGTTTTTGTTTGTTTGGCTTTGGTTTTTTTAATCATCTTTCTGCTAAGCAGCATGCCTCTGCTAGATCTACTGGAAGACTGACTCTTTCCCTTTGAGAAAAAGGGATTCAGTAACTTTCTCTTCTCAGCTTCCAACTCTTGTTGATTCTGGAGTGCTGGTGCTGACAACAGACACAAGCCAGTCCTCCTGACTCTGCAGGGCAGGCACAGAAACATGATTCTTCCTTTGCAGGTCAAAGGATTTTCGTCCTGAGTGTAACTGGGTATTGCTGTTTCCAAGAAGTAACAGTGGAAGGACAAGAAACTGCTGCTGCAGCCAGATCTGCTGGCTGCGGGAAGGGAGACAGTTATTTTTTTCTGCCTCGTGCACCATGTGCTGTGTACAGGGGTACATTGCCACTCCTCCAGTTACCAGCTGCCTCAGCACCAGCAGATCACTGTATATACCAGTATTACCTGCCTCAAGACTGGAGTGATGGAATGAAAACGAATTGAAACAACAGAATTTGCCACTAATTGAAAGCAGTTGCGTGTTTCAGGGATAACAGACTAGAGAAAACTACGCTTTCACTGTTCTGTGGAGGATCTCACTTCAGCTGAGCAGCTGCACATACCAGGGGGGCTGGGGTCTCCCCCAGTTGCAAAATCAAAGGGTTAAAGATTCAGCTTCGCTGCAGGGAAACACTCCCTTACAATCCCTCCAGATTCCAAAAATAGCTTCAGACAAAACAAAAACATTTTCACACCTTTCAAATTTTCAAAGACACAATTGACAGGAATTAATATCAGATGAACACCGTGCAACCTGCATTGCCAGTGTGCAGGGAGAGGTCCTTGCTTTGTTTGTCCTGCCTAGCCTGAGTTGGCCCTGTGATTTTTCACTTCTTTGGCAAAAGACAGGCGATGAGTGCTGATGAACAACCCAGCAGTGCTAGGAATGTTCCTGCAGCTGCTGTTTCTTCTTCCCTGAAAAACTTCAGCATTTTAAGCACAGGTATAACACTAAACTACCGTTTTCTTCCCAAGGAGTCCTTTGCAGGGGACTTCCAAATAAAGAAGCCCGTTTTCTTAACTGGAAGTGGTGAATGTGGCGGGTCGCTGCTGTCAGTCTGTCACTACCATTTTCAAGTCAGTAAGACAATGAGGTATCATATAACTTTTCTCTCCTGAGGCTTTTATTGTGTCCTGCAAATCTGGGAACTGGTCACATTTTGGTCAGTTGATAAGTTTAAAAGGTTAACATCCCAGATTTGAACTTTGGCCACGTGAATGAGGAGAGACAGCACCCTGCAACATTTTCTACATGCCCAGATTACCTTTGTAATGCTACTTAAAGACAGGGGACCACAGTTGCTTGCCTCTGACAAACCAAATGTGAAGAAGATAATTGTTGCTTGGAGGCAGTCTCACAACCACGGCACTTGGGAGTGCCAGGTCAGTGGTAACATACAAAGATAGTGTCCTACCCCAGATACATTTCACTACAGTTTTCCTGTCCCCATGCCATGACTAGCCAGCCTTGGCAAAACAGCTGGCTGTGGGTCCAGCTCCAGCTTCTGGCAGCTCTGCCATTGGCCAAACAGCTGGCCTGGGAAAGAGCAATTGTCCTTGTCAGAGGGTGGGACAACTGCCTTCATTTGTGAAGTACTGCCAGACACTTCTGGAGATGTTTCCCTATCTAGCAGCTTCCTCTTGCACGTGCAGTTTTCTCTGACTTCCCTATGACAAGCTTGTGCCTATCAGGGCACCTCCCATTAGAAACCAATTGCAGTAGAAATGTTTACAAGCACTATCAATCACATACTTCCCAAGTCTCTATACCCAGAACAATTCACATGATTTCAACTCCTTTTTCAGCCTTTTCCATTTTCCTGCCCAGCAGTTCCCACACAGCCTTGGAACATGGGACTGAGTCACCATTTCCTTGAGTACACTAAGAGAGGACCTATCCGACTGCCTTGCAGTGGCACAAGCCAGGTAAATAAAGTAGATGACAACAGTTAGTCCAGCCTCAGTGGTCATATGTGTAAAGTACTCCTGAGGGCACACAGTCCTTTATAGGGCAGGAGAAAGAATAACGAAGCTCAGCAGTGTTAAAAGGATTCAGAGAAGACAAAACCAAGAGAAAAAGTCTCTGGTTCTTAGGTGCTGCAGTATCATCTCAGTTTCAATGTACAGTGTTGAGAACAGAAGAGACCACAGGTAAGTCTCTACCAAAGTGATTCCAGCTTTAGTAAAAGTGTAGTCTAAATATAGCATCACCCAAGTGTGAACTTACCTGTGCTCAGTGTACTTCTCTAGATGAGATGCCTGGTCAGAAAATTAGTGAGACCAAACTCATACTTGTGTGGTTGATGACAATAAAGGCATTCAGCTTAGGAAGGGAGGTGGTAAGAGAGGAGCAGGGGACAGACCAGCATTCCTCAGGAGGTGCAAAAGCAGCCAGTGGCTTGTTTGAGCCTACCTGAGGAGAACGTGCATTTGAGCATCCCAGAAGTGGGGCTAGCAGAGACTTTGAAGGCTGCAGAGGAGTCAGTGTGGGATCTCAGTCCCAGGAGGAGCTGAAGGGAAGAGGTGCAGCTCTGCAGGCATACCCACAGGCCCCTGGGGCTCTGCGGTGCCTGACGGGGAGAGCCTTGCAGGCAGCCTGTGAGTCACGGGGCATGGCACGTGCTGGACTTTAACAGCTGCTGCAGGAGCTGCAGCTGGTTGTACGTAGCACATGTGTTATTCCACGTGTCTGCTTGCTGCCCAAGAGACAGGCTGAAATGGGGATTTAATTACCTACAGATGTTTCACAGGCAGAGGAACAGTAAAAGATAAAATCTCAAAGAATGCTCCAGGTCAGCCTCTACAGCTGTACAGAGGCTGCCCGGCTGGTGACAGTGAGAGCAGCCGGTGCTCTTCTGCTATGGAGAGGCTGCGCTTTGGCCAGCATTCCCCTCTGCAGCAGAGGCACTTTAAGCAAACTGAATACAGAGTGAATGTGTCCAGAAACCATGTCTGGCTTGGTAACAGTATGTACTTCTGCTCCTTTTACCAGGGAAGATCAGAGGGAAAAGAAAGCAGGGAAAGAAAAAGGGTCTACTGGGTGTACAGTTGCACCAGGACAAGTGAGACTGAGTTTGCATAAAACACCCAGCACAGAACACACAGACATGGTCACCTGTGCCCTTTAATGCTTCTCCTTACAACACATTCCAGATAGTTCAGTGCCAGAATGATGGCACTGCTGACATGTCCCAAAACCTGGTAGTCAGTCAAGGCCTGGAAGACCTTTGTGAAAGTTTAAATCGGGTTATATCACATTCAGCACAATAATTTCATCCCAAAGGTAGAGGAGAAAACAAATGAGCAGAATTTTGAAGGGAGATTTTCCCCAAGTCAGACTTCTCACTTTGGTGGTTGCCAGTTGTCATGACACAGCATATACTTCAGTGGTACCAAATCCAAAGTTATTTTTTTTGGTTGGTTTGTTTGTTTGTTTGTTTGTTTGTTTTAGAAATCAAGGACAGAGGCAATCTAAAAATGTGCAGTCCCAGAGCACGGTTGAGCAGCAATGTGTCACCAGCACTCAGCCTAGCTAAGCACAACACGGGTGCCCATGCACGGGAGGAACAGGAAGGGATTAAAATAAAATAGATTTACATTCAGGCTGTGGAAAAACTACACTTGCAGCAAAACCAGCAGCTGCAGAAAGGACTTAAGAATTTCCTACTAACTAGTTGCCTTGGCTTAAGTGAAAACTTCCCTAATTTATATGCTGTATTAAAGTTATGAGAGAGAAGCCCCTTATGGCTTTGAAGGAGCCTCAGGTCCAGGAGGGGAGGGAGGGCGGAAGGAAGTGGGCATTCTGGGCAGCACTGGGGAAGCTCTACATGCTTTGTTTACAAACCCTGTACACTTTTTGTTTGGCTATTGGATGTGTTTTATCCTTTCTCAACTCCCTTTTCATCTCATGGTAGTGCCAGCCACACTGATGAGTGTTTATGCTTGCAAATTCCTGAAGCACAGCCAGTACCTTGAACTCCAGAGAATGAGACTGAAATAACGTAAAAGGTCAGGGAAGTTCAAAGACAGAGGTACTGTTTTCCTAGCTGGGGACACCACACTGTTCCCAGACCACGCTGGGCTGCTCTGGGGACACAAGAACAAAGACTTCTCTCTTATGTCCTCCTGTTTATGCTGCTTTTTGCCTCACTCACCTCACTGTTTTAACAGGACTCATTTCCATGAAGCTTCAATTAAAACCACCAGGGATCAATTTAGCCTGAGCCTGACAACTGAAGAGACACTTATTAGCTACTGGCACTTAAAACTCCTGTCACCGAGGAAAGGGGAAGCTTTTATCCCTCTACTCAAGTCCTGCTGGCTCACATAGTAGAACCAAAGCCCCAGAATGCTGCTTTGTCCACAAGCAGATATCAGCTATTGAGACACCTGGAAATCTGTAAGTGTTCCACCCACAGGAAGACAAGTCACAGGATTACTTTTGGAGAGAAGAGGTTTCATTCACCATTGTTATTTAGCAAGCCTGGCCTTCAGGAACGTGATGAACATGCATCTGAGCTGGCTGGGCACATGGTGGGCACATGCAGCTCACCTGTGCCGTGCAAACAGAGAGCGTGCAAAGCCGTCCAGCACATCGGGCACACCGCCCACGCTCTGCACAAGCCTGTGCAGAGCACTTCCAGCTGCAGATTTCTGCAGGCTGAGAGGTTCACTACCACACGCACATACACAACACGATGTGCTCATGGGACAGCACTGCAGCTGCCCCACGTGCCCTCATTCACAGGTGAAGGGAAGCTAGGGAATGGTCCAGGATAGTGTGAGCACTGTGCTTCGCTACTCTACGGCCTCAGCTCTCTGCTTTGCCTTGAATTGGGGCTATGGACCAAGAGACACCAATAGCACAGACAGTATGGAAGTAATTTCACAGACACGCAATCCAGCCCACTTACAGCAATTACAACCTCATCTACAAACTGCCTGGGGAGCAACCATAGCCAGCTTGCTGATATTAAACTCTGTCTATACAAAGCATATGTGACATTTGAAAACACTTAGAAAACAAACTGAAAAACCCAGCCTTTTATCCCCTCCTTGTCTAGACGGTTCACCAGCTTTTCCAAACTGAGTCTACACTGACAAAGCGCGTGATGCCATGGGAGGGAGGAAGCAGGCGCTGCCCTGGCCTTAGGGGATGGAGAGGAGAGGCAGGGGCTGCCCACCTCTGCTCATCTCTGGAGTGGCACCTTAAGTCGTGGCAGCACTGGCCCATGTGCTTCCACGTGTCACAACAACTGCCAGTGCTGCAAGTGACCTCCCAGGACTGCGGCTGACACGCTGTTGATGGGCTGGAGGTGCGCAGAAGTGGGAGATCCTGTTACAGACAGCTGGGGTCAGCAGCTGTGTCCTCCGGGTGCTTCCACTGACATCATGGGCTGAAATTCTCCCACTTATTCTTGTTTTCCAGTGAACTACCCATTCCTTTCAGTAAAATTGAGCCAGAAGTATATTTCAAACAGCTAGAAGGTTCTCAAAGTATACATACATTCATTTTAGATTATACATACATTCATTCTTTTTGTCTGCTTTATAAGAGTGTGTTTTCCTTCAAGTTGTTCCTCTCCACAAACACACAATCCCATTTTTAGAGAGGGTAAAGAGCAGGAATGCCCAGCTTCCTATAGCTGGGGTAGATGCTGCTTTTCATCTTCCCTTGGACAGAAACTATTAAGAGACTCAATTATCTCTGGACATGTTAGGCAGGAGTCATATGAAACCATCTCTTGTTGTTGCACAGCACAGTCAATTCTGGCAGCATTTGTGTCTCTAAACTACATATGTATTGAATCTATTCCTGGGAATACATCCTACAATTTGAGGGCAGATGAGGGGAATAAAAAGTAACTGGGAATAAAAAGTAACTGTGGGACTAGCCTCATTCAGAATAAATATCCACTATTTTTTTCCCAGAGGATTGCTGCGTCATTTCATTTGATAGGAGGATGGTAAAAATTTAGCAGCAGTTCAATTCCTTTTTCTCTTTTATTGTCCTATATTTGTTTATGCACACCTTGCTCCAAATGCAGGGGGACTGTTCTCCATTTTGCTTTTCTCTGGCAATTCACTATAGCAACATTTGCAAATCACTGTGGCACCTTTGCAAGCTTCAATTCCTCTTCACAAGACCTTTGTGAAGAGGAATAATGTCTATTGTACAGATGGGAACTAAGAAATCAAGAACATGATTTCAAAAGCGTACCACGACTTTGAATGCACATTGTGAAATATCGAGGGATGATGTTTTTCAGAATACTCAGAACTGTACATTGGTTATTCAGAGATACCATGTTGGAAAAAAAGATAATGTGTGCTCATGTAATCAGCACTAGATCCTGATGCAAACATGCAAGAGTCATCTTGAATTTTCATGGATACTCTTATGTTTGCCATTGTTCAGTGAGGATCTGTGTGGTTGCAAGTGCAGTAATTTGCTCTCAGTATTCTTAAACCTTCACATACCTAAGCTTGCATAATATTTATTTGTCAACTAAAAGTTAAGCTCAGCAGAGAAGCATTTTTATATAGCTTGGGGTGTTTTTGCTTTATAGGCATCACTCTAATTTCTTGCAGTCCCTCAAGCTCTTTTAGCTGCTAACAGTTCCAAATTTCTCACTTGTGTTAATTCCTGTAACATCTCAGTCATGAGATCTGTTTTAAATTAAAAATTGAAACAAGATTACTTTTCTCATTTGCTATCAATTATATCACTGCAAAGCAGAGCTGGGCTTCTCTAATCTGTCTGTGAATATTCTACCAAACCAGTTCCCACTGTTAATATTTAGTTACTTGATTCCAGATAGACACAATGATAACATAACTAGGGACAGCAAACCCCAGCGTAACCAAATTACATTAATTATACAATATATACCTCTGATTGCATATGCTAGCAGCAAGTTGTCAAAGCCATGGCAGGGAAGCAAGCCTCCTTCTGCAGAGGTCATGATGGTGCATTTCAAAATCACATAAAGCACTTGGGCTTACAGCAGCCTGTAAAAGAAATCGTCACGACTTCCAGTCCCAAATCAACACTGTGTTTCAAAACCTCCTTGTGCATTACAGATTCAACATCACAATCATCTCAGTAAGTTTTCAACTAGTCAATAAGAATTGATCTGAGTGTCAAATTACTAAAAACCTAGAATTATTTTTTTTGGTGCTAATGAGATTGAATACGTATCTCAGTAAAATTGCGACTGCAAGCTAAGATACAGGAACTTCTTCCAAACTCTGAATATGCAGAGAATGACAGTAGACTGCAGTCACCTGGACAAACAGATATCATGAAGATGAATTACTGTGTCAGGAGCCCTTGAAATGCGGAGATTGGAATATACCATTATGCACCTTTAGAGCTATTTAAAGATCCACTCCAAAAAATAGGTGTCCCTGCCTATGGCATGGGGTTTGGAACTACATGATCTTTAAGGGCCCTTCCAACTGAAACTGTTCCATGATTCTATGAAATGATTTTATGAATGAGATTAAATCAAATTAAAATCTGGATTAAATGGCAAGAAAAGAGAGGTTTGCAGGAACGCAGTTGTTCACAAAAGTGTTCATGCGAACTCATACAGTAGGAGTGGCAAGAAGAAACAAGACTCAGAAGGGCCTTTCCATCAGCACCCACTAGATGCATGGAGTGACACAATAAAAAGGGGTGTTTTTTTGATGATAGTTTTCAGGATTCTTTGGAAGTTCATACAGTCTGAACATCTCTTCTGTTTCCTCTGCTTGCAAAGGAAAACCCGGGAGATTTGTCACAGACAATGAAGTGTTACTCAAGGGTGTGTCGGGCCACGTGCCTTTGCATTACTGGGCAGCAGCACGCTATGCTGATCAGCACGTAGCTAATTGCAGTCACACGCCAAAAGCTTAATGTAGTTTTAAAAACACCCAAAGCAGCATTCAGCCAACTGCGTGTGAGATTTGCTGACTCTTCTATTCTTAAAAAAACCCCAGCAGCCTTCCATAGGCTGAGCGAAATACAGACAGGCACTCTGTACTGCCACTCCTGACTGACTGAGGAGGGCAAGGACTGCCAAAGGTGACTGCTTTGGAAACACTTCTGTGAGGAACTCAGATGGGTTTAGAGCGATTGTGATACAAATCTAGACTTGTCTATGGAGAATCTTACTTGAATTACAAAACTTGGGGAATTAGAGAATAGTTGTTCCCAATTAACGTGAATGATCTTTCCCAGCAAAGACCCTACCTGGGAGGGGAGTTCTTCAGGAACCTTGCTGCAGAACAAGCATCATAAAACCACTTGTCTACACAGCAGCCGCAAAACTCTGAAATGCACTCAGTAACCCAAAGAGAAACAAGAATTTCTATGTTTGAATTCTACTGAATTCAATTCAGGGGAAACTGTAACACCAGAATTTAAAAGAAACCTGAAAGACAACCACCTGAAAGACAGATGACATCTTATATGGTATGGAGGGAGGGCTCCCACCTTCAATTTATTCCTTCCTAGAGGAAGACCCAGGTGGGAAGTTAAGGTGTAGGGACACATCAGAGAAACTACAATAGATAAGAGGTGAGAGTAACAGGATTCGCCTCACCTAGCAGGACAGCATTTCTTAAATATATCTCGAGAAGAAAGACACTAGTTTTTTCTTTTGAATAAGAAAGTGGGAATAAATTTAACAAGTAGCCCAATCCTACAAATCAGTTTTGTGTGACAGTCTAAACCAGTAGTGAATTTCCAAATAGGTTCTAACCTCTAAGCAACAATAACTTTTTCTTAGCTTTGAAAAAGTTGGTGAAGGTTTATTCAGGGTAACTATGCACACAAAGGACACAACGTACATGTATACTTAGATTTATCTTACTTCACAGTTCTCACAACACTGAGGTAAGGCATGAGGGTCATGCAGTTAAAAATTTACACATTTAAACAGAAGCATTTTTCCTGCCAACCAAAAGCACCAAAGACAACACTTGGGCCTTAAGAAGAGTTGGGTGAGGTTAAGGAGCAAGGAGAAAAAAAACAAGTGCTTGCAAAAAAATACCACAGAGATGACAAGAGATACTGTAATCCCTGGATGTTTAGGTCTCCTGTTAAGTACAGCAGACTTAGCAGAACCAGCAATACTGTCAAAGAAGGAAGAAACAGTTCATGGGAAACTCCAGAAGGCACAAAAGTGGTGTTTCAATGTTTTCTTCCTCTACCTCATTCTACCAGTGATGCTCATCAGCTGAGGAAGGAAGGAGTCATTGTTTCATACCTGAGTACTGAAACACTTCCTCATGCCTGGGATGCAAACGAATTCCCTCATATGCCCCTAGAAGAACATTCTATAAATAGAATTTGGTACAAAATGCCTGGAAGACCCATTAGCTTTGGAGTAACTTCACTCTTCTGAGGTAGTAGGGAAGAGCTAGGAGGACGGTGAAGCTGAAGAAACCCAACTCATCTTATCATGCATTCCTCCTTTTCACAAGGCATTTGTAGGAGGCTTTTCAGTGAAGCACATGCTAATGTGAGTGCTACAAGAACAACTTGCTTGCTCTATAGACCTGCTGGTTCAGTCCGAGAGCTGGGCCATCTGTATCGTCCTAATAATGGTGCTCCCGCTTCCCCTCTCTCATTCGCTGCTACGCAACTGGTGCAGGCCGCAAATAAAAAATAAATCCTTCAAAATTCTAAGAGCATAACATGTGATTGCCTTTATTTTAGTATGTGTGTCTCGGTTATACTTCACATGCAAGTAGCATCCCTTTGGGTAATGAGCTACAAATTGTTTTTTCCAGCCACTCCAGCAGAAACTTCCAAAGGACAGCAGGGTGTGCACCACCATCCCTTCTTGAGCAGGAAGGAGAACACAAGACACGCCTGTAGGGCTTCCCGAGAGTTACAATGTGTGTCTCAGACTGAAAAGTCAACAAAACAAGCAAACAAACAAAGCCAAACAAAACACGGATTAAAAAACCAATCAAAAAAACAATGGAGGCAGAAGTGAGAAGCTGAGGAGCCTGTAACTACCTGTGAGCAGAAGCAGGCGGGCTCACTCCACTGAGAGGAGACCAGGACAGGCAGGGCAGTGGTCACAGGGCAGCATTGCCCAAATTACATTGATCCACATCCTGCCCCTAAGTGATTTTATCAGTTGTGCTCTTCCTTCTCTCAGCAGCACCTTGGCTGTCCTGAGCTACAGTCCAAGTAGTGCAGATCCCTATTCCTGCTGCAGGAGCTTTTCCCAATGAGCTTTGTGTGCCTCCCCCACTGGGAAATACTGCTAAAGGAAATACTTTGGGAATATGGAAATAAAGCAAGATATAGCTCTAGGCAGACAGGCAGCTTTCTACAAACAGAACATGAGACAGCAAAGAGCAGATACACTGTGGTGGGGAAAGCATGCAACAGAGAGGGGAGAAGGCATGGAAATAACACTGCATTGGGACAGGGCAGCATTAATACCCTGCAGAAAAGAATTAAGGCAGTTCCAGGTGCAAACCCTCCCGTTTATCTCTTTGCAGAATAGGGAAAGAAGATCTAGTGGCTAACTGAATGGAGAGGATGACAGACTTGACCCATGACAGAAAGAGAAAATGGCTTGCAGGTTAATTAATCTTCCATTGACTTAGAAAAGCAGACTCTAACCGATCATAAAATACTTAAAACCACGTTAGAAAAATTCTGAATACACCATGAAGCCAAGGAACCAAACTATTTTAAAAAGTGCTAACAGTTTGTGTGGAAGGTACTGCACAGTGACTGTACAGCTAAACAGAACAATTTCTGGGGAGAGTGTGATGCAAGTCCCTGTCTGTCTGATCAACATGATTTTGAAAAGGAGTTGAAAGGACACTTTGGCCTTCTATTTCTATAGAATAATAATATTAGATGCTGACCTTCATAATCTGTCTGTGGTGAGCAAGGACAGGTTATTTTCTTGTTTCTTTGATGCATTATTTTGCTTGTTCTTTCTTTCCCAGCTTTTCTTGCTTGGTTTTGCCATTCTCTAGGGTGCTGATGGTAACCATATCCAGAGAGACAATGTAGGGCAAAGTGCACTGGGGCTCTTAATTTTGCATTTATCAATGGCCTGGCTGCTATGTCCTGTCCGCATGTGTAAGGATTAAATTCAACATCAGAGGGTCAGGCAGAAATCCCTTTCTCCTGTCTCCAACTACCCTGTAATATTTTTTGAGTGAAGGTAATGGTTTCTTGCTGTGTTGCAAAAGAATATCATCATTGGTTTTTGGTGCTTTAGGTTTAATTGTGTCGTTGCTTGGTAAGACTTTGTTGACTACGTGTGACAGTGGGAAAAATGGATGTTCTGGGGACCTTTCTGACTGGACACCTCTTACAGGCTAAACTACAAAAATTGTGTGAGTGTGGGACACAACAGCACCTTTTAGTTCTAACTTCTCAGGACCTAAGAAAATTATCACCTTTAAATGTCTTCAATAGCACTTATAAGTGAACTGTATTTAACAGTTTTGTAGTAATTGTTGAGTAAATTGCTACAATCAAATAGCACAAAGAATACACAGCATTCCCAACATCCCCCAAGCAATACTGAGAGCTATTTCACCATCCCAACTTAAAATACAAACTCAGTTCATTAATAATTGTTTCTACCACTAGCAAAGACCTTGATCCCTCAAAGGAAAGTGACTTTCTCTGCCATTAATCCATATAACAAGTGCATAACACACAGTCAGAATGAAAAGACGCTCAGAGTGAAACTTAAAGCACGAAGCCTTGGTGTGCACACCCATTTGCTCACTTCAACAGAAAGCTTCCCCACATACTGCTCACAAAACTACCTCTGCCTCCTTTAAAAAAATCCAACTTTGCTTTTCTAGCACTACTTCCTTCCCTAAACCCAGAAATTAGACTAGGACAGCAATCACAGGAATTCTTCCCAATTCCTATATTTATATTGCAGAATCTGTTCTCCCATGATGCATAATACAAAGAATGCATCTGCTGAAATTTAACTTCTTGCAGAAATTGAACTGGATATGATCTAACAGTTTGTTTATTTTACAGTCATGTTAGATCTTCCTGAACTTGTTGGCCTGATGCACGTTTTGCAAGCAGATAGACTACCACTGCTTTTGCCACAACTTGTGATATCATTTGGTATTTCTTTTGAAGATTAAATTTTTAAAATATATTTTTATTTTGTATTTTTATTTTAAATTATTTAGCTTAAATATATTTTGTTCCATTTATATATATATCTTATAAATATATGAATACTCTTACATGCATTTTATTTTTACATTTATCAGCTTTTAAAATATCAATAATTTAATCTTTCAGAAGTATAGCATGCAACAGTACATACTGCATTTTTGCAAGCTTTTCAAATTACAAAATATTTTTTTCCTCTCCACTTTGGATTACAAATTGATGCAACTGTCTAGCACCTTGGAAATCAAGACCACACATAAAAAAGTCCTTTCAACTCCCACTGGAAAAGAAAAAAAAAGAAAGAACTGTAGAGCATGATGTCTCAAAACAATCAACTGTATTGAATCCAAGCATCATAGTTCAGGTACTGTGTAATTACGCATATTATACTTGCTTCTGTTTTCTTGTGATCTGCTGCACACCTACTCCAAAAGAGATTATGAGATAATCAATGAATACAGACAAGGGATAAGGATACACTTGTAACTGAAGAAGGTTACAAACGTGATACCTGGAAGAGCACAGACACTCAAGAGCTTTACACTGAGCAGTGCATGTCTTTAGTAGCACTTCCAGATGCGCACCCTCCATGCTCTCTTCCCTAATCCTCTCATTCATACAGTCTATATGCGTAAAAACCACAAAGACACTGATTTACATAAAATTATCTCACTCCATTTTATTTAAGATTTTCTCCTCCAGTTAGTAAAAGAAAGATGTGTCTCTCTTTATACATATGTACAAGTTCAGTTACAAAAATAGACAGCACATTCAAAGAGAAAAAAAGGCTTGGCATTTGTCTGATTCCCTCCAAATATCATATATACACGTGAATAAGAGGGGAAGGGGGAAGTCTTCATGAGTTAATTAAACAACACCTCCCCCTCAATTTTCCCCTGCAAATCTGTTTAAAAATCAATCTAACTAAGCTCAGTTCTGCTATTTTCAGGTGTGCAAATTAGAGGCAGAGCCAACAGGAAGCACTTGCTCCACACTGTAGGACGCCAGGCAAAGGATTTGGGGTCAGAAAAAAATTATAATAATAAAAAAGTAATCTTCCACTGTCACAGCCCAGACCTGCAACTCAATTTGCTTCTCTCTCACAAGGGATGAAAGTGCCCTGGCAGAACAGCCTCTTTACTCAATGTGTCAGACAGAAGAACTGTCCCACACCTAAATAAATCTCAGTGCAATGCAGACAATGCTTACAGCAAAGCAAGGAGCTACGGGCGGGGTTTGTGCATTGGGAACAGGGAAGGAGCAACCAGGGAACGAGAACATGGATGGGCACTGGCAGCAGCAGGGCCTTCTATCAGCCTTACAGGACACAGCTACTGTGCCCACACACTGCAGTGAACTCAACCACGCCAGTATGTGTGATGATCACAGAGATGAAGGGAAAACACTGCAAGAACAGTCAATGCAATGGCTGGGATATGAGACGATTTTTTTTCCAGGATTTGGCTGGAAGGGGGAATGGCACAGTTCTCTCTCTCTCTCAGGACTGTTTTCTGTTGCTCCTCTCACAGCACAGTAAGATGCTTTGCCATGGGCACAGTGAGAGGAGCAGTACAAACCTTTCCTCAGCACTTCAGCTTTCCTCCTTCTCAAGATTGTACTAACAAAGCATTTTTTGTTTCTAAGCCTTTAAGAGTTCTGCACACCTCAAAAATGAGAGAAATCATTTTGAACACAGTGAGTATTTGTGCTGATGAGAACTCTGAAATGCAAACCAATCACTGGCTTGTGGTTTCTCCCACTGCGTGAAGCAGAGGCTGTGCTGCTGCTCTCACTAGGGCTGAGAGCACTCCCTGTATTCTGCAGCTCTGAACATCTTCCTGACAAATGGTGCTGAAAAGAGTCCACTCCCTGGAAACCACTTGAGACACCTTCCTTTACATTTCAAGCCTTTAAAGAACCCAGAGACCCACACCAGAAGAACCCAAGATTTTTTTTAATCACATATCATCTTCAGCATAGCCCCCTATTACTCCCGCATGTTCACTGACCAGCTGCCAGTACAGAAATGTCTTGTGACTCTACAGGACACTCCTGGGGTTTGGATACTGATTTCATAGAACAAAACTAATGCTGGGCTCCACCTCAGGCTACAAGAGAGAAAGTGTAGTGGTGTGACTTCAAGCACACACAGCTGAGGATGTTTCATGGAGTAGCTGGATGCTTTCTTGGGAATCTTTGTCAGATACATCAATAAAACACAAACTGCCACTCTCCCAGTTGACCCAGACTCCCTTCTCTCCTTCTTGCAGTGTCTGCAAATATAGTTTTTTGGAATACACATAATCAAAGTGCTCACATCAACCACCCACTCCCATTGTGCTTTGATTTTCTTTACACACATGTGCTGGACAGCAACAGGGCATTCATTTGCATGCCTTTGACTGGCAGGGTGGTCTACTCTGAAAGCCAACACAGCTCAGATAAGGTTTGGGGATTCAAAATTACTACCGACCACCTGAGGTGTGGGCACCTTTACTTTGCTTCCGAACTGAAGTTTCTGACATGAGACCGCTGGTCAGGTTTAAACTTTTGGGGGTCCCACAAACACTGTTTCCTTTGCTCAGAGGGGAGCTCAAGGGAGAAGAGGCGCTTGAAGGTCCAAAATCTACAAGTCCGGAAGGTCGAATGATTGCTGTTTGCAGAGGGCTACTTGCAGACATGCCTACCAATGGAAAAGAGAATCAAATTCCACATGAGCATATTATTTCACTTGTGGTTCTTCAACAGCCAACAATATGCTAACAATCAGTTCTAAGAACACTCTGTATTCATTATTCATGAGAGTTTAATGAAGAAGAGTGTCCTTAAGAGAAAAAACATCTTACAGTTATACACAAGGCCACCTTCAGCTAGTGTAAAGCTGAAGCTCAATCACCATGAGTTTAGAAGGTTTTGGAATATGATACTGTAATTTCAACAAGATGCAATGCAGGAAAGCTGCAGTCATTGCTGTGGGATAAACAACACAATCTAATTAGTCTGGACACCAAAAAAAGCCAAACAAAAACACAAGAGGAAAAATATTTGGCATGGGATAATTCAAAGAGCAGATGAAATAAACCCAAGATCATCTGCGGTGAGAATGGCTCCCCCTCAGACCCTTATCATGTCACACTGTGCATTGCCTGGACCTCAGAATAGAACGGATGAGCAATACCAACAACACAACAGTTTTAATCTCTTTTTTGACAGGTTGTAAAGAGCAATCACCCAAACTCATGTGGTTGGTTCTGCTGTGGGTAGTGTGCTGCTGCCCCTTCCCCACATACCTTTAGAGACGTTGTATCCGTATGCTGCGTATGCTGCTGCAGAGGCGGCTGCTGCCCCCGCTTTGGCACCTGCCATGGCAGCTGCACTTCCCGCTATTGACTTCCGGCTCCTGCCTTTCCCAGTGCTGGCTTTAGATCCACCTTTAGGACGACCTCGGTTTCGACTTGACTGGCCCCTACCAGTCAGAGATGTATCTTGCACTGAAACACCTGAACAAGAAAATGTTGTTAATTCAGTAACTACTATAGTATTTCATGTGACTCACAAGTGAGAGATGAATCAAAACCGCCTACTAGTTACATTAATACTGTTCCTATTAACTGGTATGTTACATTTACATTAACAGGGACACTGTAGCAAGCAGTGATCCCATAAAAAGAAATTATTTTTACAAAACTTCACTCTTCAGTAACAACACCTTATTAACTGCTTGCCATTATTATGAATCTAACCTACAAACAGGTTGAAGATCCTGAGTTCTACTTCAGGATCATGAATTTTCTTAGCTGAAGATAGAGACGCAATTTCTTCCATCTGCTGTCTCTGAAGAAACTCATCAAGAATTATGGTTCTACCTATTTTACTGTAGAAAACTACGGTAGTTAAAACCACTTGCCATTATTTCAAATGACATTACATTTAAAAAAATTGCTCCAATCACACACTGGAGATAGAGAACTGATTATTAACCCAACAGCAAATTCAAGGAAAAGCTTAGAGATCAGTAGTTCTATGGCTGTCTGCAATTTGGTAACACAAACATAATGGAAGGACAACCCTCTGTAAGACAGACACAAAGGACAAAACTTTTTGGAGTAACTAACACAGAAAAGAGGTAAGTGTGGTGAATGACAGACTATGGACAGATTTCAAATCATAAGTAAGACAGATTTCAAATCATAAGTAATTTCTCAATAAAAAGGCAATCCCCCCCCCCTCAATTTTGCCAACCATTCATTATATTCGGTTAAAATGCAGAAAACATACCATTTAGCCATGCAAAGTCAAGGTTTAATAAATGTTAGTAGCAAATCAAGGCAAGAGTACTGACCGTTCACGGTATCTGAAACTGAACCAGTAATAGAAGCAGGAGAATTTGTTGCCCTTGACTGAGGTGCTGAAGAAGCAGGATCATCCACAATCACAAGCATATCGTTACTGCTCTCATCAGGAGGGATAGAGCCCATATGTAATTCACTGCTGATGGATATCTAAACATGAGAGAACAAAGCTGTTAGCTTACAAAAATAGTAAGATCTTCAAAAGATACACAATCACAAGTAATTAACTGGTACTTGTTCTTTCCTATTTTCTCTAGAAAAGCAGCATGAGATGTCATCTGCCTGACCACACCACACCCTACATGCTGAGCAGGAAAGACCTCCAGGAGCCACTTAACTTCAATTCACGAAAATTCAGATTAAGAAGCAAAAGGTTAATGGGTTCAGCAGAGATTTAAGTAAATTGTTATTCAACTGTGTGTCTTCAACTACAAAAGACAAAATAGGATTCTTAACTCACTACTACCACTAATAAAAATCTTGATCAGTAAGGGAACAATGCAACACAGAAATCTTAATGGGCAGGGCATGGAACAAAATACATTTGCTGCTAAAACCAGTTTGCAATTTGTTACACAAAGATGAAGGAAAATAAGATGTGTGCCTCTGAGAATTTAAATTCCAGAGAAACAACCCCACACTAATTCAGAACCTGAAGCAAGGAAGGAAGCAGAGAAGGAGATGCAGATGGGACTAATGAGGGGTACTTATAAGGAAACTGAATGTCAAGAAGCTATTTGAGGGATACTGTTTGGTTCAGAAGCAGTGTCCTTGCTATGGAAGATACTGGTATGGGAGAAGGTACATGGTCATAAACCTGAGCATGACAAAGGCAGAAAAAGGGAACAAGAAAGTAAGTGGGACTGCAGGCAGTGCAGGCAGGAATGGAAAAATTTCAGGGGCTGAACAGGAGGAAGTCAGGCTGTGAACTCACTGTAAAAAAGGGAGGCAGAGAGTGAAGGAGTAGGAGAATAATGGAATGTCAAATAACATGAGGACCTGTAAGGCAGCTTACTAGCAGCTGTTACATATTCAACAAACTATTTTCCTTTCCATAGTTCACCTTTAAGACACATGACTTCCCCACGCAGTCCAAGTTCTACAATAGCTAAAATAATAGAAAGTAAGAATCCTACAGGATGTAAGGTCACAACTAAAACAGTAAACAAGTTAAAGCAGCAGTGAATCTTACCTCACTGAAAGGACTGGGCATGGCAGAGTCTACACTAATGAAAGAGTCATCCCCATCAGCAGAGAGGTTGGAGTTATCGGCTGAGGGGACAAATGGGATCACAAGGTTCATGCCCTCTTTCTTTCTCTTTCCATCCAACTCATCTTCCTTCTTCTTCTGAAATGAATAAAATAATACCAGGAATGAAACAGATGTTAAAATAGAAGAATGGGAATGAACAACCCAAAATCTTAAAATCTAGTGCAGTATTTTAACTCAAGGAATGACACATCCAGAATTTCCCAAAACAAGTTTCTGAAGGACATGGTAACAGATTCCTTAAATGCTTTAGATTTAAGTAAAGTTTTGTTTGTTT
The DNA here is from genome assembly GCF_003031625.1 of Empidonax traillii. NCBI lineage: Eukaryota > Metazoa > Chordata > Aves > Passeriformes > Tyrannidae > Empidonax > Empidonax traillii. The sequence continues at coordinate 2,304,593 of NW_020955204.1, forward strand.
TTCTTCATGAAATAGCTGGAATTATAGAGAATTAGTCTTACAGAATTATTTCTATTTCCAGTACCTTCTGGAGCGAGCTTGAAATTCTCTATCATTACACAAAATTCCAATTAATTAACACAAAGCCTCTATATCTCAAAAATTCAGAATTTTCATAAACTAGTTTTAAGGATGCTTTTTAAACAAGCTGATCTGCCCTTGTTCCACAGAAGCCTCGTATCTGCATTTGGTGCTTTCTTTACATTGCCTTTTTGTCCTTGTAGGACAAAATCTTGATTAAGTCACCATTTAACACCATGGAATGGTCAGCAGATCATTTTGTTTTTATAAGCATGAGTCCTCAAATTGTTGTCTGTAGACCACTGGTGACTGACAGAGTTATCTGGATATGCAGCACTTCCTTATTTTTGAAGTTGCTTTTTTAATGATTAAAAGACAGGTGACTATGCATTAGTTATCTTGTAATATCCCTCTTCAGTGTAGGGAACTGTCACAGATGGACTTTCAGTGGTGATGGGAAGAAGGCTTTACTCATTAGAATGCCTTGGCATAACATGTTTCCACATCACATAATAGTGATCCTGAAGCTCTTCTGGCTCTATCACTGACACAGGCGACCTCTGCATCAAAGTACCTTTTCAGCATATTTTTCCCTTTTACGTTTACGTTCCTTCACACGGTTTGTTTCTTCCTGCTGTCGTTTCTCTTCTTGACGCTGACGCACTGTTGGAAAAGAAACACAAAACTGCCACCACTGGAAAGATATTTCATATCCTTTCATGAATCTTACAGAAATTCTAGTTCTAACAGAACTGTGAAGAAAAGTCAGTTGTATTACAACTAAAACACACTGAAAACACAACTGTATTAAAACTATTTGTTTCCAAATTACCAAAAAGTCTTACAGCAAAATTCTTCCTGTATACCTCTAATACAGCTACAAAAATACGATGAAATACAGCATTTCCCTAATATTTTTCTTGTCGAGACCTACATAATTCTCGTCAAAGCTCTGTCATCCAGGAACAATGTAATGATCCTGAATGAGTGCCAATAAAAACTTTATCACATCATCAGGTCTCCTTTTGCACAACTTCATTATTCAGCTCAACAGTGATATCAAACGAGCTTGTACTAAGAAGAGTTGGCAATACAAAAAGAGACAGGAAACAGAAGTTGTTATCAGCAAGTAAACGTGTTTGTAGAGATAAATACAGAGATTTCATAAGGTAATGAAGTGGAATATGGGGAAAATGCTGAAACACCAATTTCACATACATTTCTTTTCTAGCTCCTCATCATCCAGCAGAAGGCTGACCACCTCCTTTGGCTTCAAGGTGTCAGGTTTGAAATTGCCACCTGAAATCACCATTCGTTGGATCTGGAAGGAAAAAAACAAGAGAGAAACAAAAAGAAAAATTAGTCAAATCAGCCGTCAACCATTCTCAATACCCATCACTGAAAGTCAGTTCCAAAAAACATGCAAGGGCATCTCTAAGTCAGAGATGACCCAATTTCTCTATCATACCTGTATCTATCTAAGTTAGTAACAAAATTTCAGGGGAGATTTATTAAGAGTATAATTATGAGTATAAAAATACGAAGAGCAACTGAGATAGAAAGCAGAAAATTACCCTCCCTTATGCAAAGTTGCACTTTTGCTGAAGCAGCATGTAATAAACTACAAATGATGAAAGTATTAATATACTGCTGAACAAAAACAGTCCTGTCAGGCATAATTTACCCATTCATTTTTCAAGTAAACTGCACAGAGGATCATGCAGATCACATTCTTAAAGAGCACAACATTTTTAATCTCCTTGACTGAAAACTGTATCTCCATACTGAGTCTGTGTCACAGTTCAAACAATTCACTCAACCTCTTATTACTACAAGTATGCTTAAAAAAACCAAACAACAAAGAAGAGTTGTAACTTCACAGAAGAGGACAAGCTTTAACATAAGGCAATTCCAATTATCTGGATCACCAACAAGAAGACTGCACTTAATTTTCAGGTTGAGACCAGGCAACTCTAGTGCGGTATCCCAGAGAAAACAGTAAATATCAACAAGGGAAATATGAATGCATTCAATTGCTGCAACACATGAGCAGCATCTAAGTAACACAAAAGCTAAAAGAAATTCCAAGCACACAAAACATCTGAATGCTGTATACAGTATACCTACTGCTACTGAAAAAAGTGAATCGCCCTAATTTTTTTCTTGCCAATGAAGTGCCATGAAGTTCCTAATACACCTACTGCTTGATGCTGCAGAACACTGAGGTCTTCTGGCAACCCTCACACCTCAAATAATTTTCACTTTAAAATCAGCTGTTGTGTAACATGAGAGGAATCAGTCACTCTGACACAGCAAAGACAGAAGCTCTAGTCTTAATGAAGCCTGAACAGTTTCACTGTAATAATTACCTTCTTTCCAATTCATATAATGTAACTGGAATGCTTCTGTGTGGGACACAGATTTGTTTATTTGAACAAACACGCTCCCTTTTGCCTTCTTTTCAGTCTCCCTGCGGATACTTTTTCTGTTTATTTAATCATTTTGATATGTGCTTTCTGATACCATTTCTGTAACTTCTCATTCCAGCTGATTTCTTTATTCCTACCTCACTCTTTTCCTTTGCCCTCTGTAAGATGCGCTCCTCAATGGTGCCTTTACATATCAACCGGTACACAGTGACCTGTTTTGTTTGACCCAGCCTGTGTGCCCGGTCCATGGCTTGTTGGTCTACTGTTGGGTTCCAATCACTGTCGTAGAAAATTACCTGCAAGAGAACACCAGAAAGGATTAAATAAAAACATACATTCAGAGCACCTGGTGATGAAACACACAAAAATCCAATATGGTCATGACATAAAAGTTCGATCATACATTCTTACAGAATTACAGCCCCACTGTAGGTTGTATTAACCTAGCTTTGCCCAGTCCTATGAAGACTTTTCCACTGCATTTCAGGTGAATTCAAAAACTAACTGACACTGTGAATGTTTTCACCTTCCACAGAATGTCTTCAGTATCTTCTTCAATAAACCTGCTTTGGAGGCACGAAATTCCTAAGTTTGTTACTACATTAAATTACTTTTTTGCAATTAATTATAGACTAAGCACATCATGAACCAATTTTAGTCTTATCTTAAGAAGAAAAAGCCCATCACATTAGAGCTTTATGCAAAAAGTAATACTCCATTTTTTGTATTTCAAACCTAAAGTCTAGTCTAGTCCAACACTTCTTAGATAGACTTCTTTTACTCTAGAAAATTGAAATGCCACATTACGTTCATACTGCCCTATCACTCCAACATTACTTTATGACAATAAATATACAAATCAAAAGTATTTTAAAACATTTTAGGCAGAAAAGTATTAAGAAAATTACAAAAAATGCTCATGCAAGGAGCCTGCCTGAGCTTCCATCTGTTTATTTCCTCTGTTCAAGTAACTGCAATCGAGACAATTTTTCCACCCTGAAAATCCTACAAATACTTGCTTTCTTCTGATTTGAGTGTTAGCAAGATATGATGGGATTTTTTTTTTTTAAAAATTACATAATATTTTTTCATCCAGAGATCTTTGGTTTTGTTTGACTAAGGACTTGGGCTCAAGTCTGCACACACACAAGGTATGGGTTAGAAGAACGAGAATAGCTGTTATTGAAAAGGTGAATGGTTCATCAGTATTCTTTCCCTACTGCTTAGTAGCAGCTGTTACAGAGTGCAAAGCGTTGCAGTTCACCTAAATTGGTATGGCTTTACACCTCTGGTGAGTCGGGGGGAAGAAATTTATCCTTCCTGAGCAGCTGATACTCAATTACAAATGGCTTCATACTTTTAGAGGCATTGTTTCATTCTTCTGTGCACAGAAAAAAAGGGCAACCAACACTTATTCCACTGGTTCCTTTGCAAATGAACCTTAGGAGCAAACAGTTATTCATACACTGAATGTTGTTTCATGTAAGTGTCATCTGCATCTACAGACTTCTTCAGTCATCCAGCTCCTTTCTAGACTCTAAGATTAAAGTATGTGGGGAGAAGGAAGAAATTTCCAACTGAAACCAAAAACTGTGCACCAAAATGTCCAATATTCTACAACTCTATCATCAAGATAATATTACGTTGTAAAGAACAGCAAAGTAATCAAGGCTATGCAATTTCATGTTGTTAATGGCAGTACTAAAAATATTGATCAGGATGGGCAAGAGAGTGCCAACTTTCACACAAAAAAGACTGGCTTTCCTACATAAATTGTTACCAAATTTCACCTACCGTATCTGCAGCTGTAAGGTTAATGCCCAAGCCTCCAGCTCTTGTACTTAACAGGAACACAAAAATATCATTCCTGTAGAGGAAAGAGATTGAACCCCATTATTTTGTGCAATAAATAACCACAGAAGTAATTCTTTTGATCCATATGAAATGATCAGGGCTATTTTATTACTTCAACGCTTCAGAACTTTTTGTGCTGTTCATTTATGGTCAAGGAAAAAAACATATGAAAGAGTGAGTTAATCTACAAATGAGGACTGTCTGAACATACAAACATTCAATTTGCAATAGCAGTTTATTAATCTGTACCAAAACAAACCAGGGTTTGTTTATCTTGCCCACACTGGTAATTAAGATTTCATATGGACAAAGAACAATTTATTGTTTCACAGAACTGATCCGATGTTAAAAAAATCTTGCCTTAACAATGTTCAACTGATAAAAAGAAAAATAAATGTCAAAACTGTATGATGCAAATTTTGTTCTAAATTTGGTGCTTTGAACAGAACAAATAAAGAGACAGGCCTATATGTAGTTTTGGCTAAGGTTGACACCCATACTAGTAACTCTGGAGGGTCAGCAGTATTTAAGTGTTCAACACCATATGGATCTGTGAACAGGCTGACACAAAGCAGACATTCACTAGTAAGGACTCCAAAGATGTTAACATACTGCCCTTCAACAGTGAGAGCAAGGTTCTTTGCTTAAGAGAACACAGTCTGCAATGCCACATCCTTTTGGTATTATGATGACTGAAAATCTTAGCAAAAGTCAAATCAGTAAAGCACCAGAAATTCCTGTTGAATGAGCAGCTTGGGACATATCTTCCTAACTATGTGTAGGCAGTGTCCTTGTAAGTCCACTCATCAAAATCTAAAGGCTCTTTCTTGCCCTCCCTGGAGGAAGCGTGGGTAGGATCATATGCATATGCTAGTACAACTCAACAAACATGAAGAAACTAAGGGTTTTGGAATCCACATCCTTGAAGGTCAGTAGAACTGACTATTTTCTCACGACTCAAACTTCAAGACATTCTTAAGTAGCTGGTGGGGCTGTATCATAAAAACAGATCTCAAAGAACCCATTCCAATCCAAGATAAGATTTTGCCAAAGAAATTGCACAAAGACAACCAAATAACTATGAAAACTGTGAATTAGTGCACATACAAAAACACCAGAAACTCTAATATTAGAAATAGAAGGTTTCTGACATTCTAAAACTTAAGGGTACAAAAATTTACGCTGATATGTGGACAGCTGGGAGGAACTAAAGCCAAACTGTCAATCTTCAGACTTTATCTGCACGTATAAAAAGCCAAAGGAGTCAACAGGTGCCTCTTGGTGCTACAAGTAATCCTTGGTCAGGAAATCTTTTCACTCTTGTAACAATAGTGGAACCTGTATATAGGCAGTCACCTGAACATCCAGCTGTGAAATGCTTCTGGAAATGCCATAGTGGAAGGAAAGTGGACAGAGTCACAGACTACAAGAACAAATTATCATCCCATAGCTGTATATTTTCAACACCTTGCTAGGATATCCTGCAGGATAGTTTAGTCTCAGTCAGGCTTTTCTTCCTGGAAATATTTCTCATAAGTAAATCATGTCTAAGAGGAACTCAACTAACGTTTTAATAGGAATTCTTGTTTAGACTGGTTGACCTATATTTCAAGGGGATTTCCTGCTGGTTTTTTTTTCTTCAGTTGTTTTATTTATGAATAAAATCAAATTCTGTTCATTAATAAAACAAGTTTTTTTCACTTCATTTGGTTAAAGGATCTTACAGAAGGAAGAGTCAGGATTCCAGGAGGACATAATAACCTGCAAGGAACTTATTTCTGACACTTGGAAACAGGCAGAAAGGTACTGCATGGTCATCTCCTTCAGGTATTCGGCATATGTTCATGTTTTGTCGCTCTGAGGAGTTCACTACAAGACTCATCATTGCAACACAGTCCTTCAGGTCTTTAAGCCCCATGAACCAGTGAACTGAAAGGCCTCAACCCCTATGTTCAGCTATGATACTCTGGGACCACTGATGCAAGGAATTTTAGTCTAGAATGTTGCTTTCACTCTCCAATAAGCAACTATATGAACCTAACTCCTCTGAAAAAGGAAAGTGACTTCTTACAAGCTCACTCAACATTCAGGTAGGATAACCTTACTGCGAACTACCATACCAAAGTAATATTGTATCAAGACGCATCTCATGATTCAAAGGAAACTTAATAACCATGAACTCAATCATTATAAATAATGCACCATAATGTGCTTATAAAAATTGCCAGAATCCATTTTGGTTTACTAAATGAAAAACATTACCCTTCTTTCTAGCTAATAAAATCCCCATTTTATCTTCTATATATTAAGGTTTCTTAGTACGACATGGTTAAATGGTTTGTTTTGCAGAAAACTACGTCACTTCCAATACTTTACATATGTAAGATTTTCAATCTCATCTTTACAATGTCAATTGTCAGAGCATTTAATAACCACTGAACATTTGCTGCCTCTCTACTGAACCTCTTCATAAGCAATAGCCTATTTGGATTGGCAAGAAGGACAATAGGTGACTACACTAAAATTGCTTCCAATACCCTTTCACAGATAAATTCCTAAATACAACTGGATTCACATCAACAGAAGTGATTACTGCTCAGAACCACGTAGAAACTGTTTCAGATAAATGAGGTCAATTTGATATCAGGAAAGATAAGAGCAGATTTCACTTATTTCCATTATATCTTATGCCAGCTTTCTATGTACACGCATTTTAGCACAAACACACCTTGTAAAAATACATTACCTGTTCTGAAAATCTGCTACCATGTCCCTTCGTTCAGAAATCTTTGAAGAACCATCCAATCTCATGTAGGTATGTTTCCTATAAACCATGTATTCCTGCAAAGAACATACACCAGAAAAATAGAGTTGCTCTTGAAACTGTTCAATCTTGATTCTTCCAGAAAAAAAAACCCAAAACACAACAAAAGTAGAATTGCTACGTAAAATAATAACTTCCCTAATGTCATCAACAAATGTGTTGTTAGCAATCTTATGTAAGCAATACTTTGTAATTATACAATTCATAAATTAAAGCTACTCTGTCATATGTCAGCTCTTGCATTTCATGTAAGAGAGAAATTACAATGTCAGCTCAGAGTTGGGGATACATTTGCTGCACAGACAGTGTGATGGTACACGCCTTTTCCTATAAACAAATACGTAAACAAAAATCATTAAAATGCGAAGTTTGTTTTCACAGAGCATAAGTTTTTACTAAATCTCAACCGCTCAATGTGCAAGCAAACCTTCCCAAACAAACCAACTGCACCTGCTCCCTGTGGATTTTATACCATTTGAGTAGCGTTTTTAAAACCTCGGTGCTGTACACTAATGTCTGTCCAGGCTTTATTTCACCAGTAAAGAGCCTGTAAGTCTCACCACATAGAACAAATTGAACATTAGACTGATGTGTCAGCCCACAGCTCATGCCAAGCATCAGAACTGAAACCATTGCCTGAGATACAAGTCAAATGGCATCAACCAGGAATGCTATAGGTAAAGGCTTTTTCCAACAAGAGACTTTTTTCATGCATACAAAGCTCTTAAAGCTATATAAATATCCACAGTTTCTCCAGAAAGATACCCTCTGGGATATTTGAACAACGTGATCCTTGCTTGGCTGAGGAGTTGCAACACCTACTGGTTACATTAGCTATGTTTAACCCTACTGGTGCATGAGTCTTTTTGAGATGCTGTGAGTGCAAATGAAGACAGAAAGGAGCAGATGGTGCTTTAGCCCTAAGTAGTATTGGATTCATCTTGCTCCAGACACAGAACTGATGTGCTGTGAGAAGACATGGCAGTGCTTGCACTCTAATAAACCTTCTGACAGTACCATGCTCAGTTCTCCTATCCTTCAGCACTCCTGATCCTTTTTTGTTCTGCTTCACTACTGCAGAAATGGTGAAAGAGCTGCTGCAGTATAAGGAACCTGAGAAAAAGACTGCTGTAGTGGAAGCAAACTTCAGTGTAAGGCAGATGAGAGAGAAAAACAGGTAAATAAAATAGTGTAGAAATGGCCAAAGCCACACTTTAACTAACCCTACAAAACAGAGCTCATGGCTAGTATGATTTCTGGAGTACAAGAGTAGAAGTTCAAAGCAGACAACAGCTACTTCATCATGCAGACAAACAAGCCCTAATTTACTATCGATTTATTCCATTTTTATGACAGGTTTCAGTCACCAACTAAAACCAGAGAGAGACAGTTGTCAGTTAGGCACTATGTCACCTTTTTCTCCAGATTTGATCAATCTTTCTTCTATTATCACAACGACCTTTTCCTTTCATTTCTTTATTACTGTCTTTATCTGCCTCTATGATAATGCAACGTTTGAATGTCTTGATTTAGTCTTCTCTCATCTATTAACCTTCTCATTATCTGTCTTCTAAACAAACTTCAGCACAAAAAGAAAGCAACTTCTTTCACTCTGTCAGGTGCATTTATCCTTATTCCAGACTTCAGACATTTCCACTAAGGCACAAAGTACAAAAGAATAAGCTATTCTACACCTGCAATACTGGTGTTTACAGGCTGTTCCCCAGCTCTGCAAAACAGCTCAGTACCTTAGCCTTTAGCTAATCATCTAACAGGTTCTGGTCTGCCTCCATACACCTTTCTTTGATCAAGACAGATACTGCACAGTAATTTAACAGTGCTCATATGAAACATCCTTTTTTGGGGGGGACCTGGTTTTGTCCAGTACTTTCCCAAATATTAACAGTACAATCTTTCAATTCAGAAAAAAAAAGAACAAAAAAGGCCACATGCAATTCATATTACATTTCTCAGCAGTTCAGTGCTTTGATCACTCACAGAAATGGCATGTTTTCATCTAAAGAGAGAACTCTGACAGCAAAGAAACTCTTTAAGGAGTAATACACCTGGTCTCTACTGTAACTGTGGAAGGCACTTGATGACCACTCATTTTCTAGTTCCCACAAGGAGTGATGCAGTGGGATGGGGGAAACCTGTTAGGGAGACTTCAGTCTCTACAGAGACCCTTTATTAGACCTGCTTGAAAAATCTGCCAATCTTGTTTAGTGTAAGGGGTCACCAAGCAACCAGAATCTAGGAAAAATAATGGAAGTGGCCCTTGCAACAGAGTACCTATACAGGAAATGAACAACACATGACAATCCAAGTACCATAAGAATGCAGTATTCCTAAAGCCAGTGCTCCTCTGAGCTTCCACACTAATACTTTCTCAGAAACTATAAAGTGTTTTCCCTTCACGTTATTTCATTGTCCAAATTAAGCACCCTTATGTTTTAACACAACTAATAAACTTTTGGTAAAATATAACTAATACTTCATAACTAATTTTACTTCATGCAGAATATAATATGACCTCTCATCTCATGAATGCAATCTAACTGCCACTGAAATCATACACAATTACTCTCATAGGAGAAAGCAATCATGTCAAGAAAAACAAAACAATCTTAAAAAGTATCTTATCTTAAAAATAATTCTCCTCTTTGTATTTATATCTGCCATTTTATAATGGCTGAACTAAGCAGCAGCTCTTCAGCTGAAGCTACATCAAACAAACTTTGTAAACAACGTGCTTTGTGCTCTCTGCCCTGCAAAGATTAGGTCAGTATAATATTGTAGCAGTACAAATACTGCTGAAAAAAAAGACATGTAGTGTTTTTTCATACTCCAAGTAGGCAGATGGGATGTATTTTGGTATCTCAGGCAAGGAAAAATAATATCTACAGATATACGACTTTTGCAAGGATTTTCTTACAAATTGAGTCCTTACTTGATTTTTAGCTTGCTTAACTTCAGCTTCTGTTACTTGGGTGGGGAGAAAGGAAAACAGAGGACTTAGTACATGGCTTATTTGGGTAATAAAACCCAACAAAAGAAGTTGAGCATTCAAAAGGTGGAATAGCAAAATGATGTGCTCACAAGCCTTTAAAACGGAATGCTAAGAGAAAAGACAGGAGCACTAAACACTCAGCTTTATGAGCTTCGTGGTGTAATGCCAGGTGTCAACAAACCTACAGCATGTCCCATGTTTGCCAAAAAAGAGGCATACAAAGCAATGCCGGGCAAAGTGCCAAAACACAGAATTGCAACCATGCAAGTTCTGGTTTTCCTCACAGCAGCAAAAACAAAATTCAGCTTGTGATTTGTTATTGAACTATTAACTGCTGACCTTAAAATGCACTCCTGTTCATACAGAACTCATGACTTAGGCAGCTATTGATTCACGCTTCTCACATTTTCTCTTCGGTTTATTGTGGAGAAGACAGTATCCCTAGCTTTGGTGGTATGGCTGCTCAACAAATACTGACTTTTTTTCTTCAGAGGCAGACGGACTGTATTTAAATAATGAGTAATGACTGAATTCCTAATTTATTTCCTATTGTATGTGCCAGAGAACCTCAATGTTTATTAAACTTCTGCAGAGGAACAGGATGATAGAGGGAAACAGTAAAAGTCTGTGAAATTACAAGCAACATAAACAGTGTAGAATTAATCACTGTTCTCCCTCTTCCTTCCACTAAATGGACATGTGAACATCAAATGAAAACAGAATGAAGCAGTTCAAAACCAGCAAAAGAGAATAATTAAGCCATGCAACCCCTTGCCACAGGGCAGCGCAAATGTCAACACCTACCAATGTGTCAAGATGCAACTGAACAATTTCATGGAGAATCCATGTTGGATTAACTGAATATACAGGAGGCACATTTAGCTCAGAAAGCCCTTGAGCTGCAAACTGCTGGAGACTGAGCAACTAATTGTGAAGCACCACTATTCTTGTATATTTTCCCCACACCATCTGCTCTTATACATTGGTATAGAGCGTATCACAGTGTATAAATGTTTTACACTATAACACTAGGTTGGATCTTAGGTCTAATTTTGTATGGCAGTTCTTATATTCTTGTATTAATGCATGTACTGGGTATCCTACAGTTATAGCAATTTTATGTCAGGTTTGCCGCATCCAAATTGCAGTACTTTCTCCAAAACATTGTTGCTAAAACTCCATCCTCAAAATTTGCCTTCTGTAAGCTATAGCTCTCCTACCTCTAATAAGTCAATCATCCTCGTCATCTGGGAATAAATAAGAACTCTGTGTCCTTGAGATTTCAGCCGTGTCAACAGAAGATCAAGAGCATGAAGTTTTCCACTGTCAGTGATCAGACTCTCTTTGTCTAAAAAGAAATAGAAGAAAAGCAGGTAACCAATGAAAGAAAACCAGACACATGCAACAAGTAAACTTCTAAAATTTCCTGGTACTTCACTACATTATAATCCCTAAAGTAATGAGGTGTGATGGAAAAAACTGCAATATCCCTTCTGGCAGACACTTAAAATCACACTGCTGATTATATATATATATATATATATATATATATATATACTGTTTATAATACATATATACACACTTACACACACACACAAACAATAACTTCTGTTTGCTGGAACAGGAGCATATAGATATACCCCACCTGGCAACATCTCATCACAAATTGATCTCCTGACAAGTATGGACTGACTCATTCTTTTTGGACAGCCATTTTCCTCATCTAAGGATTTATTCTGACAAGAGCAATATGCCTTGACACTTGAAGAAATGTTTTCCACTTCACATGTGAAAATGCTGTCCTTTGCACATTTGCTGCTACCTGCTGATAATCTGTAGATCTATCCTCCACAGATCAAACCCCTCACCAACACAAAAAGTGAAAAATAGTTCTCTAGGTCACTGTAAAATAACAATCCCCTCACAGCACTGCCTTTTCTTCCTCTTCCCTGCCCTCTGGGTTTGGGGTTTTTTTGCCTCTTTTTTGTTTTGTTTAAGAAATATTTCCAGAAGGCAATCTTTTGCAGTCACTTCAGATTTTATACTTCATGTCCTCTCTACTTCAGCACTGCTCATGAAGTGTTTTTCAGGAAGGAGATCTTCCTGTTTGTACATTCTGTACGTAAACTTCAGTAAACAATACATTACTGTTGAAAGAGGATGAAGAGAAATTTTCTTCCAAAAAATTATCTGTTGGAAAGGCCATCGATGCTTCTTTATTCTTTTGGATGCCTGAACTTAAGTTTACAGCCAAAACGGAAAGCTGGTAACTGCAGATGGTGCAGGCTAGTGCAGAACCCAAGTATTTTCAACATGTCTAGCAGGTAACACTTCTGTACCCTTCTTGCTGCACAGAACAAATTAACTCATGGGCTGAAGAAAATTCAGCTTTCTCTAGGGCAGTTAACTGTCTTGCTCAGTGTCCCAGTTGAAGAAAAAGTTATATACAAAATTTGTTTCACCTGACCACCATGCATTTTAATACAGGTTCATACTAGTGGAACAGAGGAGTACAGATCACTGGACAGCACTCTTAGAAGCATAGCAGGGAACACAGTTCCTAAGTACCCAAGTGATATGCTGTGCAATGATATAGCATAATTTCAATTATTTGTGGAGCAACTGGCACTACTCAAGGTTCTTCTGTTGGACAAAGGTTTTAAAATACAGAAGAGAACTTTATAATGGCAGAGAAAGGCACAGTATCCAGCAACTTGCTGAAACTGTAGAAACAAGGCAGTTTCTCTCTTATCCTTCCAATAGTGAAGAGAAACTAGTCAGCATTAGTCACTTTTACCCAGAAAGATGGTGGATTCTTATCACTATAGTATTTTAATTCTGTTCTCTTTCAAAAATATCCTTTAGCTTAAATATAAATAACAGACTTGATGCTGGAATTAGTGGGATCTACATCAGGACAGTAGAAGATGCAGCCTACAGTCTCCACTCTGAAATTAAAATGTGAGTTTGAGTATTGTTTAAAATTAGTAGCTACTCCATTTGCACTATAAGTCAGTGCTGTGAATGCCCTCTCCTTTGGTAATTTTACAGCCATGCACCTGCAGTTCACTAGCTAACAACCCAAGACTAGAGAGGTCTGCTCTTTCTTGCTTGTCTGCCTATCTAGTCACTGTTTTTTCTCCCATTAGCAACTACCTTAGGGAATTCATTAGCTGGAGAGCCAAGCCGAGAAGATACTGTAAGGAAAACTCAAGCCCACACATCAGGCTGGCATTTGTTTTAAGTGCAGAATAACGTACAATAGTGCACTCATCTCTAGGACAGGACTTGGTCTCATTTACATATAAATCATTAATAGTTTCATGCATTCTTCTGAGGAAAACCAGATTTTGGACTTAGGCAGTTAAGCAAAATAGACTTAGGGTTATTTGGTTTTAAAATACATCTATGGAAGCATAAAACTGCACAGTAGCAATATTTACTCATTATACAACATGTTATTATTTCCTTTACATCCATACAGCCATGACATTCTGCTTTTATTCTAATTGGTCAGCTTGCTATTTCAGAATGAATTAAACTGAGTGAAGCTACATGAAAAATCTAGATATACATGACAAACTGACATGATTATTAACCAAAAGCCATCTGAGTGGAAGAAACTCAGAGAACAAATAGGATCTGTTCAAAAGTCAGTCTCGACAGGATCAGATTAACATATTAGCAAGTTTCCAAAAGAAAAATGCTTTGCTAACTGGAAATGATGCGTGTCCTTTGCTGCTGGCTCCTGAGGTCCCCATTGTGTAAGTTACTATTTTTAAATAGCAATGAAATGCAAATTACAATAAAGAACTTAGTTGCAGATGGTCTGAAAAGTTAGCAACTTTTTAACAGTTCATAACTCATCCAATATCTCAGCAGCATAGCAGACTGCACTGGTGAGAAAGTTATTGGGGTTTTTTTAGGAATGCAAAACAATACTACCAAAAAGAGATTTATCATCTCTGGAAGAGAAAACCATTTGTCTTTAAACTGGCACCTTTAAGCATGCTATCCTGATGCCATTGTGTTTTCCAAGATGAAATATTTTTGCATGCTGAAAGCCTGCCACCTAGTGCTTCAAAGGACACATTCTGAAAAGTGGTAACAGAAAATGTACTTTATTCATGCCATCTTCAGAAAACACCATAATTGTTCAAAAGAGGAAAAAAAGAAGTGCCTTCAACCTCTAGCTTCTCTCACTTCTATTTATAATTTTCTCTTAGCTTGGGTGAAGAAAAAGGCAACCTACTTTTTTAAATGGGATATCCAAAATTTGCAATTCTACGTTTTATTTTTAATGATCATCAACAACTTCCAATGAGAATGACCATGATTTTTTTTTTTGGTTGGTTGGGGTTTTTTTTGTTTGGTTGGTCTTTTTTTTTTTTAATAGCATCAAAGGAACTTCTTAAATTTTAAAGTCAGTCAGGAGATAGAGATCCTGTACTATACAACAAAGAGCTCTCCCTAGGATACAATTTTTGGGTTTTTCAGCACTGTATGCAACAAACAAGAAAAAGTAATCAGATCAAAAAGAAAGTAACTGTCAAACCATACTGTACGGCTTTCAGTCTGAAAAAAGTCCCCACAACCCTGCCTCCAGCCATGCAGGGATATGGACATAAATTATCTACAAGGGGATACAGTGGGCCTGGGAAGAATAGTTACAAATGATTATGACTCAGAATAACCCTTGTCAGGAGTTCTAGCCGATGACTGTAGCTGGGCTAAGCGCTCTCTGGAGAATGAGAAAAAGTGCCTCTGGACATGCAAAAAGCAGAGGAAAGAGAGATAAAGCCTGGGTTCCAGTTGACACCCCTGGTTCCCCTCCCGACAGTCTGCACGGCACAATGGGGTCAGTGAGGAGCTAGCTGGCTCTCACAGTAAACAGCCTGCGAGGCCGGTGCTTTTTATCGATACTAAAAGGACTCAGACACTTCCTGCCATTTAATCCAGGACCATTTTTCTTTCAAAGAACAGGAAAAGCCTCAAGAGATTCCCACAGTGATCACAGCTGAGCCTGCTGCCAGGGTACTGGGAACACCGAGTCTGGGAGAGAACAGATCAGGGTTTAGGAGAGGGAGGTATCCCCTTTTCATCTCATCACCTATTTTTCATAGAGCTTCACAGCTACCATTCCAATTGACACTTGTTAGACTTTAGCCTTGCAAACAGCTCCTTCAGCACATCAGTCACTTTCTGTAACGCAACTGTGCCTACTTCTGCACGTATAAACACAGATGTCCCGTTGTGTTTGTGCCGTGGTTTGTGCCCTCTCTTCTCAGAGTAAGTTTGGATTTGAATGCTACTTTCCACCTAATTAAAACACAGTTGTACAAAACTACTTTTTCAACCCACCGTTAGCAACAACACTTCCCAAATTAAGCTTGCTTTACATAACACACTCATCCCAACCACCTTCTCAACCAAATTCACTTGTACTTTGACAAGAATTTGCCTAACCTTGCACCTATTCACTCACTCCTGTAAGCTTCTTGTATCCCCTCTTTATTCCTCTAAAAATTTTTGCTGGTAACAAGGTCATCAGCTTAAAATGGAAGTCTTTTCAAGAGAATGCAGCCCTGTATCTATTCTGCACTGGTTACTTTTCTTCATTTCTCTCTCCATGCCTTCTCCCTTAATTTATTCCTTCAATATTTCCCTTTTTCCTGCTATAGAGATTAATTTCCTGTTTTCAAATAATTAACAAAATGATTAAAAGAATTTCTGAAGAAACTATAAAGTCATCGACTACCACTGACTATTAATCTAATGCAAACTCACGAAAAATGGTTCATCCATTACATCGATACAAACATGCATGAGCTTCAAATAACTCCACTTACGAGGTACCTTCTTAAACTGGACTGTAGCAAGCAAAAGGCCATTTTCCATTTACTGTACTAACTTCCCCTGCCAAACATCCTTGACCCAAAAGGGTCTGGGAATAACTTCACATCTGGCAGTGTAAGCTGTTTTTCCTCTTGGCTATCTGTCAGATCTCTAGTACTTTGTGCAGAACTCTGCTCACTGCTCAGGACCATCTTCCGACAGCTAGAGCATGTCCGGCCAATGCAAGTCACTGCAGTACTCGGCAATCAAACTCTAGGAGATCTTGGATTACTTAAGTTTAATTCTAGGAAAAAATTAAGTACATTTACTTTACTGGTACACTCATACTTTTTCCCACTTTACCAAGAAATATGAATACGTCTTCTTTATTGCAACTGAAATTCAGTAAATCCCTCATGACTTGTTTTCCAGACAATTTCTTGTGACCTTGGTCCTCAAATCCATCCTTCTCAAGGGAGACTGCTACAAGTAATTTTAATCTTTTCACTAGGTAGACCAGTGAAGATCTCTTAGGACAATATGAGTATCTTCCAACACACTAGGAGGCAAGGTATGACTGTAACTTCTCCTGCAACCTTCCTATTTCCAACCCCAAAAAAGTATTTGGTTGTGAGAACAGGCTGTGCAAGTCTAGTAAGCAAGTCTGTCTCTTTACAGTCATTTAGAGGGCTGCAAAGAGATGCTTCTAAGCATTAAAAGAAAAGTTTGTATTAGACTTCTCCGGTATCCAGCGACATCTTTACTTCAGATAGAGGATGCAAAATCACAGTCTATTGTAAGATATTGTAAGATATCAGGGCTAACTTTCACTCAGAAGGGAAAACAAACAGCCATCCCCAAACCCTCAAAAAACCCATAAGCTTAGCATAACCAAGCATAAATTACCCCCAAAGAGCAGATGTCCTTATTTATCTCATCTGTTCCATGAAAACCTCCAAATTTACCTGGTATCCTGATAAAAGACCAGCCGTTCTGAGGCCTGATCCCTAACAGCCCTCCTGGATGCTCTGGGAAGAATTGGGAGCATTGCTTCAGCCAGTCAGCTGCTAGCTCAGGGGATCCATGGAGTACACACTGCTTTGCTTCAAGACTTCCTCCTTCCCTTAGTGCCCTGCGCTCGTATTCTGCACTTCGGTCATTGCAGTAGAACTCCAGTGGCACAGCTGTTACCTGCAAGTGAAATAATAATAATCAATACTCTTGTTCAGATTTCCCCTCATCCCCAAATCCCCAGTTCAGGTACCTTAACACTGGATCAAATTTTAGAAATCAAATCATTACTGAAATGTACAGATAAAAATACAATCTTTGGCTGGGCTTAAAACAAGCAAAGATGCAACATCTCTCCACACCACAAAAAACACCATATGAAAAAACAGGTACAGAACACTTGCCTGTTAATAAACTGTGCCAATTGTTACACAACTAAGTGCAAAGCTGCACCTCTCTTTCTGCCAATATTTCTTTTATTTATTTGTTTCTTTTTAGTTTTGTCCTTCACATTCAAATATTTATCTCACTAGCCAAGATGGGATTTACATATCCTTAAAAGAAATTAGAAAGGAAAAAAACAAATGGGAAAACACCTCTGTTTTGGAACAGCACATTTCTTGGGCTTTACAGCTGCTTTGAACAGAAGTGCTCTTTTTCTTGTGGCATTCTATGAATCCTATGCCCTATTAACTGTTTCAGTATATAAAACCCAGCTGGACAGACCAGTGTTACAAACACAGGAACTGTAATTTCATGCCATGTGAGCCATTCTGGAATGACTCCACCAGTTTAACTCCCTCTGTTCTGTCCCATCCACCCAAATCTGTACAGAATGAAAGGTCCACATTAGCCAAACAGCTGTATTCCAGTGGCTGTAAGGTCCTCCAGTAAAGTCTGTCCAGCAGACAAGGCTGTGCTTTGTACAATCTACAGCTTTCTCTTATGTCACCCTTACCATGGTAAGGGACAACAACCAGAGGTGAAACTGAGCCATGGTACATAGCAGGACAGACTGCTCTGCTGGGTTTTTCTTCAGGTACTTCACCAAGAGTTAAATCATATGATCCAAAGTAAACACAATTGCAACACTTTCACACAAAAAAAAGCAGAACAATTCACTATCTAGCTGAAGAATCTCTCAAAAAAAACCACAAAAAACCACCCAAACCCTGCAGATTACCAACTTCTATCTGTTCTGAACATAAGTCTGTTTTGGGCCGACATTCTGGTGTATTTCCATAATCTATTTATAACCAAGTTTACAAAAGGAAGCTAGTAGAAACTTTTACATACTATCTAGAGACTTAATAATGTGTTGTAAACTCACACAGAAATGAAACTAAAATTTTACTATTAGACAATTAACCTTACAGCACAGACTTGTAACAAAGAAATTCGAAATGCTGTGACAATTTCTTCACCAATAAAAGAAGCAAATTTATCACTACTCTAGAAGACATTTTTGCTTTTATTTCAGAAGTACAATGAAAAAAATCTTCCATGTGAAATCATTAAAAACATTGTCACGAATCCTAACAGTGCGCAAAATGACATTCCTTATGGGACTAGGAAACGCAGTGTAACAAATGAAAATGAACTAAGGAAATCAATCTTGTGAAAGTTTTAATATTTGAAAAAAGGCAGTGGGGCTGCATAGGAAAAACAGTACAGGAGACTGTAGAGTTTGATCATGAACAGTAGGCAGTGGAGTTTGTGTAGAATTAAGTAGGGGTAGGAATTAGTGTGATAATGGAACAACAGAAACATCAAACATAATAAAAGAACCATCTTTTTATTGCAGATGAAAATCTATGTATTTGAAGAGGGTTTAAATTTTTGATGCAGTTTACTCTAGTATGACATAACTGCTACGTATTGAGAATAATATATAACATCATATCATGCAAATGAAAACATTTTAACAGCTTAACTAAATTATAAGCAATAAATAGTTTAAATATCACCAGTTTTAAATGTTGCACATTAGAAGTGTAGGGTGGAGGGGGCAACCCATACCTCAGGACTGCCTGGTACCTTAGATGCTGGCTGTACATCCCTGAACATTTATCTTTGAGCTAACTCAAAGCAATAGGTATTAAAAAAGGTTTTCCATGTGGAAACCTGTGATCCAAACCTGTTCTACAGGAGCTCTTCTCATAGGAATAAATTAATCTTACAGAGACTTCTCTTTGCAAGGGCCAAACAATTGTTTAAACAAATTCATGAGCACAATGACAGTCCAGATTGGGGGNAACAAAAAAGCATACAAAATATTTGCAGTAACAGTAAAACCATTGTTTTGCAAGATGTTGAGAGCTATTTTTAAACCAGGCATGCTTATGGGTCTATACACACAGCCACACGAAACTGCAAAGTGAAAGGAACTGTGTTAAGACTCTGTATACATTTCCACCACCTAAAACTGCTGCTGTCTTGTACTGCCACTTGCAGTCAAAGCATAGCTCTGACCTTTGTGAGAGAGGGCAAAACCTCTCTCAAAATGCAAAAAATTCAAAATGCAGGCAAATTCTGTCACCTGAATACTGCTGTATACTGCAGATGATGGTACAGACTTAGGTTCTTGAAGAGGCACTATTCACCATCATATTTCAGTTCGTATTTCTACACTGAATAGATTAGAACAAGTACTCTTTCAAGCCCAGACAACTTGCCACATTGATTTTCAGGACAGTCCTAGGGCAGGCAGCCACTACACACAAAACAGAGCAGACTAATTTTTGACACAGAAACATGCCTTATCTACTGAAATCAACATGGAGATTCATACACCAGGATTTTCACAAGAAAAACAAAGTCACTGCATAAGATTCTACAAGCTACATTTCAGTAATGCCTCACCTAAAGGAAGAGGTAGTAGGAGACAATCTCCATACAAACTCTATGCGCCTCAGTGCAATTTCTACGTTAACAAGAATTAATCTTCCCATGTAACCTGTGTAACACCTACAGACATCTGAGGACATGAGACTATTAAATGCAGACACATTTCTAGAGTAGAGTCCTGTATCTTTTACATGGCCTTAAAAGAAAAAACAACACATTTCTGTAACAGATCAAAAAAACCTTTCTTTCAAGCTTGTTCACTCTCCTCCCTATCCTTTTTTGTTGTGGTGCAGTTTTTTAAAGTTTTTTTTCCCCCATAGATTTTTTTTTGGTGTGGTCTTACTCATAACAAAGGGTAAGATAGTCCTTAGTATACTAAACCTTCCTATGTCAACGCATTATTGTCAAACTGATTGATTGCAAGACTCATGGTTCAGAAACACATCAAAAATATAATGTTAGTGATATATGAATGCACTGCCACCTTAAATAACTTAATTTAGTTCGGGCAATTGTAGAGTGCCTTCTGTGTTTATCTCTATGCAAAGTAAACCTTACAGACATTGTGAGATGCCCAAAATTACTTCTCACCACAATATGCCAGAGTGGCAGAGATCGACTGAAACTAAACCAAACAATAATACTTGAAAAGGAATGAATTAGTTTCTTAATGAGCACACAAGATTCATCCTCCAAATTACCTTTTTTGTGACTGAGATCTGTCTGTAATTAGGAAAACTGCTTGCATAGAAAGAAAATACTGACCCCCACTCCAACCTGCTGCACGAACATGCACTCCTATTTCTATCATTCGCTCCATTAACTTCCCAAAATTCATCACAGGTCAAACTACAACAGAAGGCTATAGTTTCTGAGAATGTATGTGCTCTTTCTGCTGCTCCAGGTCTTCTACATTCCTGCTAAAAGTTTCTAACAAGCATAAAATTAAGTCTTTATATTCCTAGGAGCAAAATCCCATGTCTACATTTAATAATTTTTATATACCAGCCAAGCCAAAGTACGTAACTTTTATTCATTAGAATAATGTCAGATACGATCTCTCCTCACCTTTTCCCTCCCCTTCGTATGTAGCCTTCTAAGCTCCTCTCCTCCCTTCCTGCTTGAAGAATTCAACATATTCTTCGTCCATGATGCAAATTTAGTTACAAAGACTGGCACATCAAAGGAATTTGAAGGCCAACTGGGTTTCACAATTTAGTTTCAGAATAACCTCTTGTTCTCAAACCAGGCAGTATGTTGTAACTGGGAACTGATATGCGACTTTGAGCAGTTCAGTTGGATTCCTGGCCTCTGAGCTGCTGGCACAGATGAATTCAGCTTGAGCAGCAGCATGTAGGCAATAAGCTCATCGTCCTACTCATCTCCAGATGCAAAAGCATAACCGCACATCATTTGATGATGCCTACAGTAGTAACTTCAATAGTGACTGAAGAATACAACGTCTGGATGATCTCGTGGTAATAATACATTTTGTCCAGCTTTGTCAACTTTCAACAACATGGAATACAACAGCCATAGACTTACGAAGGTCTCTTGTGTCAGCCCAGGAAACTTCAGCTAAATTAATTTCAAACTTCTCTTACTAGATGATGGACAACCACAAGCAGTACCACTTCACATGCAAAAGACTTAGAAAAATGCCAACTTGAGTAATCCTTAGTTGGTGTTTCCTTCCTGGAGCATAAGCTTACACAATGAGAGAAAGCAAACATCCTTTCCAAAAAAGCACTGCACCTCTGCCCACTTCTGCCATCAGAGTTGACCAGTCAATCACCTCATTCTGCTCACATCATACCTAAATCTCCCCCTTGGATTATTGGAGAATGATTTACTTAACAATCTCTTCTATAACGTTACTGCTTTTGGTATTAGGAGAGAAAGTGAAATCTCTGTATCTCAGAACAACTCCTGTTAGGTGCATTGTACAACTTTCCTTTTCTCTTCAGTACACATTACAGCCACTTCCCCTATGAAAAAAACCCACTATTGAATACAGTAGCTAAAGGATATCCTCACAACAATTTTACCAAACCAAAAGAAAGTAATAGATCATTCTTTTCCTAAGACACAACTCTAACAAGATTGAAAACACAATAGAAAATACATAATTTACAACTTAACTTGGACTTACCCGTGGACTGGCTATGCACAGGAAGGACGGCAGCTCAGTCACCTGGCAGCATCGTACACATGAGGTAGCTGATTTCCTTCTATATATGACATGGTCTGAATAGCCAGTAACTGCTTTACAGTGGCTGCTGAACACAAGGTTCTGAAAACAAAATTAAGATTAAGAAGTTACAGCATCTATAAAGAAATATTCCACTTAAATTTTGTACTCACCCATGAGAAAGACAAAGGACATTCACTACATATTTCTCTTTGAAAAAAAAAAAACTCTACATGTCTTTTGCAGTGACAATGTATAGGATTTTTGTGTGATTACCAGAAGACTCAAATCCTGAAATGGTTGAAATCAGAATAGCTCCTATCAATACTTGTCTTTACGCTCAACTAGAATCAGAAACAAGTTTTTCGTTTTTTTGAACCTTTTGACCTTAGCTTTTCTAGTGAAGGAAGTACAGGAATCTTCTAGTAGGTTTGACCCTCAAGCTGTTTTCTAGCTACTCTTTTATCTGTTCTGAATCAAAATGAAATTTCCTAGGAAAAAAAAAATAATCTAAATGTGGCTGGACTGGTACCTTTAGACTTAAATATTGTCCAACCTTTTCTTTCTTTCTTTCCTGTGCAAAAGGGCTCTAAATTTTATTCTGAAGACTTTCAAGGTGCTCACATGGTTACTCACATACATGAACACAACCATGTGTAAAATCTGGAATTTGCCACAATTGTGTCACTGTCCTTTTGATACAGAAAAATATACTAACTCCGAAGTGGATGCAATTTAAAGAGAGCTCTTTGAAGATGCTCAACTGTACACAGCAAAATAACAAAAAAATTAGATTTTCTTTGCTTATGTCAGTTACATTTCCTTTTTTACTGTAAATATTTGCATCAGTGAAATAAATTGCTTATAGACTAAGCCATTTTTGCCACTTAGTTTTTATTCTGGCTCTTCCTGAATTCATAGAGACCAACAGTTATATATTATTACATTTAATTGTTTCCTATAGTATGCAGACCATTATTCTGCATACAATAGGTAACAAGCAATAATTTTAGAAGCTTTAAGCATCTCACTGCCATAGGATCACACAATGTGCCCTCCTGGAAATTCTAGCAGTTCACTTAAGTAAAGGGTAAACAGGATCTAAAACTTTGGCATTGTTCTTTCCCAGTTCCTAATGCACCAAAATTAATTGCATGCTACTTCTACTTTACAGAGTCTCCCAATATTCTGAAATCCCAGTGTTTGAAGTTTTGGGTATATGATAGAGGCAGACACCTTGTATACCATGTCATTCACTGGATATACACATTCCTACATGTGTCAAAAAATGCTAGAACACATCCACAGTAGGAGTCTACTATGGATAATGCATTCTGGGCCCTTTTTATTTCCACATGTAGATTCACTGGGCAAGATGTAGACAGCTAGCATGTATCATTTGGAACCTGCTGACAAGTGAGAAAAATAGTCTACTGTACATACATGCTACAGTCAAGCCTAGTATGAAAGTGTATCCTTCAGCTGCTGCCAGCGTGACTCACGGTCTGGAGCTGACAAAAATAAAGTTCATACTCTCTGAACATCTGCTCCTCTATATAAAAGGTGAGAGCAGAAAGAGCTGACAATAACCTTTCACTGATAATCAGCAGTGCTAAAAATCACAGGTCTAAGCTTGGGCCACATTGGATAATGTGAAGTGATCCCAAAAACAGGCTCTTACTTGGCTGGCAATTCTTTATCAGTAACACTGGCTTAAGCAACAACTGTTTCACATGTTTATTCTTGTCCCTCCAGAGCCCCTGCTTGTTGGCCTAGCTGTCTGTACTCATTAAGATGCTGATCAAGATGAAAACGAACTGCTGCCTTTCCACTCCAAGTGAGTTTTGTGATGTGTTTCATCACCTGGTAAGACAGGTGGTGTGCTGAAACAATAGAGTGGGAATCACAAGGCTGGGAGTATGTGGCTGTGGACAACAGAATTGAACACTGAGGACCACAAACAGTGACAATAAATCACCACAACTGCTGCTAAAAACACCGAGTCCTTCCCCATGGTATATTTGTGCTACATCTTATGCTAGTTTTGTCTCCTGTTACACACCTCCAGAAGTCTATTTAGCAACGCATCTAATAAAATAAATTCAACAGACATGAAAATATAAAGTTTACTACAGTTGGCTCATACAAGGATGTAATAATGCATGCTCACATCAGCACAGGCAGGATTCAATAGCTGGGAGTAAAAAAATGACAGCAAGAGTCCAAGGGGAAGACTGAACCAACTCCCAGCAACAGCAGGCTACTAGACAGACTCAGAACAACTGCTTTAGCTCTAAGTCCCTCTCTTCCTCACTGCTGGACCCCACACTGGGGTACAGATGATTTATGAAGAAGAATCAGCATTGCATGCAGTCACAAGAGCTTTCCAGTAAATCTAATGACAGAAAGCACTGGCATACTGATTGTGACCCTGGTCACTAGAAGGGTTTGGTAACTATTTCCTGGAAAGTGAGAATACAAGAAACAGATAGAGAGGAAGTTAACGAACTGTAATTCCAAACCAATGCAACTTTGTTACTTAATTCTCTTTTGGAAAACAATATCAAAGACCCATGAAAGATGGCTTTGGTCCAATTTTGAAGCACCCAGGAAGAAACATAAAGGAAAACTTCCGAGAAGGTATTCAAAATATGAGAAAAATACTTGTATCTAGGCAATTATCTGGCTTTGAGCACCAGATTCCTGTATACAAATTATGAGCAGGTCACATAAGAAACATCCCTCTGAATTCCGACATATGCAGCTGCTAAGTATTCATGAATAGAGCAGTCACCAGATATAACCGGGACAGTGGAAACCAGCTTCCCATCAGTCATACATGGAAAAGAGTGGGTAAGGTTACAGAACTGAACACAGCCACAGCTCTGAAATGGATCACATACCTTAGTACAACAAAGCCAAGAACCAAAGTGGAGGATTGTTAAAAAACAAGAATGTAAACATCTACTACAACTATGCAATCCAAAGAAACTGTTGAAAGAGGCTCTCATATATTGCAAACATAAATGTGGGGCATGCTACCAGCATCTTAAGCTCATTAACATTCCTAATTTCTTAAAAGAAATTAGGAAAGCAAAGGAGAGACAAGTTCATCTGAACAGAACAGATTTTATATTAATTCAGTGTATACAAGTTAATACACATGGTATGGAGGTGCTAAGCAATGGGAATGAAGATTCCTCACACTGAGAGGGATTTCTGTGTTTACATGACGAAACTCATACTATCTTTAGACAGATGTTACCTCAATTTCAGAAATATCCATTAAAAACAAATGTGGGTCTTTTTGTACTTAGTTTGTCTCTTACATCGGAAATGCTGATCTGAGCAGTTAAGAAAAGCCTTTCCAGATTTATACCACTTCCTATTTCCTCTTTTCTCACCCTTCTCACTCCCTACACGTTACTATCTTATGAAGCCTTAGGGGAAGTCTTGGAGAATTTTACATTAAAAGTTTCTTAAACTGAGAAGAGTTAGTTCATACTAACTTTAAAAGAGTTAGTTCATTTTCACTCATGATAATGTGTGGTACTAGAAGACAGGCACGTTAAGGGCAATTTTTTCAACTCTCCTTTTGGTTTTGTGCTATCTACTTCCCCCTTTTTTTAAGGTGTTCTAAATGTAAGCTGTACAAACAAAAGTCTGCAAACATAGCTTATTTTGAAGTGACTTCAGGTGGCAATTTGTCTAACAGGCAGGTTAGAAGACAGTTCTAGGGAAACTGTCATAACTTTAGGGCTACGCTTCCTTTAGATTTAGTGGGGTTATCACAAATGCACAGTATTGCACACGCTGATGAACTCTGCTCCTCAGCTGGCTGTTTTCTGTGTAGAATGTATTACAACAATGATTAGTTACACATAGTCACAGCGCTGGGACTCCCTGAGACACAAGTAATGACATCTTCAAAGAACAGAAATTATTTGGAGAAACCAAATTCATGTCTAAATCTCACCAGGTTGTGGTATAGGAGGGTTTGCAGTCTATCCAAATGCTTTACATTTACTTGTTAATATATTAATAATAAAAACCTACACATGCATAGTCTGTGTCTTGTATTTAGTATCTGTAATCTTTATCTTCTGTCCTTTACAAAATTTAATGGCTTTTATTTTGATATTTATACACACTGTCCCAACTTAAGGATCTAGACTGCCTTTCTACATACGTAAAATGAATGCTATCTTCTGTAAGTGCACACAACTTCTACCATCCTTCTACTTACTTACTGTTAGGCTGCCACACTTATGACATCACACAAATCTTCCTTAACCACACCAACGAGAGGACAGAGCTACAGTATAGTCTCAGAGGTAAGCATCACACATTCACTACAGAAACAGCTGAATGTAATCTCAAAAAACCAACTGAAAGCAAATCCATATAGCATAGACATTTTATGAAGCTAGATATGGAAATGCAGAATTGAAACACCAGCACAGCCAGAGTTAACTGGCATACATACTCAGTTGGCTTGTTCTTTGTTTGATAACTAGGCGGACTCATTTTGTTGGCTTTGCTGTTAACGCTGCAAAACATGACACCAAGTCCAAGGTTGGTTTCCTACTGCTTATGCGTCTTCAATTTCAACTTCCTCTGCACAATATTCAATTGAATTCTGGCTATCTCCTTTCCCCTTCCAGACTCATGAGCAGAAGCAATATTCCCTAGAGAAATTTGGCACAATCTCACTGTTTCAGAAAAGACTTTTTTTACTGCATATCTGCTAACTGCCCTAGATGCTTTCCTGCCTCTATGCTAGCACTTTCGTGAACTTGCTTCCCAGTGAACTGAATCAATGGAGCTATAACCTAACTCAGGAAATCAAATGCAATTTAGTCATAAAAAGACAAAATCTTCACACACATCCCAGGCAAGAGATTAGCAAAAACGATCTTGCATTACACAGTAAGTTGAATACATCTGGAGTCTACCAGACAGCAGCAGAAGCAAATTTCAAAGTAGAAAAACACCACTATAATGCCTATCCACCAACTCTCAAACACTGCCAGTCTTCTCTATTTTTCCCAGTTGCTGCAATCATGTACTGAGTTTGACAAGAGTAGTTTCAGTCAGAAAATGAGCACCCTACACGTAGAAAACATTACAAAACTTTAGGCTTACATGTAGAATCCATTCCTGACAAATCACTAGTTTAGTTCTGTTGCTCCAGTAATATTTTAAAGTCTTCTAATTCAACTGATTTACTTATTAGAACAAGTTTTGAAATGTTTCACCACATGGGAGGGAGACAGCAGTTAAACTATTTTTCTGTTCAGCACTCTGAAGTCTATTAACTGTATCTAATAAAGCAAACAAAAAAATCATCCCATTTCCAAGTTTGTTTTTCCTATTTTATAAGGATAGAAAGGTTTTCAACATTTCTCACTCATGAGGATTTGCTACTGCCTCTACACCACAGAAATTTTGCTTACCTGCAGCAAAGTGCAGCTGTGCAAGTTAGGGAAAGACAGTGGGAAATTTACATCAAGTAAGAAATCCCTGTTCCTCAGAAAACACGACCCCTGCTCTTTCTCCTCTTCTGTCTCCATCCAGGAGCGCATGTGATGGAGCCTGTAGGATGCTTTCAGAGACAGGAAAAGAGCTAACCATCTGAAACAAAATACAGTAGATGCATTTACTCACCGCTTTGTAGAAGAAAGGTTTGAGTATATTTACAACATAACTCTATTTGATAGAAATAGGTTTTTTTCAGAATTTCAGGCTTACTTAAAGAGTAATTCTTGCTAGACGTCTTCCAATTATATTACTCTTAACACCTTCTAAGGTGGCTTAACTGAATCTAAGGGATTAAATTAGGATACACTTTAAAGCACTTCATCTGAAAGGGTCAAGTCTGAATTAGCCACTACTATTTAAAATTGCACTATGATTTCTCTGTAAATTGCTTCATAAAGAAATCATTCACAACAACCTTGTGTAATGAATACAGAATTTATCATAAAGACCATTCAGATACATCAAGAGAAATCTGTATTATATTATTGGAATGCAGTCAAGAAACAGTAATCCAAAACAACCAGAACAATAAAAGAACATTAAACTTACAAAGCCCTAAGTAAAACATCTCTATTTATTAATAAAGACTAGCTTTTAATCTCAAATTTCTTACAGTTATTACCTAACTACACTCATAGTCCATTACAGAGTACACTATAACTTAAACAGATCCCCTCCCATTCCAAGATAAAACAGTTAATGATGCTATAAATCCATAGTTCAGGCCTACACTCAGAATTCCATAGTAAAAACAAGATGTGGAAAGTAAACAATATGGCTCAGGGCTGAAGAACAACTATACCAACACAAGTTTATTCCACTTGTGTTCAAAATGTACACTCAAGCACAACTGGTAAGTACTGCAATAAAATGGTCTTCAGAAGTCTGGATTTTGCACTTGATAACGCCAGCAACCTATAGTGTGATCCTAAGCAAACTCTCCCATTGCCCTTTGGCCATCTTGTGTATTTACAATGTCAAATCTTTGTTAACACAGGTTTTCTTTTGACACAGGCA